>NC_137927.1:18364752-18384752 GCF_963457725.1 Sprattus sprattus
GATGACAGCAAGACACTGCCCCAAGTTTCTTGCCTTAAGGAGTGAATACAAAATAAATAAAGTGGATGTTTCTCTTTCCATGCTGTGCTTTAGCTCTCCTCCGGCGTGGGAAGGCGTCAGGGGAGAACTCTTAGCAGGAGTGGAGGGATGGGAGAGGAGGGTGGAGGGCTGTTTCTCTGGAGGGAGGCTGACGGAGTGGATGAGAGTGCAGAGTTCAGGGGGGCGAGCATGACACTTTTCCTCCCGAGTCAGACAGCCTTGCCTGTGGGCAGAGAGAGAATGAGAAAGAGAGAGAGGGAGAGAGAGAGAAAAAGAGAGAGAGAGAGAAAGGAAAAGGGAGAGACAGGGGAGAGAGATGCAGCCAGGGGAGGAAAACCAACCCAGGGGGCTGGTGGGGCTCTGTTCTGTGTTAGGCAGAAGACAGCTCTGTAGAAAAATGAGGGTGTGGGAGTGTGTGTGTGTGTGTGTTTTTTTACATGTGTTTTTGTATGTCAGTGCATGTGTGTTTGTTTGTGTGTGTGTTTAAAATTCTTCGTTTTGGCATGGAACATAGACAGACAGGCACACACACTCAGCTTCACAGGCACAAATGCACTTTCTCTCTCTCTCTCTCTCACACACACACACACACACACACACACACACACACACACACACACTGAAGGCGCCAGTCTCCCTCAGGTTGGTGGGCTGTTCTGTTTTCTGTTCCTCCTGTTGGCAGATGGTATTAATTGAGTTGAATAGGAGAGCGCAAGGGAGGGAAGGAGGGAGTGTGGGATAGAGTGAAAAAAGAGTGAGCAAGAGACAGAGGAGTCTAGGAGAGAGTGGCTGAGCTGTTTGTGAACCCTTTGTGCAAGAACACTGTGTAGTTTTCCAAAACCTGGTTTCCAACCCTCTCTATCTTCCTCTCTCTCTCTCTCTCTCTCTCTCTCTCTCTATATATATATATATATATATATATGTGTGTGTGTGTGTGTGTGTGTGTGTGTTTCCCATGTGAATGACAGAGATCCTTGTGTGAGGTTGAAATGAGAAGCCTAGGCATTGCATAGAAGGTGATGACTTTTACAGGTTTTGCCAGAATTTTCTCTGCCTCCCCTTGAGCATAGCTCTGACGCAGGAATGAGCTCACAGCCAAAACAAGTCAAGTGCGCTAGACTCACAAGCACACTAGGGTTTGATATTGTGCCGGTCGACAGCAAGGACGCTCAGATGATCTAGATTCCACAAGAGACGCCTCTGTGTGCTCCGAAATCTCTCTGCAAACACTTAATTTCCTCTCCAGAAAGGTGTAGTTGTGTTTCTCATCTCACACACACACACACACACACACACACACACACACACACACACACACACACACTCACAGATGCATGCATTTTACCATTAGCCACGTCTGTTGTGTCCAAGTGGATTAGAGAAAGTGTCTGTCCTCACTAATTATGGGCCGAGTTCCGCTGACCACAACTCTTGGGATGCATGCTACAAACACATTTGATTATCTTAAGACCTGCTTAACCTTAACATGTCAAATTTGGTGAGCTCTTGGCACTAAAGTGTCTTTTTTTCTTTCACCTGTCGAAGCAGTCAAATTCTTCCACCTCCTGAAAGTTGCGGCACTTTGCACATACTGTTTGAGCCCAGATGATCACGCTTGTGGCATCAATAAGTATGTGAATATATCAGAGACAACGCTCAGTATTATTTTAGCATTAGATCATTTCTTATGCTTATGCTGAAGGGAGACAACAGGAATTTGACATGTTCAAAAGTTGCTAGATTTTGGTTTATTGAAAAGCCCAGCCCTGTCCTACATGGCTCCATCAAACCAGGACTCGAGCATGAACTTGCCAGCTTCTCCATGGATGGGGTGAGTGGAGAAACCACATGTGATGCTGGGGGTCCCTCATTAGGCCAAGCCCCACATTTGTTTCCTGTGCAAAAACTTTTTAGAATAGAATCTTAGTAGCACTTGTGTTCACGGAGAGTGATGCACACTCAACTTATTTCCCCGTTCATCTTCATGAAAGGAGTCATTGAGAGAGTTTTCAAACTAGAGCCATCCACCATCCCCACCATTAACAAAGTTCCAGGTAAACCATTTAAATAGATTTAATTTTAGGAGACAACAGCAATGTAGGGGAGAAAAGGACCCTTTATTCAGCCAAAATGCACTGTGACAGACATCCAGATGAGCCTGGGGGCGGGGGGGGGGGGGGGGGGGGGGGGATAAATAAATACACAGCATTTACATCAGTAACCAGGGCAAAGTTAATTTAATTTAGTTTGAACCTCTCAAATAGGAAAATGTACCTCCATGGTACAGAAAGGTCCACTCCTCAAAACCTAAGCCTTCCTGTAGGGAGAAGGAAGTTAAACCACTAAAACCACTAAACCCTTCACGAAAAAAAGAACCTTGAACTACCTTCTGTAGAAGGGCTCTTCAGTTTGGGCTTCATGCTGAGAGGAAGGAACCGGATCTGTAGGAGTATCAGGGATGCCCTGGGTAGGCACGTCTAAGGGGATGTAGGTGGTCTGGGGAAACACCAACATCCCAAACGCAAAGTGGCTGAAAGACTTCACTATGTAGCGAATTTGAAAACTTAACGGCGTAGTGATTTTGACGAAGCGTTCAGGGGTTGACCCTGATGGACCATCAGCAGGAGCCCACTTCCGGCTTGTCTGGCTAGGGAGTTAGGGCTTCAATTGATTCTCCCACACTGGAGCTGGGGCTAGGGAAACCTTCATCTCGTTTGTCTGCGCCTGCTGCATATCCTTTTTGCTTTCCGGGAGATATTTCTCAACAGGTGCATAATGACTTGGGACTTCCTAACTTTGGGTTGGGCTAAAGTCTTCTGTAGCAGAATCAGGGCCACCATGTGACCTAAGCCACTGGTGCCTTAAACGGAATTTTGGCTTAAAGTTCTAAGCTAGATAATCGAGAAAAAGTACAAGTTTCAGTAAACATTTTTGCTTTGCTCAAACTCATTACTTAAGAGATACCAAACAGATACACACCAACTCGATAGGATCGACAGCAGACAGCAACCGACAACAAAAGCAAAGTGAAAAGTGAACCCTGCAGGCACCAAAAGAAATGCTCATTGACATGAAACCAAATAGAGTCTAGTTAATCACATAGAACAAATCAACACTTACCCAAACATCTTGCTAAATGTCACAGCTCTCACAAAAACTTCTGAAACAACCCAACTAAAGCTGGCAATAACATCAGTGCCAAAACAATTCTGTGGTTTGAAGTTCCAAAAAAAGGGGGGGGGGGGGGCAATCAGGAACATGCCAGAATAAATCACGTATCAGGATGAACATGCTAGCATACATGTGGTAAATGTACATAATACATACAAACAACATAACATGATTTATACATGTTGCATACAAAATATGTAGAGGATAAGCTGGGGGGAGAGCTTAGTGGGTATACAGTGTGCTCGCAAGGTTACTTTTATAAGGGTGAGTATACCTGATGTTCCAAGAGAACATAAAAGTGTACTTGTTATTTTGTTAACTTAAACTAATATGACCCCAAATATATTTTTGTACAAAAATGTATGTATGGTGTTACATATACATGTATTAATCCACTTTAACAAGAGGATGTAAATGTCACTGATTTGTTAGCGTTGGCCATGTAGCTGAACACTCATTTTACAGTGCTTTTTATTCACCACCTGCATTAGCACACTGACTATGAGACACTGCTGTGTACATACAACGCCAAAACTTTTTAACCATGGCAACTGCGATGTGTTTCAAGGGTCTTGGGTGTCTGTGTGGTTTCAGTATTACCTTAATGTTTTAAAAGTCTGAGAGCTTACCAATGTTTAGCTAGCTTTCTGGGATTTTTGTTACAGACCTTCTATGTGGTTTTTAGTATTAGCAAAATGTGTCAAAGGTTAGGAGTTTACCAATGTTTAGCTAGCTTTCTGAGATTTCTGTTACAGACCTATAGTGTCCCTTTCCTGCTCTGTTACTATTCTCTCTCTCTCTCTCTATCTGTGTGTGTGTGTGTGTGTGTGTGTGTGTGTGTGTGTGTGTGTGTGTGTGTGTGTGTGTGTCCGTGAGAGAGAGAGAGAGGGAGAGAGAGTTTGACCCTTACAGTATTTTAAAATGTTCTTCCTCCTGCTAAACATTCCTGTTTGCTGTAAATTCCACGATATGAGGTTCAATCCATGGCTTATTTAGATTCTATTTGTGTGTGTGTGTGTCTGCGGATGTGCATGTGCTTGATGCATTGCCTATGTGTGTGTTTATAGTTTTATCTGTGTTCATCAGATAGGAAAAGCTTGGAGACAGAGTGCCGTGTCTGTCTGTGCTGTGTTGTGAGGGCGGGTGATGTGTTTGTGTGTGTGTGTGTGTGTGTGTGTGTGTGTGTGTGTGTGTGTGTGTGTGTGTGTGTGTGTGTGTGTGTGTGTGTGTGTTCATTGCTGTGCTTGTTATCTCTGTTAGATAGAAGTCAGCAGACAGAGTGTCTCGTCTCCCAGCATTCTCAAGGATTGGCTTTAGGGGTGGAGTGTGTGTTTGTGTGTGTGTGTGTGTGTGTGTGTGTGTGTGTGTGTGTGTGTGTGTGTGTGTGTGTGTGTGTGTGTGTGTGTGTGTGTGTGTGTGTGTGTGTGTGTGTGTACATGTGCTGTCAGGCCTAAACCTCACTCACTTGTGCTGAGGGGAATTTGTACTATGAGGATGATTGGTTGGTTACTAGTGGATAATGTTGAAGAGTGTGGGATTGGAGAAACATCACGTATTAAGTAAACAAACATTGTGGCCTTTCATGGCCAGTAATGTTTTATCAGTTTAAGGTGGCAACCACATTGGTATGTAGACAAGAGTACAGGACTTTACACCGTTTTTCTATGGCACAGCAGTGGATTGGTGGATTAGATAAAGTAGTTAGGGCAGAATCTCCAGAAGCGACAGCAGTTCTAGTAGCAACAACAATCACCTAGCAACCAGATGCGTGGATACGCTGCCCTTGTTCCTGTCCACGCTTAATGTAATGCTGTGCCACTACCACCATGTTGATGCCAGTGTGATCGGATCATAAGATCCAGCACAGGCCAAGGGCTCACAGCACTGCGCCTGCCTCCAGGACAGGATGATGGCTCACCAGGGCTGGGCTTGGGGGCTCATATGGGAATCAGCCTGTGCATTGATTCAAGTATTGATTTGGAAGTTCTCCCTTAAAAAACATCCATTTCCTTTGTCGGTATTTTCCAATCAATTACTATTTAGTTCAAGCAGGGGTGATAACAAATTCTGCACTCTCTCTTAATCTCGGATGATGAACTGTGTGCATTTGCACTATGCTGTGTTGTCTTTTTATAAATTGCGGTGTAAATAGTATTTTGACTTTTAAACCCTGTTGCCTTGCCAAGGAGACAAATGAGTTTGGTCCCATCAGTAATATTGCTCATTTAGCATTTCCAGTGATAGCAGTGTTTCTCATTCTTTATTGCACATGGTGCTGCTAGGTTGTCGACTGAGCTCAAAGTAATGGACTTTGGAGGATAATGGGAGAAATGCGGATGTTTGCCAGGGGAGGAAAGGACAGAATCCTCCATCATGATGGCTATCAGTGCCATTGATCTCCCGACTCCTGATCTGTCTCTTTTTAGCATTTCTGACTTTCTTTAGCCTCTGTCTGTCTCTCTTTTTATTTTTCCTTTTTTCCTTGAATCTTTCATTCTCTTTATTCTTGTTCTGTTTAATCGTTGAATCATTCTCTGTCATTGTCTGTCTGGTAAAAGCTTACGCCTGTTTATTCTGCTTTTTTCTGCATTCCATATGATCACTCTCAACACACATATTTTAGTTATTCAGCTAATTTCTAAGTGCCCCTCCCCATTCTCTTTGTGTCACTGGGGTCACTCCCCCCCCCCCCCCCCCCTCACACACACACTACTGCCTGTTCTCTATAATTAAAAGTGCTCTTTAACCCTGTGGAATCAGCTGTGTGCATTGATGGTCCAGGAGGATTGATTTACAATAGCACCCTACCAAAGCTGAGCTCATATTAAAAGCCATAAGCCATAACTGTTCCTTTTTGTCTTTAACTTCTATTCCAAAAGTGATGGGCTTCTATATGGGCTGCCTCACAGAGCTGGAACACTCTGGAGCTGGTAATTGGATGTGATGTATGGACTGTGGGTGCATGGGTTGTGTAGGATATGATACAGGGATTATCAGGGGAGGGGAAGGGGGGAAGAGTGAGTGAAGATGAGAGAGAGTGACTGATTGGAGGAGGAGGCGAGTTCACAGGATGGGTCGTGTCCTCAAACCCCCCTCCACGACAGATTGACAACAACAAAGTGTCTTAATTCAGTGTGAAATTAGGTCGGAGCTGAGAGAACTATAGATGAAGTGTCCTCCATTACAGCAGGGACACACACACTCTCTCTCTCACACTCTCACACACACACACACACACACACACACAAACAATGGACCAATAGTCTCATACACAGATGCTTTCTTTTTATACACTCTCATCAGACATACAAACAAACCCACACACACACACACACACACGTAAAAAAAAAATCTCACACCCATGAGAGTCATACAATCTCAGACGTATTATTCCCTTGTCAGCACTGCCAGGAAGAGGAGACAATCACCACAGTTGCGTTATTGCAGAAGAGGAGGGGACATTTAATTGTCCGATTGTGAAGCCAGCTGAGTCCAATTTTTTTCCCTTTTTCTTTTTGATTGCATCTTCCCTCACCCACCTCTCTCTTTAAGTACTTTATCACCGCAGGAACTCGCAGGCCATTTAAGGGGGGTGGGGGTGGGGGTGGGGGTGGGGGTGGTCCCTATAGCTGCTTTTCTACTGCCGGACCGCGCATCTGTAGGACCTATTTCAGGGCCGTTTCGGGGCGAGATTAGTATTTACTCTGGGGTAGGTACTTCTGTGTGGCGCTGGCAGGGATAGTGGACACTTGAGTTGAACATGAGTGGAAGACAAACCAAACAAAAAAGATTTACCACCAAAAACCAAAAAGATTTACCACCAGAGATGAATACAGCTAAATAAATAATAGCTTATATAGTCAGGTTGTTGAGTTTACAATCACTGAATGAACATAAGCAAAATGTCAGCTGAAATATAGGCTTTGATTAATCATAGTGGTGCTGGTATATTCATTTATCAAGTAATTACAGCTGCCATGAGGTCATTTAATCGAGTGTTAGCTACTTAATAGCAAATTCAACTGTCGACTCGACCTTGAGGTAATCCTAACGTTATCAAGAAAATCTATGGCTTGACGGTCTATATTGGTGCTACCACTAGTGAAATATATCATTTTGTTATGCTCGGAAATTACGTTACGAAGAGCAAATATAAGGCTACATTACTTGTAGGTCTGTACCTGCACAGAAGTTGAAACAGAAAGGCTGAAAGGGCTGATAAGGTGGGTCGCTCCTGAAAACCCTCACGCCACCTGGGAAGTGGAAGTGCCCTGAGTTCCTGCAGTGGAAAAGCGCCTTCTGTCTTCTCTCTCTCTCTCTCTCCGTCTCTCTCTCTCTCTCTCTCTCTCTCTCTCTCTCTTTCATTCTATCTGTGTGTATTTTATCAGTGTCCCTGGGTCAGGGATCTTGCTCCAGGTAAATCTCTCCATGCTGACAGTGGAAACAAAAAGATCCCAAAGCTGCTGAAAAGACTCCGTGCAGGAGAAAATCCATGCGGTGCCCTTGACCTACTGATAGGACAGAGAAATGAATGGTGCGAATAACAAAAAAAAGAGTGAAGCTGTTCTTTTCGACTCCCCTTTTCTCATTGTGTTGCCCAGCGATTCGTTTTTGTTATCTCATCTTCTTTCACACTTTTTCTTTCTCCTCTGGACTTTCCCCTCTTCTGTCTGTTTTGTCCTCCCCCCTCCTCTCTCTCTCTCTCTGTCTGTCTGTACATCTGGATAGGGGGATGAGAGATCGGGGGCTTTTTATAAACGCCATCTCTATTCTCTCTTTCATCTGCTGTGGCCGTGTCCTTGGGTATCGGCAGAGCCACAGGAGCTCTGTGGGATCTGGGCCTGTCCCCGCTGTGCCGGCATCAGCAGCTCCGTCAGCGCCACTGAAAGCCCACGCTTGATTATTTTATCAAAAGCCTCGGTTTCAGTTTCTAATTATGTCAAACTTGATGAATGACCCTGGAGGGAAGTAGAGAGAGAGAGAGAGAGACAGAGAAAGTGAAGTAGAGAGAGAGAGTGGACTGTGTTCTCACAAAAAAGAATACCCCAAACCCAGCCACCTGGGCTTTGCCAGAGTGTCAATATTGAACCAGTGCATAAAACCCCAGTTAATAAATGGCCCAATTTTTCATCGATCCACATTTTTTCATTTTGCCCCAGCAAGTCCCCAACTCTCCCCTGGGCCTTTCTGGCATGCACTAGGCATCGTACATCACATCACATCTAACCCCACCCCACCCAGCAGGGCAGGAGCAGGGCAGTCAGCAGCCAGCCTCCTCAAACTCCTTTCCCCTCAGAACGGCCCCTGAGGTCGATTTCAGAACACAGTGTCAGAATTGATTCTCAGAATTCGAGTCAATTATTCAAATCCCGATTAGAGATGGAGTGGGTGGAGTCGATCGAGCAAATGACCTGTGATTGGCTGACCTTAATTAGCGCAGGTCCCAATCTGCACTCCTGCCCCGGTGACCCTTTGGTGGTGGGGGGTCACAGCTTGCCCCGTCCGTAGGGACAGCTTGGCTCTCGTCCGAGCCATCATCTGCGGATATAGACTGAAAATGAGACCACAGCAGTGTCTGAATTTGCCATGAAAATGCATTAAACAGACGAGAAACTGAACAAGCAAACAGACTCTGAAAGACTGGCAGTCAGTGGGGTGTGCATGCATAAGCAGCTTAGCAGGAGACCATTTAAATACAAGCACGCCTTTTCTGAATGAATAGAACAGTATTTTCATTTTTTATGTCCCTTTGTCAGTCCATTAATTAAATAAAAGGACACGACCAGGATACATTTGCCATGGTTAGGCAGGACTAATTCAACACTTGGTAGCATAGCGCTTTGCCTAAACTCTTAAACGGTATTTGTGGCAAAGTGTTGAACGTGTTGGTGTGAGGTTGAGAGAGACTTAAACCTGTAATTCAAATCTGAAAACATGGTTGATGTGTTTCGTAGTTTCTGTGACACCCCAAGGACTGTGGGTGAATTGAATGTAAGATAGAAGGAAAGATAAAGAAGTGAGTTGAATATGTGAACGTTGGAAGGCCACGTTCTATGGGGGGGAACTTCTGAGAAGACCTGTTTCTCTTTCATTTCTCCCTTTTCCTCTCATGTCTTTTTTCTCCACTTCTGCCTGCCTCCCCCTCTCAAACATGAGCTGGAGCTCATTAGGCAGAAGGAACAATCCAGGAATGGAGGCAGAGAATAATACAAGTAATGAGGGAAGAAAGGAGGAGTATGAGCGCAGGAGAGGATGGGAGTGAACCAGTGTGTGTGTGTGTGTGTGTGTGTGTGTGTGTGTCTGTGTGTCTGTGTGTGTGTGTCTGTGTGTGTGTGTGTTTGTGTGTTTGTGTGTGTGTGTGTGTGTGTGTGTGTGTGTGTGTGTGTGTCTGTGTGTCTGTGTGTCTGTGTGTCTGTGTGTGTGTGTGTCAGTCTCTGTGTCTGTGCTTGTTTGTGTGTATGGGCGTGTGTGTGTGCCTGTGTCTCTGTGAGTCTGTGCTTGTTTGTGCTTGTGTGTGTGTGTGTGTGTTTGTGTGTGTGTGTGTGTGGTGTGTGTGTGTGTGTCTGCATCTCTGCTGACTTAGTTGCTGCTCTCCTGGGAAGCATTAGTGGAAGCAGGAGGATTAATTGCTAATGAGGGGCCTCTTGTTTTCTTGAGATGCCTGCTTTAGTGGCGCGTCGTTGGGAACAGCCTCGGGAGGCCCGCTGCTCTGGCAACGCGAGGTGAGAGGGCGGGCTGGTGAGATGAAGCTGTTTGCCGCGCTCCCATGCTTGTTAAGACAAACTTGCGCAAATAGACAGAGTGACGGAGGGGCGTGTGTGTGTGGAGGGGGTGGTGCCGGGGGGGGGGGGGGGGGGGGGGGGGTTGCCCATTTAGCGTCTCTGAATAAAAAAAGGAGCAACTCTCTTTAGCATTTCTTCCTAACAGTCTGAGCATGTCTTTGTCATATGTCACTTATCCTTTCTTCTGAGCAATTTCTTGTTTCGTGTGTGTGTGTGTGTGTGTGTGTGTGTGTGTATGTGTGTGTGTGTGTGTGTGTGTGTGCATTTGTGGGTCATCACAGCAGGCCACATCTGAGCTATTTCCGTACTGATATCCCTCTCTTGTTATCATCCTCTCTTTCGCAATTCCACCAAATTGTTCTGTATATATATTTTCTCTCACAGACTCTCTCTCTGTCTTTGTCTCTCGCCTTCTCTGTGTCTGTGTTTTAAAGGGCTTTCCATGAGTGTTTTTCTCCTGGTTGAACCCCTCTCTCTTGGCTCACACCTCTGTTAACATCTTGCGTGCCAGCTGCTTGTTTCCTGTGTGTGCCAGCCAGCTGTCTGCCGCGGGGAGGCATAGCCTGGTGCCCAGCAGCCAACCCCCCCAACCCCACCTCTCCACTACTCCTCCACCCCCCACCCAGAGGGAAATGGTTGTCAGATGAGCCACCGCATCTGATGGGGAGAAACACTTTTTTTGCACTGGGACGTAAAACTAAAATGCACATCACACACATGGAGCAGAGGAGATGGAGAGAGAGAGAGAGAGAGCGTGAAAAGATAGAAAGGAGGGACGAAACCCAGGGGAGTGCACAGCAGGGGTTGAATTGAGAGGTTTTTCGACTTTTAACCACTGAATGAATTCTTCATGTTGACAGCTGAACGACCAAGTGTCAAGTGTCACTTAAAACCCCTTCAAACTAGCAGTTACACTCATTACACTGTCCACGCACACACGCACACACATGTACACACACTCATGTGCTAACATCCCCCCCCAACACACACACACACACACACCCACACACACACACACACAGTGACATGGCGGCATCCCTGTCCTGTGTCTTTGTGGTTGTCCTCCTGATCGATGCCTGGCTAGCGCTTCACTCTCACTCTGCTAAGCACTCCCAGGGAATCAGAGTGAAGTGGCTCATGAAATTGACCTGAAACTGACAATCAAGGCGGTCTGTCTCTCTTTCTTGTCTCTCTCTCTCCCCCTTCCTTCTCTCTCAAAAAGGGCTTGATTAGCATTACCAAAATACGTTACATAGTAAAAATACAATAATAAAAATAGGTTCAGGTATAGCAACATTATTTCTAACCAATGATATTTATTAATACAATTTTAAGACTTTATTTAAAAGGTCCTAGGGGTTGTCTCTCAGTTTAGGAGCTCACATATCCTCAGCGAGGAGGAGATATTCATCCCACTCCCCCAAGAGAGATAGGAGCCTCTCCCCGTCACTGGCAGGCAGAAACTCTGGTGACATTTCAATGATTTTATGAAATCGTTTTGTGTGTACATTTGAAGATTTAGTACATTCTGTTAGGAAATGTAGCTCTGTCTCCACTGCTCCCTTTTCGCAGTAAGAACACAGTGTGTCCTCTTTGGGCAACCAGGTCTGTCTGTGTCTGCCCACCTCTAAGGCCAGACCTCTATGGCCAGCGAGGGGTTATTTTTCTTTGCCCAACTCATTGTATTTAAAGGCTGAGCATTTTAAATGTTTTCCAAAATTGTGTTGCTTGTTTTGTAATCAAGGCATATCGGCCTGATTCTGCCTATTCTGTTCTGGCTCGGCTGGACTCCCTTCTCCGTGGGTGACAACGAAACCAGGTCGTTAGCAGACATTTGATCTCTGAGTTAGGCAGGATGAGATGATGTGGAGTTTTCTAAAATAGCTGCCAATTCATGGATGTAAATGTTGAATAATGTTGGGCTTAAACAGCCTTGTTTCATCCAGTGCTCCGGGAGAGAAAGTTTGTTTTCTGTGTACACTGATTTAATTAGGTCATGTGTTTTACCCCCTACATGGCTTTTAATCATTTTATAAAATAGTCCTTGGTTTCAAATAAAATGAAATGCTTTTTGGAAGTCAGTGAACCATGCATACATTTTGTTTTTATTGTGTAGAAAGTGAAGGCATTGGGCTTAATAAAGGAGCTTCATAAGGAAGTTTGGCATTTTGTAAGTCTTGCTGTTCACACAAATGGCTAGTTTGTCGGATTTAATCTATCTCTATCTTCATTTTTAGAGATTGGTGAGATAAATCCATGATTTCAGATGTCAGGGGAATTGCCTTCACTCAGAAGCAAATTAAATAGTTTCAGAATAACCTATTTAATTTAATTTAGGGCTTAAGCATTTTAACTTCTCATTTGAGATAACATCAGGTTCCAGGAGCCTTTTTCAAGTTCTTGCCATGTAATGGAGCAATCTAGTTTATTCTGATTAGTTTTAATAACAAAACATTTTCAAGTTTTTTTTCAATAGGATTTTGTTAGATGTGTTCACTTTCCTATATAGTGTCTCTATATAGAACCATTCACTAGATCCTTCACTTCCTCTCACTTCTCATCTCTTGTTTTCCTTCTGGGGAATAATGGTCGCTCTTTTCTTGAGTGCAGTGTATCAGGTGATGGCCTGACTGACTCTTCTCCTAGTGTGTGTCTGCCCGGTGAGACTGGACTTAAGAGGGCCTGTATCATTTGAGCAGTGGAGGCAGACTCAGCTGGCTAGTGGTACTAGGTGGAGCTTTTACAGTTTCTGATCTGCACCCAACCCCCTGTGCTACAACTCAGGGAGTTACTACTTACTTCCGTTGTATGCAGTTCATATTCCATATTCCATGACAGACATTTCGAGGAATTAAGTAAAGGAATTTGAAACATCTGTCTAGTGAGCATTTACCTGTGTAGGTTGCATTTGTAAACACTGTTGATTTAGATGACCGTGGAACAGAATGTAGGTATGCAGGATAGGAATGGAGCTTGAAACGCACCTTGTAAGCTGTCTCTCCAGATCTGCCCTGATAAATGATTGGCTTGGAGTGAGATGAACTACAGCCTGTTGGACAGATGGCCCCTAGAGCATGTGTGTGTGTGTGGGGGGGGTGGGGCTGTGGGAGGTATGGCAGTCTTCAGGTAAGGTGGGTTTGTGGTGGGAGACATAGGCCACTGTCAGGTAAAACGGTCTCTGATAAATGGCAGCCTGGGCGGCCTCTATGGAGACAGACGCCAGCTTCTCCTGGCGCTAAGGCAACAGCAGGTCACTGAGGTCACCCACCACCACAGGGGCTTCACACATCACAATTCGTCTCTCACTAACAGCAGCGAGCATGGTTCATATAAGCAGAATGGAAC
The DNA here is from genome assembly GCF_963457725.1 of Sprattus sprattus. NCBI lineage: Eukaryota > Metazoa > Chordata > Actinopteri > Clupeiformes > Clupeidae > Sprattus > Sprattus sprattus. The sequence continues at coordinate 18,378,090 of NC_137927.1, forward strand.
ATTACAGAAAAAGCAGAGAGAGAGGGGAGAGAGAGAGATAGAGAGACACACAGATAGACCATGCTTCATATAAACAGAATGGAACTTTACAGCAAAGGCGGAAAGAGAGAGAGAGAGAGAGAAGAGAGAGAGAGAGAGAGAGAGAGAGAGAGAGAGAGAGAGAAAGAGTATGTTTCATATAAACAGAATGGAACATTACAGAAAAGGCGGAAAGAGAGAGGGAGGGGGAAGTAGGGAGGAAATGGAGGCTAAAAGGTAAAAAGAGCGATCGTAAGAACTGAACCCAAATGTGAAGTGAAAACCAAATTGTCCTGACCCTCTTAAGTGTATAAGCCCATTGTCCTCCGAATTCATCCAAAAGCTGTGGTGAATAAGAGTACAGGAGATGATCCTCTCCACCTCTCTTGCCTCAAACAAGCATGATGGCCTCAACAAAAGACCTCTTATCCTGCAACAGAAGAGGCAGAAAACTTAAAGGCCTCTCAGGGACTCGTAATGGGAATGATGAACAAGCTTCACTGACCTCAGATCAGAACCTGAACATTTTCTTTTTTACTACCATTAAACTGAAGAGGAGTTTACCCCCTTCTCATGATTAGTGTTCCGTTCCCATGGCAAAGTAGGGCAGATTAAATTTGAAAACACTTTAAAATCTGTTCTATTATTTCCCCAGCACTCCAGGGTTATAATCCACAGCTCCGCTTTCAAAGCAGCGGCACGCAGTCTTCAACATAAACAATCCTTCAGCTCATCTCGTCTCCTAAAGCAACAACCAGAGAGATGTTTAGCTGTTATGTACACTAGTAATGGCATGGTTCCCTCCAGCTGTCTTGTCATTTTGTAGCTAATAGCCAGGTTGTGTGTTGAGCCTTCAGGTGGACACTGACACCTAGCCATCATCTGATTTTGAACTTAGCTGTTGAGTGGACGACACGCCTCCTTATGCAACAACAATGGTGGAAGTGGCCCGGGCGGTGTCTGGAGAGGAGCCGGTTCTTCTCCACCAGGGCCGTTTATGTAGCCGCTCTGTAAATCATGGCAGCGGTGAGAGGCTTTAATGAATGACTGTGCAGCTTGACCAGCACGGCTGTCAGGAGCGGGGCGCGTTGCAGCACGGCACAGACATGGCGACTGTCTGCAGAGGCTCCTCTGCCGAGGCTGTCATTATCTCGTCAGCAAAACACACACACACACACACACACACACACACACACACACACACACACACACACACACACACACACACACATACAGGTGTCCCTGCTCTCTGTTGAAACCAGCTTTTAATAATGATAGCAGGTGTTACCTGCCTTGTCCTCCTTCAATCGTCATCTTCTCCGCTGTGCGAGTGCCTCCCTACTCCCTGCTCTCCCTCTACTCCCCTTTCTCCCCCTCTTGCTCTATTGCCACCAGCACATTTCTGGAACAAGCAGTTTAGTAGCTTATTGACAGAGGAGATGTGTGAACAACAGTACTGAAATGATCCTGAGGTGTGTGTTGTGTGTGTGTGTGTGTGTGTGTGTGTGTCACCTATATATGTGACTATAGACAAACATTCCTGTGTATTCTAGGACTACTGTTGTGATTGAGATTTTGACCTATATATGGATGTGTTCTTTTTTCTCTAGTTTCTAAGCCCTAGTGGTCCAGGTTAGTGATTCTGGGATCTGGCAGCCTTGGGAATGTTCACAAACTGGTCGTTAGAGGGGTGCAACTGGCAGGCCTCTCAAGGAAAAGAGCTAGACAGCTAATCTTTGCAACGCCTCAGCTGTAACTGCTAGCCTTGCTGTGTGTTGTGGGTAGCATTCTTTTTTTCTTTACCTGTAAGTATCAAAGAATATCACATCTATCGTTAGAATCCCATGTAAGTGGATTCAAATAAATAATTCAAATGGGTGTGGGTGTGTATGCATGTGTGTGGGTGTGTGTCTGTGTCTGTGTTGTGTGAGGGGTTGTGGTGGCTTGATCTCTTTTCTGAATTCGTTATAGACAATTAGCATTTCTCACACCTGGATTCTGGGGCCTGTGATATCCCCCTCCTTGATGAACACGTGTAATGAACGGTGAGAGGAGGGAGTGCGGATGGGTGGCCGGCGCCTCAACAGCCTCCCCTTGATGAGATCAATACACACGCATCAAGGCAAGGCATGGCTGCTGTTTGTAGCCAGCTGCCCGAGACCAAGGCAGCAGCGTTACCCCAGAGATCACAGTTTGGCTATCTGATTGATTTTACTCACTGGATATTGTGTGTGTGCTGTACCTTTCCACACACACCAGGCGTAAGCTCAAGCATGTACACACACACACACACACACACACACACACACACATATTCCCCACCCCCGCAAACACCACACACCCAGAAAAGGTTCTGTGCGTGCATTGTATGTCCTGGGGCAAACCAATTGTCCATCCATGGGTGAGAAAATGTGTGAATGGCTATTGATTGGGGAAAAAAACAGTGGATCAGCACATGCTGATGATTATTGAGTTGGTGAATAAGGTAGATGTGCTTAGGCAGGGGAGGGGAGAGGGAAGGAGAGAGGCATGGTGGTTGTACGATTGCGATCAATCAAGCGTCCTCTTTTGTAAGCCACATGTGGTTATGACCGCCTGTCCCCTATTGTGTGCCCGGACTCCATCTATTGATCCGCACCCTCCCCTCTCTCCGCCTTTATTGCTCTCTCAGTGTTTTCCGGTTGCTCTCTCTCTCCCAATTGAGGGGTGAGAGGATTAGTCTCTTGCAGAATTTAAAGAGACCTGAGCAACATCATTGAGATGGCTGGCGTTTTCAGTGTGCTACATATTGGCAGCGTTTTCAGTGTGCTACATATTGGCAGCGTTTTCAGTGTGCTACATATTGGCAGCGTGTTCAGTGTGCTACATATTGGCAGCGTGTTCAGTGTGCTACATATTGGCAGCGTGTTCAGTGTGCTACGTATTGGCAGCGTGTTCAGTGTGCTACATATTGGCAGCGTGTTCAGTGTGCTACATATTGGCAGCGTGTTCAGTGTGCTACATATTGGCAGCGTGTTCAGTGTGCTACGTATTGGCAGCGTGTTCAGTGTGCTACATATTGGCAGCGTGTTCAGTGTGCTACGTATTGTTCAGCTCATTTGTGTAATATGGTTTGGTGTGCATATGCTTGTGTAGATAGATACGTTATGTGTATTTTTGGGAGGGAGAAAATGAGCGTGTGTTTCTGTTGAACATTATTTGCATGTGTGTATGTGAGTGTGAAAGGGTATTGTGCTCTACTGTACAATGTGTGTGTTGTTTTGGTCTGGTCTGCTGTGGCCTTGACTGAGACACTCCTGTGGGATGAGGTGAATTGATTCAGTTCATCTGGCTGTGATTTGTGGGCTGGCCTGGCTGCCATTTAAAGAGTTTTTATCTGTTCAAGGGCTCCTCGCTTCACCTCCCACAATTCATCATTCTGCGCAGTGTGAACATCAAGGTCCTCTGGGGTGGGATCGCACCAGTGTGGCCGAGCCTGTAGCAAACCACAGGGGAACATTCTGGTGGCCTTGAAAATAAAGTTGCCCAGATCAATGCAAATAGGGAGGATTTTTCTTACGTCTCCTCCCTTCACCCGTGTTTTGCTGGGATTCGGGACATCAGCAATCACGTTTCCAGTAGTTGGTTTGCATTGCATACATCTGGTGAATATATAAGTGGCACACGTAGCTAAGTGTATAACATGACACACTTTTTCCCCAACAAAGAGCAGTTGTATTATAAGGGGGGATACTGCATGAAGCAAAAAGAGCCTTGCGATCAGGGGATGGATGTGTATGTATGGCATCCTCCCTCTCCTGTGTGTGTGCCACTTTCAAAAACCTACAGCGCCATGAGCGATTAGCCAGCCTCTGTTGCGGTTAATGAGAGCCTTGTTAAAGTTTAATGTTGGCGCTTCACTATAGGTCGGGCAGATTTACCGCTGTCTCTTAAGGGAAATTACCCCTCTCGGAGGCAGCACAATGCAGTTGTGATGATGTCGTCTGTCCGGGACCCCAGGGGACTCTGTCAGGGTAAGGCATCTGCTGCCGATTCAACACCAAATGTAGTATAATGGCAGAGAGGTGTCAATTGGAACCAAGAAAAAGGATTGGAGTTGACATCGGTTTCAATGGCCCCATGGTTTAGGGACTAAACCTTTAACATTGCATATCCATGGAATATTTATTTAATTCGCATATCAGCGTCCTTAAAGGGAAAAGGTTGAAATGTAACTGGCCTTGTCCCTGACCACAGAATGGCTGGTGTTGAGGTGTGTCCAGTATAATGACTATTAAGTTATTTTTTCTTTTTTGACCTATTTCTAATTGGCCCAGATGCACTGGTGTTCCAAGGAGCTAAGTAAGAACTAGGTTAAACAGGAACTGCATGTTTTCCATCTTCATGGACAACATATGGTGCTGCTGATATACTCTTGTTATACTGTATATTCCATTCCTAGCAGGGCACTTAAAGCTAATAAGCGTTTGTGGATTGCGATGACGTAAAATATTTGACTGGAAGTATGGAGCCTCAGTGTTCAGCCACTCAGACTACTCTGGTGAATTCGATGAAACCTCAGACGGTGGTAGGCTGCCTGTGTTTTTCACAGTGTGGACAAAATGTTAGGCTACCCATTAGATAAATGGGGCTTAGAGGGAAAACACGGACCCAAGGCTATAATTATGTATCATAATCCAGTGAAATATGTCACTTGGAGCAGGGTTTAGGCAGACCTCATTGTTTGCTCCGACTGTAGTTTTTTCCATGGCAGTCCTCCGCTGGAGTGCCTCTTGCTCGTCCCAGTTCCACTGACCCCAAAAGCGTGGGCTGTTTGACTGAGCAATGTCACGCAGTGGCCTGGCTGCATTCCATGTATGGGGAAGGGTGTGGGGTGTCCCGAATGGGGAGGGGAGTGTGGGGTGGCCTGGATGAGTTGGTAAATAATGTATGATAATGCTGCGTGTCTGAGCGAGTCACCACTATCTCCTCTGACATTTTTTATAAATAATAGATTTCCTCCTTTCCCCCTCATCTCTCTCTCTTTCTCTCTCTCTCTCTCTCTCTCTGTTTCTCTCTGTCTCACAGGCTGTTGTGAATAAAGGATGGCGAGAGATAAGCTTGTGATGGCAAGGGAGTAAGATCCTGGCATTGTGTCGGGAAGGAAGGAGTCCAAGTAGGGGAGAGGGACGAGAGGACGGGGTCCACCTGCACAAGCGGCAGTGAGAAAGGGAGGAGGAGAGGGAGAGGAGGAGGAGGAGGAGGAGGAGGAGGAGGAGGAAGGAAGTGACTAGACGGCTGGTGAAACTGAAAGACTGGATGGTCCTCTCCATCAGCTCCACCTGGTCTGGGCTGCCACAGAGATGGCCTCCAACTTCAATGATATAGTCAAGCAGGGCTACGTGCGCATGCGAAGCAGGAAGCTGGGGGTGAGTGTGGCCTATTTTTGTACTTTGTTTGTGTATCTGCCAATGTGTGCAATTAGTATGATATTTTGTGTGTGTGTGTGTGTGTGTGTGTGTGTGTGTGTGTGTGTGTGTGTGTGTGTGTTTGAGTGTGTGTGTGTGTGTGTGTGTGTGTCTGTGTGTCTGTGTGTCTGTGTGTCTGTGTGTCTCGGTCTGTGTGTCTGTGTGTGTGTGTCTGTGTGTGTGTATTTGTATGTGTGTGTCATGTATGTGTGTATGTGGACCACTGACAAGGGTACAATAGTGTTTGGGTCGTAGGAGGAAGGAGGAGTCTCAGTTTGAATAGGCTCAGTTTGAGTGGTCAAACTGCATGAACTTTATTATGATATGTTCCATTCTGTGAAAATTCCGTTCCATTTCCAAGTGTCAGTAACTACAGATTTCAGTAACTACAGATTTCAATAATCAATAATTCCCACATTTAGCAAATCTCGAGGCATAAATCTTTAATTATCTCATTACTCTGATTCATCATTGCGTTGCAGTTAATGAGTCTCTGTGTCACCTCTTAGTAATACAGTAGAATCCACAGTGGGATGTCTCCCAAACGATGAATAGCATCATAACCCAAGAGGACTCCTGTGATCTCAACATGGAAATTTGGTGAAGTTGTAAGACAAACTTTGGGTAGTTAAGATCAAATGGAGTCTGCCACCATCAGAAGGCCCTTATGGCACCCGCTCCTATTCATCGTTTGGGAGACATCCCACTGTGGATTCTACTGTATTACTAAGAGGTGACACAGAGACTCATTAACTGCAACGCAATGATGAATCAGAGTAATGAGATAATTAAAGATTTATGCCTCGAGATTTGCTGAATGTGGGAATTATTAGAATCTGCAGCAGATTAAAGGATTCCATTGGATGCTCTGGCATGCTGTCCTCAGCTGAATGTTTGAACTGTGTTTTTCTTTCTTTTTTTTTCTGTTGCTGTAAGTAGCCTATAAAAGAGGTGACAGATGAGAGGAACGGCTAAAGGCTCTCATTCATAGTTAATGAATTAGAATTCTAAGCCATTCAGTGGAGAAGACACGTCAGGATGCAGGCAGACAGTTTACGTAATTAACAATACATGGAGTGATTTATACTGTACGCCGAGGAGGTATAGCCATGGCTGAGGTAAACACCACTGAGGGGCCTGTGTTCACCTGAGGAAAAAACAGCCTCTACCGAGCCACGACGGCACCCTCTGCCCTCAC
>NC_137927.1:18389752-18647252 GCF_963457725.1 Sprattus sprattus
TCTGGAGTATGCTGGGTAAGGACTGCTCCTAACCCCATCTCACTGGCGTCAGTATGAACCTGGAACATTAAAGTTGGTTGGGCCAGGACAGACGTTTTTCACTATAAGTTTTTTAAAGGAGCAGGGAGATCTGCAAAGTTAGGTATGAGTTTATGGTACCACTCCAGGCCCAAGGACCTTTGCTTTGCATAAATAAATGAGCAAAAAATGAGTGCAGGCTCTGTGTGGGCCTAATGAGGGCTCCTGTGGGCTATGTTAGGGCTGCCCACGCAGGGCCAGCACTGAGGGGCCAGCACTTTGCCAATGAGCAAAAGCTCAGGGGCCCTGCGTAGGCAGCCCTCAACGGGCCCATGTGCCAGCCCTAAGGGGGCCCATATGTGGCAGCCCGCACAGGCCCAGCATGGGTTTTCTGAGCAGCTTAGACTCTATCTTTTGTTGGGCTATCCGGTGACAGCCTGCAGTGAACCCAAAGCTGCGGGCCTCGCTTGGGCAAGCCGACACCGGGCCTGAGTAGGATTGGTGTGGGCTGGCCCTAGCCCACAGTGCCCACAGCCTGCCTGCATGGGGCCCGTGGAGGCTTGCTTGCTGGGTCCCTTTTCCATAGTTCATGTTCATTGTCCCTGTGCAACAAACTTTCAACCACACCCTGCTCAAATTGTTTTAGAGAATTTTTTAGCAGTAGCTCAAAGCCTTCAAACCTCTGATCTACAAAGTCTCTAAGACTCTGCTCTCTATGCAGTGCACTCCCCAGTGCAGCTCTGAAGTACCCCTGTAAGATGTGTAGGCTTTCGATAGAGTCCTTCCTCTCTTGTACTCCGCTACAGTCCATAATACCCATGACTCTGGTGTTTTCAATGCCATCCGTGTCTTTCTGTTCATTTATAAACATTTCACTTAAAAGGGAAGAAATGTCAGCCACTGGTTCTCGGATGGTCCCCAGTATGAAATGTGGCTTTTAGAGCAAGAAGCAAAATACATGCAGTTCAATATGTTAGCACCCCAGAAAAAGTTTAACCTTGCAAGGTTGTCTTTTGATGTGCTAAATATGTATTTCACTTAAAAACACATTTCATGAGGCAATGGCACATTTCTCATTCTCCCCCCCTTGTCATTTTGCTCTCTCTCTCCCTCTCTCCCTCTCTCCCCACTTCTCTGGCAGAGCTTGTGGTTCACATCCACCAGGAGCCCCCAATCAGGCTAATCAATGGGCTGCTTAGCATTCAGCAGCTGATGGCGGGGGGAGACGCTAGAGCTCTCTTCTGTGTCGTGCCTGAAATCTTCAAATTGCTCCCCTGCAACCTATCCTTGCGAGCTGGGTGACGCAGGATGATGTTAGCTGTGGTAGTAAAGGTGGTGGTGAGGGCGGCAAGGGGGCGCTAGGATGGAGACGGCCCAGTGTACCGAAAGCCCAATATTCCGAAATCTCAATATTCCGAAAAATAGTCCCCCTGGCATAATTTAGAAATATTTTAAGTGGCACAAAACACGCACATCATTTAATTTGCCCAGCGGAACCGAGACGCTAACTGGGCTATCATGCATATCACTTGTCCTAGGCAATATTTGTTAATTTAGCCAACTCTGGTTTTGAATATAGGGTACCGTTCGTGCGAAGGAAATCACCGGCAGATTGTTGGAGGACATTTTAAGCACTGACAAAGCATGCATGCGTTGGCTATCATAAAAGTATTTTTATCATGGCGATGCAAACGCCATGCGTGTATAATAATAATCTGAATTAAAGTTCATGCTTGTGAAATAAATGCATTTATATGTTTATGATAGTGTGTTCCATTCATTGGGATGTGCATGTGGGCTTTAGTGGTTCACGTTGCTGTGCTCACAATTTCGGAACAGCGGGCTGTCGGAATATTGGGCTTTCGGAACATTGCCATGGAACCGCTAGGATGGGTGGGTTTGGGTTCACTCCGGCCAGAGTTGAAATTCCGGACACACTGTGAAGAAGGATTTATAGAGAAGCTGTTGTACTAAAAAAAGCCCCCACAGGTGAACAGCTAACTCGAGCATAAATGATACCCGGCGATCAATTTTTAAGCCCTGGGTCTTAGGCTGGTTTGAAAGAAGAAGAGGGGAAAAAACGGATTCACACCGTTCAAGCCTGAGGCTGGATCCCGCACCCATGCCGGGGTGTGGCTAATGTGGAGTTTATCTTGATTTGTGTGTTCAGGAAATGGAAATGACGGCTTGTGGTTGTAGTCCAACAGACAGTGGCTCCCTAAAATGGTGTTTTTCCGAGATTAGCAATGCCAAACAGAGTTCAGACCAGCCTTCGGGCAAGAAGAGAAGATGAAGAAAAGAGAAATGTAATGAAATGTTGTATTTTACATGGCAAATAGATTATTCTTCTGACTCTCTCACTCTTTCTCTTCCCCACTCACTCTCTCTCTTCTCACTTTCACTAGCTTTTCTTGTAGCTTTCTCTCTCAGGTAAACTTTTTAGCACACTGTTGACTTTCTCGCTCCTCTCTCCCTCCTCTCTGCCTGGCTTGGTGTAAGATTAGCTTTGACTGCTACTGCCAGGAGACCTTTGGCTGTGTTTGTGCCCTGGTTGTGTGTGTTTATACTCATCACCACCACTGCCTAACCCTGCTTGGATTATTTAGCCTGCTAATCCGGCTGCTGGATGCCAGCAGCCCAAGCTATGCTGCAGAGTGTGTGTGTGTGTGTGTGGGAAAGTGTGTGTGACAGGTACTCTTAGAAATGTGATTATAGTAACTACTGGATATTACCGCTAACAAGGGAGAAGAAGAGAAGAGTGGTGAAGAGACCTGTCAATCAGGCTGTTGAGTGCCAACTGAAAATGGGCAGAAGAGAAGGACATAACTTTTTGTGAGTGTGTGGATTCCTGTGGATCTGTAGTTTTTGTTTGTTTTGTGTGTGTGAATGCATGTGTTTGTATGTGTCCCTCTGTGTGTGTGTGTGTGTGTGATACTAATAATGTTCTTGGTAGAGGTGGTGGGTAAGATCTGGTGTTATATCCTGTGTGGAACTGCGGAGGTCACATAGCCAGACATGTTCATGGAACACAGCCAGGCCTTCCCCCGCATATCCTTTTTTATCTTCGCTATTAAAATGTCTTTTCTACTGTCCTATCACTTTCTTTATTTTTTATTTTCATCCTCTCTGTCTCCCTCCCTTGTTTAATGCTCTCTCTCGCTTTGTATTCCTCTCACTCGTATCATCCAGCATTTATTTGTAATGGTGGGAAGCCATCTGAAATTCCTAATTGCAGATGCTCTTTCTCTCTCTCCACCTTCTTTATTTATTTTTTGGTGTGGCGCTCCTCCTTGCTGATGCTCAGGCGCTACCTCACGGCAGCTTGTTTACAATGGATTAGCTCAGCCTCCAGAGGAAAGAGAGTGGGATGCAATCCATGCTTTACCTGCTTAGAATATAAAACACTCTCAGTCAAATAGACTCCTCAACACACACACGCAAACACGGAGAGGCACACACACAAGCACACAGGGTGGGGGGGTCAAACAAAAGTAGTGTGATCATGTGCTTCTCTGGAGAGGCTGAGGTGGTACAGGAGTCGACAGTATCAACAGAAGTCCTTTTCTGCCTCATTCTCTCTCTCTCTTGCTCTCTCTCTTTCTCTCTCTGTCTCATCCTCTCTTTTGGAACAAGTGGAGTAAAGGAGACGGGTACAGAATAGTGGTGGGTAATGGCCAGAAGAGGAGACTCTTGTGTTTTGGCAGCCTTTGTGTTGTGATGCCATCAATGCCCATCTTTTCACCAGGCCAGTAACGACAGGGTGGAGGTACAATTTTCAGACCAGAGAAAGGGAGAGGACAGAGGCGGCGAGAGCAAGGGTGAAACAGGGATAAATGAGGTAAAAGGGAGAGGACAGAGATTGGGAGAGGGAGGGAGGGAGCGAGATGAAATAAGAGAGAGAGAGGAAGATGCGGCTTTGTAAGCAAAGCCCATTCACACCCTTTAATGGAGGGTGGGGAGGGGATTACAGGGTCAGGACTGCAGGGAGTACACCGCCACTAAATCATCTCCATGTTTCAGCCTGAGGAGCACCTCCCACGTCACCCCCAGCTCTCCCTATTGGGGACCTCCTAAACCTCCTCCTCCGCCTCCTCATCCTCTTCCAATACCCCCCAGCCTTGTGCACCAGACTGGAGAAAGCTCATCCCATTACAGGTTAAATGATTAGGGAAGGTGCTTCCTCAAGGCCCCCGGGCACAAAAAGCTCATTCACTTGGAGCGAATGGGGGTTGAGAGGTGGGAAAGGAGTGAGGGAGCGAGTGTGTTGGTGTTCAGAGGTGGCGGAGGATTCAGGGTTGAGGGGTCGAGGCAGTACAAAAGAGACTTTGAAGCAGTGACAGCCGAGGTGGCTTACCTGCTGGGACGGTCATGTCCCCAGAGTCTCTGTTTAATGAGCAGCGATGAGCCTTGGGCTGTGACCCGGAAATGATTGTGGTGTAGGCAGGAGTGTGTCTAGGGATGGTGGTGTTTATGTGTGGTGTGTGTGGTGTGTGTGTATGTGTGTGTGTGTGTGTGTGTGTGTGTGTGGTGTGTGTGGTGTGTGTGTATGTGTGTGTGTGTGTGTTTGTGTGTGTGTGTGTGTGTGTGTTAGTGTGTGCATGTTTGTGTGTGTGTGTATTTGTGTGTGTTGGTGTGTGCATGTTTGTGTGTGTGGATGTGAGTATTTTACAACATACATGCTTATAGTTATTGATTCTCCAATAAAGCATCCAAGGAAAAAAATATTCTGGCACAACACAATGATATCCCAAATGTCACTGACTGTGAGGGACCCATCTTTAAGCTTAACCAATTCAAAATGCTTCCAGAATTGCCTCTTACATGCGGAAATCAATATACTATGTGCCATTTATATATACTGTATATCATCAACATACTAGATTATCTTTCACATTTTCTGAATTGCCCAGAAATGGTGTTGTTAAAAAGCTATGCTCTCCAGTCTTTTATATGTCAGTGTTCAACATAGCTTATCTAAGACATGGTATGAGATGTGAGGCTTGCACATGTAGAACAGCCATGGAGAGACGTTTAGACAGCTCTTCAGCCAGCAGAGCAGTGCTGCAGGCAGCACACTGAGGACCGACTAGGATGAGGGCTAAATGTCAGGAGAGAGAAATGCTGCACACACTGAGAGGAATTAAGGTAATAGTGAAGTAGAGGTGAAATGGAGCTGCTAAGAGGGGAGGGAGAGAGATAGAGAGGGAGGGAGAGAGAGTGAGAGAGGGGGAGGGAGGGAGGAGAAGAAGAAAGAGAAACAAGACTGAAATGTAAAACTGTATAATTGCTCTTAGAGAAGGGAGACAATAAAGGAATGTAAAAGAATCAATATGTTTAATCTGAGTCTGGTTTCTCAATGCCAGAGGCTGCAGAGAGAGCGAGAGGGATGGTGCTACACCGATATGTGTAGTGGTCTGTGTATGTGTGACTGTGTGTGCTTTCAAACATGCCCCTTTACTCTAAGTGTCGATGTGAAAGGTGTTTTATTTTCTACAATTCATTGTATCCTGCACATTGTCTCCTGTCATAAAAGTGATGCACAGTAATGTAAGGCAAGGCATGTGAGGTAAGCAAAGCTGTCAGTGAGTGTTTTATCTCCCACTGTAAATAACGCCAGAGAGCGCTGCAAGATTAAATAGTTATTACACTGGCTGTCTCACCCCACACAAATGGATTGTGTTTATGTGTGCTGGGATTGATAGGAGGAAGGGCTTGCTGTTTTTATTTTGCTTGCTGTATTTGTTACATTTTTTGACAATCACTGGGATTCCCAGTCATCTTTGGATGGATCACCGCTCTGTTTTCTTTCCTTATGCATCCCCCATCACCCTCTCAGCTCTTCAGCCCTGAGTCCATCACACTCTAGGTGCTAGATTTACTGCCGGGTTTCCGGAGGGTTCTTGGTACTCAGCTCTGAGCACTGGCTTCTTGGAGAGGCGATATATGCTGGTGGGTGTAGGGAGTCTGCGCTTGCCAATATGTGTGGGCGCACAAGCACGTGCACACACACATACTCACACACACACACACACACACAAAGACATTCCCAGACACACAGACGCAGGCAAACTCACGTACACACTCATGCGCTCACACATCTGAATTCTTTATTTAGCTGTCTTAAGATAAACAGAGGAGAGAGCAAGAGAGGGAGAGAGAGACTGGTGGTTGTGGGCTTCAGGTCTTGCCAGTGTGAATATATTAGGGCAGTCACAACATAGACACTGTTCCACACACAAACTCTCTCTCTCTGTCTCTGTGTCTCTCTCTGTCTCTCACCTTTTCCCTTGCTCTCTCCCTGCCTCCGCTGCACACAGACATCTCCTCTAATTCTCAGACCTGCACTCACAGCTCCCTACTGAAGATCTGAGTCAATTGATTGGGGATCACTCACTGCCGCTGAGGTGGTTTAATTGCTGATATAGAGGCTGTGTTACTCATTGGTTTGATATGAATAATTCATGCTGAGCCGATCAAATATGTAAACGGAACATTAAAAAGCAACGGAACATTGTTGACGTTAACATATAAATTCGGAATAAAGCGGAAATAAATATTCCTCGTAACATTTATTTTCTGCTTTTGTTATTATTACATTTCACATGCATGTCACATTAAATTGTTTAAAGTAATGAAGACCTCCACATCTACCTTATTCATATGCTGAACTGATGGTGATCCCCCCCCCCCCCCCCCACATACACACACACTCCCCACTCCACACACACATACAGACAAACAGGTACACGTTCACACTCACATGCACATACTCAAGAGATAAAGTCTGGAGCCACTGGAAAATAAAAAGATGTTTGTGAAGACGTTTATTAACTCAGGGTGACCTGAGACAAAGATTGAAGTCGGAGCGGGAGCATCTCGGGGCGTTGCCTGAGGGGGGGTTGGCTCATTCATGCAGGTGCTGCCTCAGGTTGAGGTTACCGTGGCAACTGGGGGAGGTTTTTTTGTGTCAAGGACACGAGGGGCATATAGAAAGCAGAATGGGAAAAAAGAGAATTGGAGATCTTTTAATATTTATTTCCTGTATTTGTGTGTCCTTGTGTGCATGCCTTTGAATGTGTGGTAGTTGTTGTCTCAAGATTAAAATGTGGAAGATAATTTGTGTGCGTGCGTGTGTGTCCACTCAAATTTGCCTGACATGTTTCTCATTATTCTGCCACTACACCTTGTGGCTTCTTGTCTGACTCTTAACTCAATATCTTATGCATAATAAAATTGTCTTGTATGCAATATTTGGATGACACTAGATAGAGCTCCCCTAATCATTTTACTCTGTCTGCTCCCTCTTTGTATTCATAGCTCTCTCTGTCTCACTTTATCTCTCTCTCACCCTCTCTCTCTCTCTCCTCTCTCTCATTCACAATGTCTCCTCTCCTCTCTCCAGCCCTATCTCTCTCTTCTCACCGAATCCTTGTATGTCAATATTAACATTGCTTGATAAAAACCTTGATGCATTTAACTACAGGGAAGGAATGTTAACAAGACTGCTTGATTTTTCGACATGATTATTACAGGAAGCTTCATATTAAGTACTCTTGCATTTCTGAAAAATCATAGGGCTATTGAGCTTCTATATCAAGCAATTGCACAAGAAAAAATATGTTGAATAAATATAACTTAATAATCAAATGGAGCTAAGGTGCTTTTGCATTTCCTGTGTGTGGTGCAGAACCTTTGCTTGATGTAGTTAATGGATGCCCATTTTTTGCTGCAGATCTACAGACGCTGCTGGCTTGTTTTTAAGAAATCTTCTAGCAAAGGCCCAAGACGACTGGAGAAATACCCAGACGAGAAGTCAGCCTACATCAGAGCATGCCCGAAGGTAGACACCATTACAGTGATACATACATAACAAAATTCCTGCAGGTATATACATACACAGGAATGGTCAAATATTTATTTTGATAAGATACAAAATACTCAAGTTTTGCAAAATAGGCATACAGCAACCACACCGTGTTTTGATTTGATAATATTTGAGAGCTTTCCACTGCTTAACAAGGTAGGTTACAAATCTGTTCTGAGAAGCTCAATATCATGATGGGAAGCTTTCAAGACAGCTATATGACCGTAGCCATGTCCAGAAAAACACACATCAAATGTCTTGTCATCCAATCAGAGAGATCGACAAACACTTTCAATGTCTACACCCTTTCCAAAGTTTACATCCAGGTGACAGGTCTGCACGACCCTAGCAGTCACAGCTTTTGTGACTTTTACGTCAGGTTTTGTTGAGCAGGTTGTGACGCCTGGACTATAAATTGACCTTTATAGCCATCACTCTTTTACTTGTTATGTGTCTAAAGCAAGTGGTCAGCACTCCTCTCTGTCTCCCAAACATGCAAGCAGATACATCCGTGTGTCATCATCATGTGTACAGTTTTGGGGGAAGTATTTTCAGTTTTTTTTTTAAATCACTGCTATTTTGACAAAAGACATAGCCACTAATATAAGGCCCGCCAAATACATATAGACAAAATACTGTTCAGATTTATAGTATTCAAATACACATTTTAAATAAAGCTGCAAGCGGCGAACATCAGGGTCCAAGCGGATTCGCAGCAGTTGGTGGAATTAGAATTGGTTAGGTGATTTCAAAAGGAGAAATAAGAGGTGGAATTGTAAGAAATGTAAAAAATTACAGTTCTTGCCATAAAAAAAATGTATTTGTTATAGTGACCCCTATTTACAAAATCTTGCAGTATCACCTTAAAGGCCATTATAGTGATGAAAGAGCCTATTAAGATTTCATGAAGATTAGCCACTAGCAAATATGGACTGCTGAAATTAGTTTGGCTGTTGGCAGCCATTTTGGTTGAGTGAGCCAATTGGTCCTCCAGGGCACGTTAGCATAAGTGGCCAAATACAACCACTGGGTCCAACCACAACCACCATCAACTTATGATTAATAATTTAAACTAGTTAGTAACCAGATATGGGCGCATTGGCACTTTTCATAGGATAACTTGGTCTGTTGAAACATTTTCAGAACACTAAATTCTGTGAAAAGACTTTAGAAAAATACAATAATGCAACTTATATTAAAGGCACAGATACCACATATACATTGCACTGTTATAAAGGGAAATCATTTTTAGAGTCAAATATTGTTATCGTTGTTGCGCAAGAATCAGACGTTTCTTTGGCTCTAGAAAATATACATTTTACATCCTGATAATGCTTGCCTGAAAAACAGGGACAGAGCTACTTTTTTTAAGGCAAGTGACTTGTTTGAAGAGCTCCATCTGAAATGATCAGTGTTAGGTGCCACAGGCATTGACCGGTAAAGGAACAGACTCTGAACCTTGGTGCCGGCAACATGAACAGCAGTCCCAGAGGCCATGCTACAGGAACAGACTCTGGAAGTCACCCTATTGGCACTAGCCAGTATTAGCACACAGCCTCAAGAATGACCAGTTTGAGCTACAACCCACTCTCCAATTGGTACTTTATTAAATATTGGGAAGTCTGGCCAAGTAGAAGTATACCAAATTTTAGATGTTTAGCTCAAGTGGTGCTTGAGATATTGACATGTCTAAGTTGTTGCCCCCCTATGGATGGAAGTTAATGAAATTTGGTGTGCTTCCAAAGAAAGTCATAGCCACATATCAAGTTATGTGAAGCTTGGACCACTGCGTCAAAAGGTACTGGCTGTAGAGTCATTATAAGACACACCTTACATTTTGATGGAGGCATAACTTTTAAAAGGAATGGCAAATCAAAATTGTTTTACCACTTTTTGTAAGCATGTTCTGTAGTTTGTATATATATACCAAATTTCATGAATAGACTAGCTAATTTTACTTTCGTTTCTTTAAAAAAGTTGGGAGAAGTTGCAGGGCAGAAATTGGCGGAATGGGTGCTCCAGGTTCAGGAGCTTTTAAGGGATCAGAGAAAAAAAATATTTTGTGAAAAATGCACACACACTATCACACTCTGATTGACAACTGGTCTCCCAGCCATGTTCTGGATAAGGCAGGAAAAGTTGTATAGCTCAAGTTGTTTTGATCTTGATCTACACCGTTTAACTATTTCTTTCTGGTGTCAAGTTTACTTGACTATTTACTGTATGCCATAGCCTCTCAACTTGACTACTCGCTGTATCCCATAGCCTTTCAATTTTCTATCTCAGGCTGCAGTCGACACATAATTCTATCTCACAGCTTTGATCTGATCATGGAAATTATTTGATTATAGGTGCTTTTCACAGTTTTTTTGTTGACACTCTTTGCCTTTTGACCTTGTTGTCCAGGTAACCGAGATAAGCAATGTGAAGAACATTACAAGACTTCCACGGGACACCAAGCGGCAGGCGGTGGCCATCGTCTTCACCGATGACACCTCCCGGACATTCACCTGCGAGTCAGGTATGTGCCCAGTCCATACCTGCCCTTATACTGTACACCTGAGCATCTAGAAGGTCAGGGTCACAGGGTTCAGCTGTCACTACCTCTCAACCTCTCACTCTTTCTCCCTGCCCCTTTTCCAGAGCTGGAGGCGGAGGAGTGGTTCAAGACTCTGTCAGTCGAGTGTCTGGGCACTCGTTTGAATGACATCAGTCTGGGGGAGCCTGACCTATTGGCTGCTGGTGTTCAGTGCGAACACACAGGTGAGCGAATGATGAATGAAACATATAGTTGAAGAACCACCCTTAATGCAAGCTCAATTTCAGTATATGTATATGACTGGCTGCGTGACATAAGTGTGAGTTTGTGTATGAGTATGTCAGCGTAATGACTGCAATACCAAAAAGTGTCTGAGACATGAGCCTCTCCTGTCTGCTGGCAGAACGTTTCAACGTGTTCCTGCTGCCCTGTCCCAACCTGGACATCTACGGCGAGTGCATGATGCAAATCACCCACGAGAATATCTACCTGTGGGACATCCACAACCCCCGCACCAAACTGGTCACGTGGCCCCTGTGCTCACTGCGACGCTACGGGCGAGACGCCACCCGCTTCACCTTTGAGGCTGGCAGGTGAGAGGGCAGGGGATGGCAGAGAGCAAGTGAGGTCATGGAAATGAGGAGTAAATTATCTTTTGCACCCTGATGTGTCCTAAGGGATGGTGTGGTGCTCAACCACTGATCAAAGATTAACCTTCCATCTTAATATGGTCAGTAACAATACTGACACCATATTGCGTTTGACAAATTTAAAAGTTGTGGCCATACATCTGAAATGCAAATGGCAGAAACCATTACAACGCAAGCGATATCGTATTATTGTAATCACCATGGTCAACTCCATCTCATTTTGGACATCAACAATGGCTTGACCATATCCAATGGCCAACATGTGGCCCTGGATGCAATGTGAAATATAAATGGCGGTGACCTGAAGAAGTTGGCTGCCTTCCCTCCCAGCCTCTTAGAACATGTCTGGAGGAGACTGGTGGGGGGGGGGGAGGGGGCAGTGACCGAATAAACGCAGAACTCATAAAGAGATTGATTGAATAGATTAGAGGGAAATCAATCACAGCGCTGTTATCTTTCTCTGCTCATTGATCAAATTATAAAGCGCAGATTCGCTGCCCTCCCAGGGTGTCCCAGAGAGGACAGAGATAAGATTGGCACTGAGGAGAGCACAGACACAGTATGATGCTGTCCCCTGGTGGAAGAATGCACTTATTGTACAACAAGCTTGTGTTCTGTTGTGAGACAGTGCTTAGTTTTAGTGTAAAAATTCTTGCAGAAATCACTTATGTTTAATAATGTGGACTACTCTGTCTTTGAATCATCAACCTGACATGTAAATAAAACTCTTGTGACTATTATTTTATTAATATATAATTTTAAGTTACCAAATGATGTCAGACTGAAGCATCTGATCTGCATTATATATATCCATTACATTGTCCACATGCCTTCAGTCAGTTATTTGGCCATGTGTTGTATTTGTGTACTTACCTGTCTGTTTGATTATACAGTTTATGAAGTTATAGTTCCTAAAACTGTTGTATGAAATGTGTTTGTGTTGGTCAGGATGTGCGACAGTGGTGAGGGCCTCTACACGTTTCAGACCCGCGAGGGCGAGCAGATCTACCAGCGGGTCCACTGCTCCACTCTGGCCATCGCTGAGCAGCACAAGAAAGTCCTGATGGAGATGGAGAAGAATAGGGTAAAGTATGACACACGTAGACCTACACATCTCAATACAACATGCTGTTTATCCATATGCTTATTCATGACCTTTTTCTCTGTCCCGCTCGTTCCCTCTCCCTTTGCCCCACACAGCTTCTGTCAAAAGGGTCAGAGACGGTCTCTTACCCTTGCACACCCACGGCCATCCTTCCCCGCAGTGCCTTCTGGCATCATATCACAGGCAGCCAGGCAGACCCGGCTAATGGTAAACAACAACAGAGCTCCAACTTGATCAGTAAATAGAATAGAATTAAAAAAAAAACATGGATGTGGGGGCTCCTGCATCATTAACAATGCATGCAGATAATTATTGATGTTGTGTACCAGGAGTGGAAGATACCAGATAATAGTGAGAGTTTATACTCTCCTCTCAAATGAAACCATAGAGCCCTTATTTCAATGCTTTCAATGTAATGCTAAATCCCATTACATTATACATTTCTGGGCTTAACAGATAGGTTACATAACTGTAGATGTCACTAGAACTATTTTAGAAAAGAAAAATATACCGGCAATTCCATATGCTTTAATCACAGTGTTGACAGGAATAGGTGATGAGTTACAATGTTTAGTAGTTTCTCTACTGGCACTCTACATGCTCTTTGTTTTCTCAGGAGACTCATATGGTGGAGGCCATTCAGGAGGGGATGACTCAGATCTGTACTCTACTCGTCTCCCACCGGAGCGGCACTCAACTTTGCCCCTAAGCCACGGCAAACACCCACCTACCCCGTACCACTCTTACCCCAGCCAGTGAGAGGCTCTTTTCCGCGAGGTCTGCCCCCTCCATGCCATCGACTCGACATTGTGTGTGCTATACCCCTCCTAACCCTCATCTCTTATCAGGGCCAGGATTATCAATATCCTGTCTCCTCCACGGTACAGCAATGAGGCCAGGGGGACAGACAGACTACGCACCCTATAGTTGGAGATACTTTGACAGAGGACGACATCCAAATGACTTCAAACGACACAGCAGAGGTTGCCTTGTTCGTGGAACTACAGTTCACAGAGGCCCTCAGTACGATGGCAGACGGTTGCCAGGTTTCGTGCCTCTCACTCTATGCACGCCCCAATGGAACAAGCAGCCAGGCTGTTTTAGGGGAATGAAAATTGCCTATGGAGAGTGGCCTGACTCAGTCTCCTCTTGAGAAGGCTTTGAGTGGTCCTTAGCCTCCAAACTAAGGGAAACCTTCAAATAATCTAACCTCATACTGTTCTTTTTAGCAATGTAGAGCATTCCAGGTGACTTCCCAAACCCCAAGCCTCTGCTCTCTAGCATGATGTAACAATGATTGTGTCTCACTCATTAAGCAGTTACACACAGCCATGACCTCCGTCTTAGATAGCCATGCCCATAGGGTTTTCCTCTACACAGTGAAGTCACATTGGGCTGAGGTCCATCTCCTCTGTGGGAAAAAAGGTTCTTTTACACAAAAGGAACTTTCACTTCTGTCAGTCTTAGCTATTTTTTTTACACTGAGCTGATACATTGGCTAGACTGCCTGATCTTGTTGGAGTCTCCACAGACAGATAGATGACAGAGAACAGTGATCTTGCCCTGTTGAAGAGCAAGACATTTATATTTCCTGAACTTAGGGGACTCCTGTATGCTATGTTGCACCCCTAAAAACTCAAGATGGTGAAAGAAGATGACGATAACCTGGTGAAGGAAACCAGCCTCTCCATCTTGGAGGAGGTGAGGTCCTCCTGAGGGTTGTGAATTTGAAGATCAGCCAGTTTAAAGACATTAAAGAGATTAAAAAACAGCGATGAACAGTTTTAAAGTTTTAGATCAAATATCTTCCCTTTGTCATCTCTCTTTCAGCTTGTATTTTTGTTAAAGGGGGCTCTCTTCAAGCATGGAGCTCTAGAACTGATGTGATTCTGAAATTTGTCCCATGCACATGTTGTGATTGGAAATACTGAGAGGGGTGGATCAGATGGCTCTTTGGATTTGATTAATAAGCTTTGTAATTGGGTTATGGGCCTTATTAATTAGATATATTTTGTTTGCACTTTGTGATATGTTTTTTTTAATTGTTTGTTTTTTATTTAAAGCGAGGTATATAAAATGTTTGTCCATTCAAGGGGTCCTTACATGCTAACACTATGAGAAACCGGCTCTACTGAGGGTGATGGACTAGTGTGTGAACATCTAGTTTTAAGCTTTTGAGCTTCATGACCAAGGCTAAACATTGAATCACTTTTCTTCTGATGTGTTGCTGAAGACCCCCCCATACAATAACCTTTTGTTTTAAGATTTTTCACCACTCTGGTGAGGTACGGTGACTGATATCCAAGTGTCCTGCCTTACAGTTTAAACTCACTTCTCTTGAAGATGCAGCCTTTTGCTTTGAGACTGAATAATACTGATGTGGACATTTCTCCAGTGGAAACAGTAGCATTCCTTAATGATTGGAAATCTTTCTAACATTTCCATGTATGCTTCAGCTGTGTTTATTTATTACTAAAACTGGTCTAAAGAATAATTCGAAAACATCTCACTCACAGCCAGCTAGAATATAAAACTGGTTGATGAGATGTATTAGATATAAATATATAATTTACAGTTCCAGTCCAATAAATCAAAAGTAGACTAACTATTTCAAAGCTATTAAAATGTGTCATGGAGTAAAACATTGCGGCTGTAACCATGATTCAGAAGGTAAACGGCTGGACAGGGTCATGGTGGGGAAGACTTGTGTCTACAGCTCTTGCTTGTGACTTCATGCTGCAACATATAAATGCCTAGTCTCACTCTCTCTCATGCAGGAACACACTAATACACATGCACACACACATTTACCTTACATTATTTGTGTTGTATTAACATAAAGAAGGGCTAAGTCTTTGTGCATATTTTCCCCCCTGTATTTTTTGTTGACATTTGCCTATGTATATAGAATATGATCTGAATTGTTGCTGCCCTCTTGGGCTTCTGTAAATAATACTATTTATTTCACATCATGTGATTGGTCAATGGCCAGTTCTATTGATTGTGTACGTCAGTCTTTTTGTGTGTATGTGTGTGTTTGTGTGTGTGAGTTCAGCTGCACAACTTTGGTAACAAGAAAGACCATATTTAAAGCTGATGAAGTTGGCTTTCCCCAGTTGGATTTTTAAAGGGATCTGTTCTAACAGATGTTCCTTGATTTGATCCTCTTATTTGGACTCATGACTTAAAATCTGTTTAATGAATTAGCTGGGGTTTCATGACATAAAAGCCCCCTATTACTGTCAATGCCTCATCATCTGTCTGATCACAGAGCTTAGTCAAATGAGTAGCAACTGCAAGCCAACATATATGTACCAAATGTGCTGTCTGTAGGTCTTGTGTCCTGGGTCATATTCACAATGCTGCTATTTCTCTTTGCTACAGTAACGTGCTATCAGGTACAAACTCCCCACTACGATCACATGGTTTTCACTGACATACCTTGCCTATTTAAGTGATACAGATGATTCAGAATGAAACTGATTGTGCAGTGTTAGGCACTTACATTTCGGGTTGTTTAGCTTCACTCACACATTACTAGCCTGCAGTCCCCAAGGGTGGGGTCTTTAAAAAGCACGGCTGATATCATGAGCAAAATCTGTGGGCCTCATCCAGTAAGCTCAATACTCTTCCCTACATCAGAAAAGGCAGGGTGAGAACAGCGGAGACGATACAGCTTTTCAGAGGGCCGTTACTGGTGGGGCTTGGTTCCAGATTTTGCTATGACTATCTGAATGTTCTCCTCTTAGACATCTGGTGAGTGAACCACAGGAATGACTGCACAAATATATTAAACAAGTGGCGTTGTCATGGTAAAACCCAGACCTGTTTCTGTATCAATTTGTTCTCTTCCATACAACCTTGGAGAATACCAGTTCAGGTTTTGTTAATGAGTGTGTCAAAAGTGGGAAGTTTATTACTTTGTCTGCACCAAACCAGACTAGAGACTCAAACTACAGATGATTTTTTTTCTGCTTCGACCCAACAGCCTCTGCATATGAAATAAATTATGAAAGCTTAATTTGGAATAACTTTATGTTTGACCTACATTAAAGTTCAAAAGCTACGTCTTTGTTTCTTTGTTGTCTTGAGATGCATTAATGAGAGAGACCCCAGCAAAAATAGGCCTTTGAGAAACAGGTACAGGTGTTGAATGCATATTTGTCAGCGGGTCAAAGAATCCATTGCTGAGAACCTTAGTGTGCAATGTAGTTCTGTTAGGAGCATGTTGGAGACCCACCCACATTGCATGAATTCCTTTCACATAATGCCATGTGTGTTCAGTAATGTTTGTGGTAAGACATTTTGCAGTTTTTTCAATAAAAATGTTTTTACACAAAACAGTGTTTTTCTCAAAATGTTCATTTGGTCTTAATCTAGGATTTTATGTCATCATATAAATGCAAGATAAAATGCATTATGTAATGTAATGTATTACATAATTCAATGAGCTGAGAGATATAGTATAGTTAATCAACCCAAATGTCTCCTTACACTTAAATTTAAAGAGAAAGAACAAGGCATTCATTAAGGCAGTGAACATTGAGCGTACCAGTGAGTATCATGTCAGAGCAGTCATCGAATGAGTGTGCGAAGCCACAGTGCTATCCAAGTTAATAATACACACAAAACCTTTTAAAGAGGACACCACTTAAGACTCTGAGACAGTCAAGAGTTCCCACTGGCCAGAGGGACTTGAATTCTGTGCCACATTAGTTCACACATGAGTGTCCAAAATCCTACTGACCATGACATTGTACTAACATGAAAAGTAGTAATTGACTGTCAGTCACGTGCGTGTGTCAACTCAGCACCTCTAGACCTCAGGCACTTAGGTGCAAGTACGTAAGAGGGAGGAATTAAACTCCTTCCAATCGGAAAGTGCCATAAGTTGCGTTGAAAAAAAAACATTTTTGTTGAAAGATCCCGAACCTGAAACCCGGACCTGCATAGAAGACACACCCTGACAGACATCAAATGCCTTGAGTCCAGGATATTATGGACATGAGTAGTACAATCTCACACTCAAATTAAATGGACTGATTTACATCAACAAACTCTAAAGAAACTAAAATACCCCCTGGTTCAGCCCCCAGTCCATACAGATGCCTCTAACAAAGGGCTTGGAGCTGTGCTGTATCAGAAACAGAATGGGAAGCTCTGTGTAATGGCACATGGGTCCCGGACACTGTTAGCATCAGAAAAAAAGTATAACCTCCTTTCAGGCAAATTAGAAAGCCATCCAAGCCACTGAATATCGAAAAGGTGATGGTGTACTTTTTTGTGGACATTCATACATCCTACTCTCACTGCTGTATAAAGTTAGCCTACTGTATGCAAATAAACTTGGTATTAAAATGAACCTGGCCTCAGTGTAACAAGCAACCAATATGCTAGGTAATGACACAACAGAAAGTCATAGGTTTACGTTTCTGGCAGACAATGTTCTCAGGGTCCAGCTGAGCTAGGTTTGCCTAATCTTGATTTCAACTACATTTAAGTTCCTTGTTGTAGGCTAACTTTTGCAAAAAAAAAAAAAATCTAAATTTCCAAAATTCCCGAGCTAAACATCCCATGGAAAGTTTCCGGAAATTTGCCGAAAATGTTCCACTCCTTTGCAACCCTATCAAGGACACTTTGACACTCGGTGAATCAAGGATCGGGATCGAACTAGCAACCTAAATTACTAGCAACCTAAATTACCTAAAGTTAGCCTTGCCTCACACCGTACCTCTCCATTAAGAACCCCATCACTTTGCAGTGTGACTACAAAACAGAGTTCCCTCCATGACAGAGTGGGAGTGGGGAGGGTCCAGTTGGGAAAAGTCCTCTCTGTTGAGGGTTTTATAACCCACTACTGCTCCCTGCTAAATGGTTATGGGTGGCACTTAAAGTCACAGTATAGTTTTTAGTGGCATCTAGTGGTGGAGCTAAGGTCCGGGACGTGATCAGGCACAATTCGTGTGGGCGAAAGTCGCCACTTCGCTTCACGCGAATCAGGCACAATTCGAGTGGGCAAGACTCGCCACTTTGTGAACGAAGCGCGCTTCACCTTGTCTGGGAATTCCCTGCCCCTTCACTGCATTCCATTTGTTCAGTTGGTCTGGCCAACTCTCAACGGCGCTCCACTTCAGCCACCTGATTGGACAGTCCTTTAACCAATCAGACCAACGATACTATACAACGATACAACGATCGGTAATAAAGCAAACACATATTTTTTCTGTATGAATTGTTCCAGGGCAAGTTTCTGTTCTGTTTTCAAAGAAAACTTGCCTTATCGAAGTTTTGCGGTGCTTCGGCGGCCACCATGTCCAATGTTTAAAAACTCTCCATGCAGTAGATTTTGTAACGTAGCCGTGGTAAGTTTAAATCCGCCAATGGCGCGCCAGGTAGCCAAAAGCCAGTTTGTGATTGGCGCCAAGGATTCTGGAAATCTTGAAATGAACGGGTATGCAAACTTGGCCAGACCCAGTTCTGAGGCAAAATCAATTTGGCCGGAAGAAGTGGGGCGGGACTTCCCAGACTACGCTTCACCTAGGACACGATCTGAATTGCACAGAGACGGTCGAATATGAGACATACGTTGTTGAGACTCTTAAAGATCTTGGCCTACTATATACCACTTTGTGAATGAAGCGCGCTTCACTTAGGACGCGATCTGAATTGCACAGAGACATATGCATATGAGACATATACGTTGTTGAGACTCTTATTAAAGATCTTTCTCATTCTCACAAAGACAAAACAAATAGCTACACGTAGCCTATAAACGTTATTGAGACCCTTATTAAAGATCTTACTTATTCTCGTGGTTGAAAGCCGGTAACAAAACAGAGACAAATAGCTACACGGTCAAGCAATGTCATTCAATGTAATTTACTTCAAAAACCAACAATCAGAGTTTAATGGCTCTGGTTCCAAGACACAAAAACCAGGTCTGATGGCCCATCAACCAAGACAAAAGGCCAGGAGCCGCCTTGATGGTTCTAACCTGGTGCTGTGTAAACTACCTTGTGGGGGTTGAATTGGTATTTTTTTTTTTTTCAGCCACTTAACATTTTATAGTGTATTTATATCTACAGTGCCACTTTAAAGTATGTGAACCCCTTGAGCAGTTAAGATTTTTCTGTTGTTTTACCATGATTTTTCATTATTTTCATCACCAATTGTCCATAGATTAAATGTCAGGTTTATGTTTATCATTTGCATTTACTTGTTTGGAGGGAATTGTTTGAGTAGCCAAAAACCTACATTACAATGGAATTAGTCCATTTCAAAAGTAAGTGAACCCCCAGCTGAATTGGTAAAGTCAAGCAGGTAACAGATTCGGTGAAACGTATTTGGGTGCTTAATTAGTCAATTAAGCAAACCGATCAACTGAGACATCCTTAGGGAAAGGTTTTGGGCAACACAGATTAAAAGAGAGAGGAAACCAACGAAACTACTGTAGTGCCAAGGTGTACCCACACAGATCAACAATTCATAACTTCTATTGCTACCTTCACCTGTACCTGTATCAAATCTGCACTAATGACCAACTATTGCTGCCAATGTTACTACTGCTCATACCCCATATATCTTGTACTGTCATATCATACTGTATATATCCCATCTATTTATTTTTATATTACCACTATACATATGCAGAATACTCTGCACTCTTCTGCTATGGTTCTTCTGGGTAGATTCCGTTGTCTCAGTACTTGGCCAACCCCCTGTGTGATGTGAGCGCCAGTGTTGGATGTTGTATTGTAAAACGGTAAATACTTTGGTAGATTAACGTGTAAACTTTGAATACAAATGCTAGTACAATACATTATCTGTAAGGTTGTGAGTGTGCAGTGGTAATGTAAGTTGAATTCGTAGAACGTAATAAATGAGATTGCTTGACCGTGTGCCTGATTCGCGTGAAGCGAAGTGGCGACTCTCGCCCACTCGAATTGTGCCTGATCGCGGTTTTGGCCTTACCTGAGTGGTGAGGTTGCTGAATTGCAACCAGCTGAATACCGAGCTAAGGTCTTGTCTGCGAATGGGTACATTTCGCATGTGCGAGAGTCGCCATTCGTTTGGCACAATTCGCTTCACGCGGGAGTCGCCACTTTGTGAATGAAGCGCGCTTCACTTAGGACGCGAACTACAAACAAATAGCTACACGTAACCTATAAACGTTGTTGAGACTTTTATTAAAGATAACAATAACAAAACAGAGACAAATAGCCACACGGTCAAGCAATGTAATTTATTACGTTCTACGAATCCAACTGATACAAACATGTAGTCTACTGTTCGGGTAGTAATCTACAGCAACTCTTGACTTCTATTGAAAGAGATTTTGAAATCCTCAAAACCTGGTTTGATGTTAATAGATTGTCACTCAATAGAAAAATAAAAAACTAATTCATGGTCTTTGGAAATCGAAAAAGGAAATAGGTAAGGACATTCAATTAAAAATAAGTGATGCTGAACGAGTGACCGAGATAACATTTCTAGGAGTGGTCATTGACCATAAATTAACATGGAAACCACATGTTCATTATATCAAAGGAAAGATCTCTAAGATGATAGCAATTTTGTACAAATCAAGAAGCATGTTAAACTATAAGGCCTTACATATTATTTACTGTTCACTTATACTTCCCTACATATCATATTGTGTGGAAGTCTGGGGATTGACATATAAAACAACTGTCAATGAAATCATTATTTTACAAAAACGAGCCATAAGGATAATAAATAAGGTTGATTATTATGCACCCACTAACCCATTGTTTATGAAATCATTTGTTATGAAATTTAATGATCTGGTATATTATAAAATAATGCAAATAATGTATCGAGCTAAATCAAACCAACTCCCAGTCAGCATACAAAGGTTTTTTTCATTTCAAGAGACAAAATATAATCTCAGAGATGTCTGTAAATTTAGTGTACCAAATGCCAAAAAATTAATTAAAAGGAGATGTATATCTGTTGTTGGAATTTCATTATGGAATGATGCTAACATAATCTTAAGAAAGTGTAAGACATTTTTTGTTTTCAAAGGGATGGTAGCTAAAGCAATTTTTGAGGGCTACAAGTGTCCATAATGTATGCAGGATTTTGTGCTGTTTATTTGAGATCTTGCTTCATTGCTCTTGTGACTAACTTTTTGGAGGCAATTCTTTTGTTTGTTTTTTTATTTCCATTACATGTATTACTTGTAAAAAATAAAATAAAAATGCATATGTTGATGGGTAGCTTAAATTGGTCAAACAGGACAGGCTTAAATACAAGCATTATTCTTCAGCTTGTGCCTTTTCAGTCACTTTGAATGTATTATTATTTGTGTTGAACTTGTTTGTTGTTACTGTGTGTGACTGAATAAAAACATAATCAATATAAACTTACATTACCACTGCGCACTCACAACCTTACAGATAATGTATTGTATAGCATTTGTATTCAGTATGATATGGCAGCGCAAGATATATGGGGTATGAGTAGTTGTAACATTGGCAGCAATAGTTGGTCATTAGCGCAGATATGATACAGGTACAAGTCAAGTCAAGTCAAGTCAACTCTTTTATTGTCAGATACACAGAACAACAGAGTTGGACTGGGCACTGAAATGCTTAAGACAGGACACCATACCACACTACCATAGATACTAAACATAAATACACATATTAAACAGATACTAAACAGATAAACAACCTACATGAGCTAAACTGAACATGAGCTGGACTGAGAAAGTAGTGCAAACAGCAGTAAAAGTGAGCCAGTGAAGAGTAAAGTGGCAAGTGTAAAGTGAGGAGTGCATTATTCTTCATTTAGGAGTCTGATGGCCTTAGGGTAGAAACTGTTCTCCAGTCTGCGGGTGCGAGACCGGACACTTCGGAACCGCCTACCAGAAGGCAGCAGGGTGAACAGTCTGAAGGATGGGTGATGACAGTCTTTAAGGATCCTGCCAGCTCTTCGGAGGCATCTTTTAAGGTAGATGTCCTGAAGGGATGGGAGTTTCCTGCCGATGATGAACTCAACGGATCTGACCACACTGCGTAGGGCCTTACGGTCCATGGCTGTGCAGCTTCCAAACCACACTGAGATGCTAACAGTCAAGATGCTTTCTATAGTGCATCTATAGAAGTTGGTGAGGATGTCTGGATTCATGCCAAACTTCCTGAGTCTCCTCAGGAAGAAGAGGCGTTTTCGGGCAGCTTTGACCACCTTGTCAGTGTGGGCAGACCAGGTGAGATCATTGCTGTCTGATGTTGGTATGATATAAGTACAATGCAACGGAATCTAACCAAAGGAACCATAGCAGAAGAGTGCAGAGTATTCTGCATAGTGGTAATATAAAAATAAATAGATGGGATGTATACAGTATGATATGACAGTACAAGATATATGGGGTATGAGCAGTAGTAACATTGGCAGCAATAGTTGGTCATTAGTGCAGATATGATACAGGTACAGGTGAAGGTAGCAATAGAGGTTATGAATGAGGTAAGACATGATAAGATATATAAGTACAATGAATATGAGGTAAGAGTCATGAGGCATGATATGACATAAATAGATATGAATACACTATAGAATGTTAAGTGGCTGAACAAAAAAAATACCAATTCAACACCCACAAGCTAGTTTACACAGCACCAGGTTACAACCATCAAGGCGGCTCCTGGCCTATTGTTTAGGTTGATGGGCCATCAGATCTGGTTCCTGGCTTTTTTGTGTCTTGGAACCAGAGCTCTTACACTCTGATTGTTTGTTTTTGAAATAAATGACATGAAATGACATTGCTTGAACGTGTACCTATTTGTCTCTGTTTTGTTACCGACTTTCAACCACGAGAACGAGTAAAATCTTTAATAAGAGTCTCAACAACGTTTATAGGCTACGTGTAGCTATTTGTTTTGTCTTTGTGAGTCAACAACGTATATGTCTCATATGCGCCCGTCTCTGTGCAATTCTGTACCGACTTTCAACAACGAGAATGAGTAAAATCTTTAATAAGAGTCTCAACGTCTCATATGCGCCCAAAGTGTCGACTCTCGCCCACTCGAATTGTGCCTGATTCGCGTGAAGCGAATGGCGACTCTCGCACATGCGAATTGTACCAATTCCCAGCTTTGGCCTTACCTGGAATACCCTTCCCTTTAAAAGCTGTGCACGTAGCCTACCTACGTTGGCTGTCAAATGCCATAACAACACGAGCCAGTGCTGGTCGAGGAACCTCTCTAATAACATCAGGCCAGTTAAGAGAGCACAGGTTCTCCATCAACTCCTATCCGAAGCACCAGAAGTGGGAGACAGATAAAACCTCCTTCAAAGTACAAGGACTTTGAGATGAGCTAATGTTGATGATTGTGACCTGCTGATGGGTAAACTTTAAGTTAATGTTAGTTAACAGAATAATATTAGTTAAAACAGATATGAGTGTTATGCAAATCAGTTTGTGTTTCTCAGGTCATATTGTATGCATAAAAAAGTATGGTTGTTAGTGACCAATGTCATTTGTTGAAATTGTTTTAAGGTCCAGTTATTCAATCAAAGGGGACTATCTTACTTGGAAAAAGAGGATGTAGTTTATTGTTGTAATGCTATGTTAGTCGGGGATTGTGTTTGTACCTGGCAACCTTATGATTGTGTGATCGCGAGATCTGTGTCTTCTTGGTGTTCTATTCAGTAAACGTTACATGCAAGGTGTTCAACACGAATCAGCCTACGAGTACTTTTATTCATGTACTAAAAAGTACAACATCTATCAGGTGTTATCAGACAATTTGTAATTTGTGTGTCTGTGTGTGTCTGTGCCTATGTGTTGTAGCATAGATTGGCAGCTCCAAATGCAACTTGCATATTTAAAGTGACTTGGAAGATAAGCTTTAACTAAAGAGTCTATGTGCGCCAAAGCAAGACTATTCAGGCTGAATGAAACCAACCAAAGGTAATAATAATAATACAATACACTGTCACAGGCACGTGCAGAGGGGGGGG
Organism: Sprattus sprattus; assembly: GCF_963457725.1. Classification (NCBI taxonomy): domain Eukaryota; kingdom Metazoa; phylum Chordata; class Actinopteri; order Clupeiformes; family Clupeidae; genus Sprattus; species Sprattus sprattus. The sequence goes on from NC_137927.1 coordinate 18,413,914, forward strand.
GGCTAAGGGGGCTTGAGCACCTGCCCCTTTTGCCCTTGATGCCCAAAGTGCCCTTTTGTCAGAGTGTTTTTTTTAATTATTATTATTTTTTTTTAATTTGAGTGTGAAAAGTCCGTCTATGCGGCCCAAAATAATAATACATTTAACGAAATGATAATAATTTACATCTACCTTGGTCGGTCACATGATCCACAACGTGCCCTCACTCTGCCCTGACGTGCCCTGCTGACCGACGCCTCTGATAAGTTTCTCTGGAGCTCCCGTTTTCTAGGTAAGCCGAGTAGCCTTGTGATGCCAAATGTGCCATGATGACTCGGGAATAACTCGGTGTAAAGTTTGCTATAGGGGCTTATATGCCTCTCTCTTGTACGTCGCTTTGAACCAAAGCGTCTGCTAAATGACTGCATGCAAATATGAGCCAAAAATAGTTGATGAACTCCCGTAAATAAACTTGTCAATGTATGAAGTTTGTATCGTTTAATATCGAGCGTGGTCTTTAAATCTGAGAGCATTTTCGTTCATTTCACGTCATGAATTTGTATTGGTTGGTGAATTTTGGGAACGTTATTTCATATCAATCAGAGAGAGAGAGAGAGAAAGGGCCAGATGGCGAGAGCGAGCAGAAGTCTTTGAGCAGAAGAAATAAGAGGACGAGTGCGAGAACTTAAACTGAAACACAGGAAATTTCTGATAGCAACAGTGTATTTGAGTGCGACAACTTAAACTGAAACACGGCATTTCTGCAAGCAACAGTGTATTTGAGTGCAGACAATCCGTTTTGAGCAGGATCTCTCTTCCCCCCCCCCTCTCTCTCCATCCGTCTCACTCCCCCTCTCACTCTCTCCATCTCTCACTCCCTCCCTCTCACTCATTGAAAATTGTATGTTGAAATGGACCCACATTGACTATAAACATTGCACCCTTTTGACAACTTTCATACTCACAGTGAAACACAGCTGTCTACAGTACTTGCTGCCTGTAAAATTATAGTTTAAAGGCCTTGTTCCCATATAGTTACCCCGCTCATTTAAAACCTAATGAGTATTATTATATATGCACCTGTTTGTGAAATGGATGTAATTGTGTGTGTGTGTGTGTGTGTATGTGTGTGTGTTGGGAGCTGTGGAGACACTGTAATGTGTCTGGGGGTATAAACCAACCCCTTGTGACAACACTGTCCTATAGTGTGAAATGAACTCAGCGTCACACTGGTGGAAATGACCGTCACACCAGTGGACATAGGCTATAGAAAAGGCCTAGATAAATACATTTTTACAAATCCGTGCTACATGTGCCCCCTTTTTAACTTTGAGCACCTGCCCCTCCAGAGGTCTCTGCACGGCCCTGCACTGTCACGTGTAACCGATTTTAACGGAATTTATCGAGAAACTATTACACACATATTTTAGGTTTTGAGGGCATTAATTGCAACTTTGTGCCTGCAAGTGTGGATCAAACCTTATTTTGTCAACTTGTTCATCCTACAGATCTGGATTTGAACAGTTTGGATGCCACTGCAACTATTTCATTTCGAAAATGCGAGAAGGGCCAGGGGAGACCCAGGGAAGAACTACGAACTGCTGAACATTCACCCGAGCTGGTTTGCCTCTGTGTGGGAGTGGTAGTACTTTAAGATTTATGGCTCACTCTCACTCCCTCTTTCTCTTTCTCCCCTGTACTTGGACTATATAAGCGGACCCTGCAACTCTGTGTCTGAAGGACTTGTTGCCTCTTTCAAAACATAAGACTCTTTTGGCAAGATGCAGTTTGGGGGAATTCTATTGGCCACTGCCATTCTGTGGGCATATGTGCTGCCCGGTGAGTCAACTATGGCTTTTCTTTGTTTTTTAATGTAGGCTTACGAAAACCACTCCGCAACTGTTTAATTCACTGTAATGGAGGCAAATTATAATGCAGTGTTTCGTGTTGTTTAATTAGTTATCTTGAAAGATAACTCGTACCACACAAGTTAGCTAAAGATTTCAATTACGTAATGCAGGGCAGATACCTCTGGGAAAAGTAAAATGTTAATTAGGATGATTTATTTCCGACAGGTGAGAGCGTGACCGGTGGGAAGGAGGCCGTGGCCCACTCGCGACCGTACATGGCGTCCGTGCAGCTGAACGGAAAGCACGAGTGTGGTGCGTTCCTCATCGCGAGTCAGTGGCTTCTGAGCGCGACTCACTGCTTCATGGATGGGTGAGCTTTAGGATAACACACCGGGATTAACTTTGAATCCAAGAGCACTCGCGTTAGAAGTGAAGATTACAAGACGGAAAAATAGGTCAGACTCATAAGAAGACTAATTTAGAACAAATTAAGTAAAAGTAACTTTGTTAGCAGGCCTATATTGTAGTGTGTAGATTGTCTAAAACGAACGGTTAAATTGACACATTTCTCACGCCTATAAAATAACTTACAACAGTAGTGCTGTACTGGCAATATACTTCAAAAAACGTATTTAGGTTCAAACGGCAGGGTAGATGAAACTGCAGTGGTGGGTGTGACTTCATATTGCCTTAAGCATGCTATTAAACATTTCACAGCGAGCAATGAAAATTAAAACACAAACAAGAATATTGATTTTTGTTTTGCAGAGCTGAGGGTCTGACAATTGTTGTTGGACTGCACTCTCTGTCTGGAGAGGAGACAACCAAAGAAACATTTAAACTTTCAGCGGATCGGCTGTACAAATATCCTGGCTTTAACATTGACAATTATGACAATGACATTAGTCTGATCAAGGTAAGCAAGTGTATGTGTGTGTGTGTGTGTGTGTGTGTGTGTTTATGTGTAAAAACCCAGCGTATAAATATATCTCTTGTCCTTGTCTTTCCTGTGATTGGCAGCTTGATCGGCCAGTAGTGGAGAGCGCTGCTGTGAAGCCAGTGTCTTATCAGCAGACAGGAGGAGCCGACCCTGTGGTGGGTGCTACTGTGGAAACGGCTGGGTGGGGCGCCTTGAATAATCTGGGGTCACGGCCGGACAAACTGCATGATTTGACCATCGGTGTCATGAGCAGAGACTTGTGTGGCCGCAGTGACTACTATGGGTCAAAGTTCACCAACAACATGATCTGTGCTGCCCGGCGACGTCAGGACACTTGCAATGTGAGTTCACAGTCATACATCACACACACAAACACACAAACACACACACACACACACACACACACACACACACACACACACACACACAATTTCTCATTTCTCTAATGTGTCCGTGTGGCTCTTGGTCTCTTATAGGGAGACTCTGGTGGTCCTTTGCTGTACAATGGTGTTGCTATCGGGATCACATCTAACGGGGGGAAGAAGTGTGGGTCCAGCAAGAAGCCTGGCCTCTACAGCCTCATCTCCCACTACAGTGACTGGATTCAGCAGACCATGACTGCCAACGCCTAGTAGCCTATTACAACACATCACCAGCCACTTGTCACAAAGCTTAAAATGCAACATGGAACAGTCTCTGTAGAATAAGATAAGGGCCATCGAGAATGATCAAGAAACGTCATGAAAAGCACCCATACTGTCCACCTCCATAAGCAGCTTCAGGATCCTATTCAGTATTTTTAAGGTTTAAGTTTAATCTTTAGCGTCATGAGCTCATATGTATTGTGAACTGAATTTCCAGATGTGAATTATACATCAGTGTAATCCACTGATACGGTTTACAGTGATACCTCCAGTTTCATTTGAAACCTCAAAAGGACATAATGACTAATATGTAGACAGTTGTAGAGGTAAAATAATGGAAAGTGATGGGTTTTGGTAATAGGTGATGGTAAGGGCTCAGTGGTTTCACCAAAGCAAGTTGTACTAATGTGGCAAGAAAACTTATAGGACTATAAGACACTCTGCACAATGAAGGTTATATCTAAGGGTTATTCTCAACCAGTCTGACAAACAAAATCGATATTGGACTCTTTCTAAAAAGGCAAAAGCCTCAAGGCATGTGGACCCGAGGATAAAAAACAGTTTTACCATGGCAACAGAACCCCCTATTTTATGACTTCTTAACAACTTCAGAGTACACCACAAGTTAAAAAAAAATGTGTACACAAGGAATAGCCACAATAGTACTCTCAGTACTTTGCAGCAGAAGAAATACTAGTGAGAGAATGACAATCTCAAGCACATTTATGAATATACGAGGCACACTATTAAATAACACGTCACATTTGACATTATGCACAATTCTGTCTTCACAATAAAAAAACATTTGAAAAAGAATGCATGTTGTTTTTATTTGTGTCAATGATGTTTTCCAGTTACTTCTAATCATCATTGCTGTCCATGGACATCACTGTTTACAGAAGAGGCAGAGTTGGACATGTTACGCAACCCAACAAGACAGACTGAAGTGGATATAAAGTGTAATTTATGGGAAAGTACTCCCTTCCCCCCATTTTGTTTGGAAGACAGCTGGAAATTGCTTTGAATTTGAGAGATTATTTACAGGAAGAATCCAGAGATAAGGATGTTCCACACTACATAAACAGTCTGATAGCTCTGAAACGAGTAAATCAAAGGCAAAACATGTTGTTCATTATTTCTCAAGTCTGCCTGTGGACTGCAGCCTTGTCTTCCACCTACTCTTTCCCCATGTTTATCTAACCATGGCCTTCCACTGGATCTTGTGTTCCTATGACATGCTGTTTTGACCTTTACTTTTCCGTGTCAGTAATTTCATCCTACTTTATATGTCATTTCCACACTCTTGTCCTCCTGGTGTCCTCCTCCACCCCACTCCCACCCTCCACTCCCTTTGTCCCCAATTCCCCTCCTTCACATGGCCTGCTCTCCTCTCCCCTCCTCTCCTCTCCTCTGTCTCTCCCATTTATAATCCCTCACTCTCTAACTTACCCCACATGTCTTACTCCTCTCCTCTCCTCTCCTCTCCTCTCCTTTACTCTCTTCTCCCTACTCTCCTCTCCCCTCCATCTCTTCCTCTCTTCCTGTTGCTCTCTTCTCCTCCCCCTCCCTCCCCCCACCTCCTCTCCTCTTCCCTCTCTTTATCTCTTCCTGTTGCTATCTCTTCCTGTCCCTCCCTCCCCCTCCTCTCCTCTTCTCTTCTCTCCTCTCCTCTCCTCTCCTCTCTTCTCCATCTCTTCCTGCAGTTTGAAGTTGTTGCAAATCAGAATAAGAAGATCAGGGTTAATAATTGACAATATTCCATAATGAATCCAATAAATCTTATATTCATTTGTATTTGTTGCCTTTTAATTGGAGTTAGGTTACAATGCAAGGGTCTCTGGTTGCATGTCCTGTGAAAGGCCCTAGAAAGGTGCCAGGCGTCTTTTCATTACCTCTCCTCTCAGGTCATATCAAAGTTTCATTGTAGTCCTTATACCACCACCCCCATGAAAACAGGCATCTGAGACATTTGCTCACGGCTGGATTAACAACTTCCCCCGTAAACCTCTCCTCTCCTCTCCTCTCCTCTCCCCTCTCTATCTCTCAATCTCTTCCTGCAGCTCTCCTCCTCTCCATTACTCCTTCCCACTTCGCTCCTCTCAACCCTCGCCTCCCCTCTCTATTTCTTCCTTTCTTCCTCCAGCTCTCTCCTCCTCTCCTCCAGCTCCTGGCTGCTGAAGCGGGGGCAGACGTACGACCTCCCCCCATGCGAGGCCGCCAGCTTGCGGACCCCTCCTAGCAGGTCCCGCACCTGGGCGTGGCTCACAGGGTTCCGGAGGCTTCCGTGGTTCAGAACATGGCTGCCACAGAGGCGCACAATCTCCTGCAGTGATGGGTGCACGTTGGCTATGTAGCTGTCGATGTTGACCACGGTTTCCAGGTTGCCATGGGGGTCGTCGCGGGTGAAGAGGACGAGTAGGTATTCGCCAATGTTGCCACCAAAGGTTTTCTTGATCTGTGTGAGGAGCTGACTCTCACCCTGAGTGAAACGACCAACCTGCACGCACACACACACACACACACACACACACACACACACACACACACACACACACACACACACACACACATACACAACTGTTTTATATCTTTGGAATCATTTATGTTTGTGTCTATCGCCCTCTTGTGGGCAGACCATGACATTGAGAGGCCTCTGTAGGCAGCAGGAAAACATTGAAACATCGCCAACACACCTGCATGACTAATATGAAGGCATGTGGTCCAGGTAGAGACAGAGCCAGGCAATCTTTTACATCATCCAACTTCTCCAAGACATCTTCATCCCAGAGCTCAGGTGAATCTATTACAACCAGACGGTGTCCATCCACACAGATTTCCCTGCGCTCACATCGCTCTGTGGGGCCCCGCGTCTCTCCTCTCAATCGGCTGATCGGGAATCGGCTTGCTGCCCTGGTCAGGATAGTGTCTGCTGCTGAGGTTTTGCCGCTGCCAGAAAGACCCAACTAGACGATTGTAGTCTGGCCTTTTTCAATACCCCTGACTCAGCCTGTAAGAAATAAGATACAACCAGTTAACTTACAAGTGCACTTCCAAGTTCATTCAGCACAAAAGAAATATGTTCACTTTCAGTATTTTCAGAGAACATACCCATTATCAATTAGGCCTACCTGACATCATGAGCATGATGAAATTATTAGAAATAGATTGGAACATAACATGTGTATGAAACGCACATAGAGGAACTATTAAACAATTTGAAAGACGGTGATCAACTCAAAAACATAGAAAGACAGACAGACAGACAGACTTGAACCAGCATTGCTCTCAGACATCTCTAACAGACTCTTATATCCTCTCACTGATTCGGCGCAACTATCTTTTCTGGCCTCCCACTCCTTCCTCTCCGCATCCTCCTTCTCTCTCCCTTCTGCGTGCCTCCTTTTCATCTCCTCCATCTCTTTCGTTCGCTCCTCATCGTGCTGCCTCATCTTCTCTGTGGCCTCCCTCTCCTTCTCCTCGGCCTCGGACAGCTCCCTCAGCATGGACACGGCGGCGTCTCCGGTGCGCTTGCGTCGCGCCTCGCCGTACATGTCAGCCGTGTAGCCTTGTTGGTGGCCGCTTTGCAACAGCGCTAAGTCTACCATGTCCAGCAGCACCCTCACCTGTCTGAGGCCTTCACTGCAGCGTCGCCGAGCTGACAGAACCTTCCGTCACAGTCTTTGTCTTTGAGTTTGAAATAAACAGCTAACATCATAAGAATGTGCTGTCAGAACCGTTAAAACTGTGAAATTAAATCAGGACTTACTCTGAGACATTGTTCAACCAGCAGCAGTCAGAACGACAAAATGAACTGAGAACCTGGAGGAAGAACAGGATTTGCTACTTTATGTGAATGAGAAAATAAGGCTTTTAAACGTCTAAAGCGAACTAAACACACACACACACACACACACACACACACACACACACACACACACACACACACACACACACACAAGATATGAGCTACGGCCTGTGTCTTTGTGTGTGTTATTTACAACAACAGATAGAGTGAAAAATCAGTCAGAAGAGCTCTGGAGAGCTCCGCCTACTTTCCCCCTCATTTTTCAAACGAACAGAACTTTTCCTTCGCCATTTTTTCTCCTCCGAGGATTTCGGTAAGTCACACATTATCACACATTAAACCAATATATGACATGTGAATAAAATATAATGACTTTACATCCTTGTTAATCTTATGCTCCGACTGGTCTTTGGTCTTAAAATACCAGATTTTAAAGTGATAACTTGAGTGCTAACACTTGTTGAACGGTGCAAGCAACAGTCAACGGTTAGCCCTAAGTTATCTTGTGCTAATGTGTGTTAATTTACATTACATGTAGCGAAACATTAATGCCGTCTAATTTAATAGTCATTCGATGACCCCCCCATGTTGAAATGGTTTTTTTTTTTAGGCGAGCTAGTTGCTAAAGTTTAACTAGACAATATCAGTATGAGAGATAACTTGTAGAGGGGTGATCGGGTCTTATTTGTTAATGTCCATAGTTAACGTTATAGCAAAGGGTGCACATGAAGGGAGTACGTCAATTTCGCAAACGTTAGCTTTATGCTATGCCTAAAGCCTGGGCAGTCACATGTAGTAGTTTGAAATAGCTATCAACGTCAAGCTATTCGACTAACTAGTCAGATTAGACCAGGCCAGTCGAGGTAATCATAACCTTGTTGTAACATTATGGAGGGGTGATAATGTATTTTGTTTTTGTATTTTCTTCAATGTTCATAACCAGGAAAATATTAATGCCTGTACATGGGTTGGGAGCCGGAAATTGCTAATGCAATGTTAGCGTGACTAGCGACACGTGTACAGGCATCTAGCACGACAGCAACGCGTGTTGGCATATCTGCATGTTGATCGTTTTTTTTTTTTTCATTTTTGTAATGTTAAGACAGCGTTACACGTTGGTAGCATAGAATTCAAGTCAATTTAACAAAAATGTCTGATCTTTTTTTATATGTACTTTGAATTGATTCATCACATACAAATTGGCTTTGCAGCAGGGCTATTTTGTGCATGCATGACCACATCGTTTTAACATGTTTGTTTCAATAATTCATGTGGACTAACCATAATGAATGGTGCTGTTTCTCTCTGCAGTAAGGATGCTACTTAAAGCCAAATTTGGAGATGTCCAGAAGTTTGTTAGAGTAACCGAGCGTAATCTTATGGAGTTTCTGAATGCAGGTAAGACACTAACATTTGTAGTTAGTTTTATTGAAAAGAAATAATTAGATATAATTGTCATGCAATGTTTACATTGTTAATCAGAGGAATGTATAAGGATTGGAACATGTATTCAACCTCTTTTTTGTAACATTTTTGACAGATTCTATCTCCACTTTGGCTTCTCCTGAGTGTTCTCAACCGTCATCCCTTCATTCATTGGACTCGCAGGAGACGGTCATCATTCCAGATAGCCCCTCCCGAAAACGCCAGAGGCTGGATACCGAAGCTAAGCAAGTTAGGGTTGACACACAGATAATAATGTTTTCTTGTGAAGCATCTGATCCTTCTCGTGTCAATTCATGTTGACATAAAACATTTTCACATCGCATCATGTTTTTTTTGGGTGTGTTAACAGGAGAATTACTAAATGAGGGAAAGAAAACGCACTCGCAGGCTGTAACTCTTACTTTTTTGCATGCTTCCAGTAAAAAAGTAAGAGTTACAGCCTGAGAGTGTGTTATCTTTCCCTCATTTCATATCACATCATGAACACATTGTTGAAGGCATATTGCTTTATCTCCAGCAGTTATATTAATTTTGGATTGCTATGGATATATCCCTAACAAGTTGAAGGGGTAAAGACGGTAATTTGCGGACTCTGAGTCAGTAAAAGTGGTCTGTAACTTCAGCTATTGTCATTTTGACAAGGAAGTGCATTCCTCTCTGCCAGGGACTGTGAGAGATAGTTGTGTGTACTTCATTGCTCGAAGCTGAGAAAGATGTCTTCGTTGTTTAGTGTGCGCGTCCTCTCCGTTTGACCACTTGTCGGCTCACAAGGGGCAGAGCTGGCAGTCCACTGGCCTTTTGGCCATTGATCCTCCGGCGGTTCAGACAAACGGGCCACTGTTTTGCCAGTTGCTGTAAACTTTTTTTTAAATACTTTACTTTTTTATACTTGTTCATTAACTTTCATTAACCTTTAACATCTTCATATATGTTACCAGTGCGTAAGGCAAGTCATTGTTGTTTGTAGGCCAAGACATTGTTCCGTTCAGTTTAGCGGCTGATATTTTAGAATAGATAGACAAATCAAGGACATGGTTTAGAAATTCCTGGAATTGTTAACATTTTATGTTACTTTCTTAATATCCACGCCCAGATGAACTAAAGACGATGTTGGTCCGAGAGCAGACCAGAAAATGGCATACTTCCAGTGAGGTGCCGACCAAAATCCACCGGTGGACCGATGTGCTTGCTATCTGGGTTTCGCTTTTTATTTCAGCGCCCATGTCTTCACGTAAGAGCAGCCATATGGTCTGCGTGAGACGCGCGGTTCTCAGCAGAATAGACAGTGAAAAGACCTGTTCATAGTCTTTCACTAGACTAATTCAAGTTAAATGTGAAATCAATGCTGTAAATGGATGATGGGCCAAATGTTAACTGTTCTGGGTTTGGATCATGTGTAGCCTATGGACTCACCTTTGGCCACTCTCCACGAGGCAGAGGGCGCAAAGAGCTAGGTAACTTTTTCGACAAGACAAACACTTTGTAATTAATAAGAAATTCTCATATAAATAAATTGAATAATGTCATGGATTCTGTGTCTTGTGTTTCAGAATTTAGAGCCAGCCGGTGTTAACCACGAGGGAAGTAGTCAGGCGCAGGCTAATCCAATATCAAGGAGGTAGGCAAAACTTTTCATAGCTTGGTAAATCCATGCCTCCCTCTTGGACCTCTTGAAAAAGCTAATGTCTATGCTTATTCGGGTAACGTTAGACAGTCACATAATTTGTAAGATGTCAAAGACCATTTGTTGGAGTTAAATTCGGCTGAATATCGATTAAGTTAGTTTGTATAAAGTTGGTGGGAACAGCATATTAAAAAAATATTTGACAATCGACACCTGTTTTAAGTAATAAGCACATGGATGTTAGTGGTCGTAGCTAACTGTTTAGCTGAACATGGCTGCCTTTTGCCGCTAGTTGCATTGTGAAATACATACAAAATTATGTTTTTGTTCTCTGGTTTTAACAAGTGAACTATTCTATGAACTGTCAGGCAGGATAAATGTATTAATAATGTAGCAGTTATGTCCACTTTATAATTTGAAATGAAATAAGAGAAATACTAATTGTGGATGAATGCTAAAACAGCACCGTTCGTCGAGGTCACATGACCATATTTTGCAGCTAGTTCTGCATTGATGGTTCAGTGATAGAATTCTCGCTGGCCACTCTTTTATCTAGAATCTAGATTATTATCTAGTTGTATGTTAAGCAAGCGTTCTGAAGTTTAGTGCAGCTGTAATTTATACTGATCACTATGCCATATTTGACTTCAATAGACAAACGGAAATGCACAGAGCAGATATAAACTGAAAATGTAAAGTGTACATAATGCACAGGATTTTTTCAGGAATGTAAATCCCTTTTTTCACCAATATAGTTTTAATAAGAAGCAGTCTGATTATCTGATTTGATTGTGTAATTATCAGTCTAATTTAACAGTAAATCCCTAGCTCCATCTGTGGTTCTATATGTTATGGAAACACTTGCCCACGCTGGTATCACTTCTCCTCTGGATTACTGTTATTGTTTTAATTGAATTTATTCTGTGCTCTCGCAATTGCATGTGGTTCAAAATGCAAATACTTGAATTTGAAATGAAATAAGGCTGATTGATGAGCACTCATTACCTGGAACATGCCAAAATTCACCGTGGGTTTCGGTCAAGAGCATGGATGTTTTATTCTATTTATTGTATTATTCTTTTTATCCATTTCGGCTCTGTACACACACACAATGGAATGTTATTCAACTGTATTGCAGTTTAGACACACAACTAAATGTTTTTGTAGTTAGACAGTGAGGTTGTTAGTGTGAACTGTAGGTTCAACTATAATACCCAGATTCTGTGAACTGGCAGGCAGGGTAACTGTATTTATAATGTAATAGTTATGTCCACTTTCATCTTTGAAATGAAATAAGAGAATTACTAACAGAGAAGTTTGTATTGTGGTTGAAGGCTGAAACGGTACCGTTCGTCGAGGTCACATGACCCTTTTTTGCCCACAGTTCTGCATTGGTGGTTCAGTGGTAGAATTCTCGCCTGCCACGCGGGGGCCAGTCGTGTATTCCTGTAACGGATTACCGGCCAATCGGATTGAAGCATTTTCCTGGGTCCGTGCATTTGATTATTTATTTTATATTCCCCAAGATAGAGGGTTCGTATCCCCATTGAGGCGTTATCGAATGTGAAATAAATGAGTAGAAAGCATTGGAAATACTTGGGGATTAAAAAAACAATTACAACTTTCTATGTAAAATTAGTTTTTTTGTAGTTTATATCAAATGTATAGTAATGCTACTACTTTGAACATAGTACAATTACTACTCCATCAGATTGTCAGTATCTTTGGAGAAATGTAGTAATGTTGTTTAGTTCTTCTCTTGTTTGTCAAAGTGTGTTTATTATTAATATCCCCTGCAGTGCTTAAATCAACCGAACCAGCAGACTTGGATACATTCTTATGACACAGAGCCTATTGTTGTAGATGGTATAATTACGCTGAGAAAAAGCTATATGGTTTTCATTTAAGCAGGAGTAAAGGCAGTGTGTAATATTTCAAAGAAAGTTCAATTTTTATTAGTCATCATAGTTTTATTGACATTATCTGAAATAATTTGTACTTGTCTCAATATTTACACAAATGGAATACCGTGGACTGTATGTAAAGATACATGTTTTAGAAATAACATGTATCATTTAAGGCCAACAATTAAATATAACTGCTAACAATGACAAAAGAAAATGACTAACAAATAGCTATTAACAATGACAAACTTCCCTTTAAAAAGATGGAAACTTGATCAAAAGGGAGCATCTGCCTGGCTGGCCTGATGCATTGAGGTCAGTTTAACATACAGTCTTATGTGCACAGATAAAAGAAAGTCAAATATATAACTGACAAAATATACGCATCAAATTATATGTATCAATAGGACTGCATGGTTTTTACAAATGTAGTATGGTAATCATAAGATAAGCATTTCAGAAATGATATGGAACATTTTAAGGCCAGCTTTCAAATATACCTTTTCACAATGACTAAATGAAACTGACAAGCATAGACATACATCCCCTTAATTAGTACTTTATGCGTGTGTTCAATACATGTGAATGTGCACTGTCGTCATGGTGAAGACCTCAGCATCAGGGGCAGAGCATGTGAGATTTCAATAAATACATTAAAGCTCCTTCATCAGTCTCATATTTAGACCTGGGCTGTCCACAGGCAAGACAGGTCTTTGTCTGTCTTCTCTTCTGTTCTGGCTGGTGCTGCTGCTTCTCCTAGATGCCTCCCACAATTTTCTAAATGGAGTCTTGTGTCAGACGTGTGGACAGAGCCACTGTACTGCCCCTGTCAGCCCTGGGCCTGGAACAATTCAGTGGCCATCCACTCTCTTCTTGGCACTGCCAAACTCTTTACACCTGGTTAGGCTGGAGCCTAGGGGACAGTAAAATAAACCAGTTATTATTTTTATGTGACTGAAATGAACACATTTGATTAGCAGGCAGGAAGGCACGCAGACACACGCAGGCAGGCACACACACACACAGACGCACACATCCACACAGATGCACGCACGCACGCATAAACACAGGCATACGCAGGCAGGCACGCACAGATTCAGGCAGACACATACAGACAACATGCACCCATGCACCCACAGACGCACACACAGACAGACGTACGCACGCAGGCAGGCATAGACGCATGCACGCACACACAGAGGTACACACGCAGGCAGGCATGCACAGACACAGGCAAGCACACACAGATGCACGCATGCATACACAGATGCACTCATGCACACACAGACGTACGCAGCAGGCACGCACAGACGTAGGCAGGCACACACAGACGCACGCACGCACACACACACAGAGAGGTACACAGGCAGGCAGGCACACACAGAAGCACGCACGCAGGCAGGCAAGCAGGCAGGCAAGCAGGCAGGCACGCGCGGGCAGACGTAGGCGGGCCGGCACGTACAGACATACGCACTCACAGATGCACGCACGCACACTCACACTCACACAGACGTACGCACCCAGGCAGGCAGGGACACACAGACGCATGCACACACGCACAGACGTACGCACGCAGGCACGCACACACAGTGCTTTAAGTAGATACTCGTACTTCTACTCAGAAGAAGTGCTGTGCGTGCAGGCATTAGTGTGTGTGTGTCCTAGCGTGTGTGTCCACATGTGTTTTCTGCGCGACATGTTGTGCAACCCACACATGATGACTGGAGAGAGCTGAGGGGAGATAGGAGGGAGAATAGGCCTCACACACACACACCACAGGGAGATACTCCTATCTAAACACACACACACCATCTCACAGCATACACACACATTCACACAGACACAGAGGTTGTACTCACACTCTGTTCCCTCAGCTTGTCATACAGCAGCTCCTGGCGTTTATTGGCGACATCCAGCTTTCTCTTGGTTTGCTGAAACAGAGGGAGGAGATGAGAGCAGGAAGGAGGTCAGATACTCAACTGAACAGCCACCAAACACTCTCTTCTGTGTGTGCGTGTGTCCTGGCGTGTTTGTGAGTGTAAGTGTATGTGTGCGTGCGTGCGTGCGTGCGTGCGTCTGTGTGTTCTTTCACATTCTGTGAGCCTGGGCAGAAGAAGTGGTGTGTGTGTGTGTGTGTGTGTGTGTGTGTGTGTGTGTGTGTGTGTGTGTGTGTGTGTGTGTGTGTGAGAGAGAGAGCAAGATGGGAGAAGGAAGAGAGGGGGGCAGGAGAGGTGTTGCATAGATCAAAGACTGAGGGGAAATTACATAACATTTGATTAACACTGTAGACAGACTTCAGTTGATTGTTTGAAAGTCTACTGTGGTTCTAGTACAGTATTTACAACGTAATTTGTACATTATATGTAGCCTATGTTATATTGTATATTGTAAAAGAGAGCTCGTATCAATCCCTTAGTAGTCCAGCTGTTAGTTGGTGCAATGCATTAAGCCAATAGCTCTTACCAAGCCAGTGATTCTGACGAGTTATCAACACATTACAAGTCAAATCCATGGTGTAAGGATGAGTTAACATCACAACATGAAAACCGTGCACATAAATATAAAATACAATCATGTTCATTCATTATTACGTTATTTAAACACAAGCCTGTAGCGTCAATCTCTTAGCAAGCTAGCAATGCTGAGGTATAGGTAGCTAACTCATCAACACAACATTACAACCCTGTCAGAAACGAACTGACAAGACTATTTAACGTCACGACATGAAAGCTGGACACATGACTATATAAAACGATCATGTCCATTCATTATTTGACGTGTCATTTCACCACAAGTCTACATCATTACCTAGCTAGCGATGCTAGCCAATTGGTGACACTAAATGAGTGTCAGTACCGTCCTTACAATATAAGATCATGTAACAACAGGAATACCATACACAATACCAATGATTGTTATTATGTTCATTCATTATTTAACACATGATTACTCCAAACTTGTCTAATGTGAGAGAGAAAATCCTGTCATCAACCAAACGAATTAGCAGCGAACACTAATGTTACCACAAAGCAGGAAATATATGGCGTTATAACTTAAATGAATCCTGTATTTTTACATTCCCCCCAAACAACGTAGCTTACCTTAAATGCATGCACATTAGCGTGAATAAAAGTAGCGAATCTCTGGTGACTTGTCCCGTCTCCTGTCAGAAGTTTGCCTGAAGTAAAATTTCAAAGACGGCGCGTCTTTAAAAAACCTCGGAACAGCGCCAAAAAGTCGTTGTGGCCAAAATAATATTACAGCCACACTTTTTAGCAGTAACATTGGAAATGCATGGGACAGCATTTAGGTCCTTTTAGCTAAATTATCCACGGCGGCCGCGCGGGAGGCCCGGGTTCGATTCCCGGCCAATGCAACGTTGATCTTTTCTATCTAGATTATTATCTAGTTTTATGGTAGGCAAGCTGAAGATATGTGCAGTTGTCAATTGTACTGATCACTTTGACATATTTGACAATAGACATAAGGAAAAGCACAAAGCAGATCTAAGTTGTTGTTTTTTAACTGTGTTTAGAATGCACAGGAATCTTTCAGCTGAGATTTGATCCCTGGCCAAAGGAATGTAAATCCTTTTTTTCATCAATTTAGCTTTAATAAGAAGCGGTCTGATTCTCTGATTATGTAACAATCAGTCTAATTTGACAGTAAATCCCTAGCTCCGTCAGTGGTTCAATATGTTATGGAAACACTTGGCCATGCTTGTATCACTACTCCTCTGGATTACTGTGATTGTTTAAATTGGATTTATTCTGCGCTCTCTCAATTACTTGTGGTTCAAATTGCAAATACTTGAATTTGAACTGAAATAAGGCTGATTGATGTGCACTCATTACCTGGAACATGCCAAAATGTTTCATAAAATGTACTGTTCATATCCTTATCCCTGTACAGTGCAGAGGTTGCAACATGGGTTTCGGTCAAAAGCATGGTTGCTTTTTTAACAATGTTTTATTCTATTTATTGTATTATTATTTATATCCATTTCTGTTCTGTGTACACACAATGGGATGTTTTCAACTGTTTTGCAGTTTAGACACACAACTAAATGTTTTTGTAGTTAGACGTAGTGAGTTCGTTAGTATCAACTTTATGTTCAAATATAATACCCAGATTTTGTGAACCCTGAGGCAGGGTAAGTGTATTGATAATGTAATAGTTATGTCCACTTTCATCTTTGAAATGAAATAAGAGAATTACTAACAGAGAAGTTTGTATTGTGGTTGAAGGCTGAAACGGTACCGTTCGTCGAGGTCACAGGACCCTTTTTTGCCCACAGTTCTGCATTGGTGGTTCAGTGGTAGAATTCTCGCCTGCCACGCGGGAGGCCCGGGTTCGATTCCCGGCCAATGCAACGTTGATCTTTTCTATCTAGATTATTATCTAGTTTTATGGTAGGCAAGCTGAAGATATGTGCAGTTGTCAATTGTACTGATCACTTTGACATATTTGACAATAGACATAAGGAAAAGCACAAAGCAGATCTAAGTTGTTGTTTTTTAACTGTGTTTAGAATGCACAGGAATCTTTCAGCTGAGATTTGATCCCTGGCCAAAGGAATGTAAATCCTTTTTTTCATTAATTTAGCTTTAATAAGAAGCGGTCTGATTCTCTGATTATGTAACAATCAGTCTAATTTGACAGTAAATCGCTAGATCCGTCAGTGGTTCAATATGTTATGGAAACACTTGGCTATGCTTGTATCACTACTCTGGATTACTGTTATTGTTTAAATTGGATTTATTCTGCGCTCTCTCAATTACTTGTGGTTCAAATTGCAAATACTTGACTTTGAACTGAAATAACGCTGACTGATGTGCACTGATTACCTGGAAAATGCCAAAATGTTTCATAAAATGTACTGTTCATATCCTTATCCCTGTACAGTGCAGAGGTTTCGGCGTGGGTTTTGGTCAAGAGCATGGATGCTTTTTACAATGTTTTATTCTATTTATTGTATTATTCTTTTTATCCATTTTGGCTCTGTACACACACACAATGGAATGTTATTCAACTGTATTGCAGTTTAGACACACAACTAAATGTTTTTGTAGTTAGACAGTGAGGTTGTTAGTGTGAACTGTAGGTTCAACTATAATACCCCGATTCTGTGAACTGTGATGCAGGGTAAGTGTATTTATTTGTATTCATCTTTGAAATGAAATAAGAGAAATACTAACAGAGAAGTTTGTATTGTCGTTGAAGGCTGAAACGGTACAGTTCGTCGAGGTCACATGACCCTTTTATGCACACAGTTCTGCATTGGTGGTTCAGTGGTAGAATTCTCGCCTGCCACGCGGGAGGCCCGGGTTCGATTCCCGGCCAATGCAACATAGATCTTTTTTGTCTAGTTTTATGGTAAGCAAGCTGAAGATGAGTGCAGTCATATGTACTGATCACTTTGTCATGTATGACAATAGACATACGGAAATGTACAGAGCAGATCAAATTATTATTTCTTGCACAGGAATGCACAGACCCTGGCCAAAGGAATGTAAATCCTTTTTTTCACCAAAATAGTTTGAATTAGAAGCGGTCTGATCCTCAGATTTGATTGTGTAATAATCAGTCTAATGTATCAGTGAATCCCTAGCTCTGTCTGTGGTTCAATATGTTATGGAAACACTTGCCCATGCTTGTATCACTTTTCCTCTGGATAACTCGTATGGTTTAAATTGGATTAATTCTGTGCCCTCTCAATTGCACGTGGCTCAAAATGCAGATTCTTGAATTTGAAATGAAATAAGACCGACTGAATGATGTGCCCGATTACCTGATGAACTGGAAAATGCTGAATTGTCCCATAAAATGTACTGTTCATATCTGTTTCTCTGTACAGTGCAGAGGTTGCACCGTGGGTTTCGGTCAAGAGCATGGTTGCTTATTTACAATGTTTTATTCCATTTATTGTATTATTGTTTTTTATCAATTTCTGTTCTGTGTACACACACAATGGGATATTTTTCAACTGTATTGCAGTTTAGACACACCACAAAATTGTTTTGTAGTTAGAAATAGCGAGTTTGTAAGTGTGAACTGTATGTTCAAATATAATACCCAGATTCCATGAACTGTCAGGCAGGGTAACTGTATTTATAATGTAGTAGTTATTCAATTCAATTCAATTCAATTCAATTCAATTTTATTTGTATAGCGCCATAACAATACAATTACTCTAGGCGCTTAACAGAGCCCAGAGCCTAGACCCCCTTAGTGCATGCACAAAGGCAACAGGGGCAAGAAAAAAACTCCCTGTTAGGCAGGAAGAAACCTTAAGCAGAACCACGGCACATAAGGGGGGACCCATCTGCTTGAGGTTATGTCCACTTTCATCTTTGAAACGAAATAAGAGAATTACTAACAGAGAAGTTTGTATTGTGGTTGAAGGCTGAAACGGTACCGTTCGTCGAGGTCACATGACCCTTTTCTTCACACAGTTCTGCATTGGTGGTTCAGTGGTAGAATTCTCGCCTGCCACCCGCGGGCCAGTCGAGAATACTGGACCAGTCCAGCAAGCCAATAGGATTGAAGCATTCTCTCTGGGTCCGTTCATTTATTTATTTATTTCCGATTCCCCAAAAGACAGGGTTCGTATCCCGATCGAGGTGTTATTGAATGTGATATTTCTGAGTCAAAAGCATTGAAAATACGTGGAGATTAACAATTAATTACGTTTTTGTAAGTAAAAATATATATTTTTGCAGTTTATAGAATTTCACCACAAATCTTCTGCGTTAGCCTGCGAGTGATGCCAGGCAACTGCTGACACGACATTACTGTCAATACTGCGCTGACGAATATATAATATTAGGCAACAACCTAAAAACCACACACAATATCAACAAATAGCATGATGTTCATTCATTATTTAGCCCATAATTACCCCAAACTTAATTCCGGGCAGTTCTATCGCATCAACCAACCGAATTAGCAGCGAAATAATGTTATCACCAAGCAGGCTAACTTTTATCTTACTTTTGTCTTACCTTTTGTCTTACCTTTGACGAATGAAAATGAACACTGAAGTGAATAAACGCAAACATGTAGCGATGATCTGGTCACTTGTACCGTCTCTTGTGATATCTGGCGATTCTCCGGTGACTTGTCTATGACCGTCTGTCTCCCGTTAGAGGTTTGCCTGAAGTTAAAAAAAAAATCGGTGGACCGCGGAACAACGCCACAACCGGAAGAGTGGACAAAAGAATATTACATCCACACTGTGGTTCAGCACTATCATTGAAATGCATGTTAAAATGCGTTCAGGTCGGTTTAGCTCAACTTTTCTCGAAGGCCGCGCGGGAGGCCCGGGTTCGATTCCCGGCCAATGCAATGTAGATCTTTTTTGTCTTTTTTTATGGTAAGTAAGCTGAAGATAAGTGCAGTTGTCATATGTACTGATCACTTTGTCATGTATGACAATAGACATACGGAAATGCACAGAGCAGATCAAATTATTATTTCTTGCACAGGAATGCACAGATCCTGGCCAAAGGAATGTAAATCCTTTTTTTCACCAATATTAGTACTCCATTTATTGTATTATTATTTTTATCAATTTCTGTTCTGTGTACACACACAATGGGATATTTTTCAACTGTATTGCAGTTTAGACACACCACAAAATTGTTTTGTAGTTAGAAATAGTGAGTTTGTTAGTGTGAACTGTTTGTTCAAATATAATACCCAGATTCTGTGAACTGTCAGGCAGGGTAAGTGTATGTAATGTAGTTGTTACGTCCACTTTCAACTTTGAAATGAAATAAGAGAAATACTAACAAAAGTTTGTATTGTTGAAGTGGTAAAATTCTCGCCTGCCACGCGGGAGTTCTGGGCTCGATTCCCGGCCAATGCATCCTAGAACTTTTATCAGTAAATCCTTAGCTTCGTCTGTGTTCTATATGTTATGGAAACACTTCCCCGTGCTTGTATTACTTCTCCTCTGGACTACTGTAATTGTTTTAATTGGATTTTTTCCACACTCGATTACAGTAAGTTGTACAGTCAACTCCGGTTTCTTCTGTTGACCAGCCATTCACGTTAGCCGTCAGTTGCACCTGGACAAGATACAATTCAAGCGGCCCCCCCATTTCGATGCACCCCCAGCTCCAGCTATTTTGGCCGCCCTCCCCATTACCTTGAGCATGGTCATCGTTACAGCAACCGACACCATGTAGCGATCTCACAGAGGCAGCTTCCTCTTTTGGTGTTCTCGTCATTTATTGAGCATACGCAATTCAACACTGATACTGACACACAGGATGGCATGGCATTTATAGGTGGGCACAACAACAGGGCAAGGGTGGCAGACATCACACATGAGGGAAAATGGTATCAGGTTATCATTACACACACTGACTAATTGTTAACAAAATGACAGATTAACTAAAGCTAAAGAGAGTAAGCCACATTTGAAATTGAAACACTACACATGAATTAAACAATAAAATGCACTCATCCAATCACTTGCACAGCATGCTGCCACACACACCTCCCTCCGCACTTACCCGGAACAACAGACAAACATCGCTACATGCTATGCTATGTGTTTGTTTGTGCATGAGGGGGAGAGAGTGAAAATGGGTCTTGCATGAAGGGTTACTTATTTAGTTTTTATACAGCAATAATGATTTGTTTAATTGTGTTTGCTTCACTGCTATGTTGTGCACACAAAGTACATTAGATTTGAGTGCTGTTCTGACACTTCTGTTTTTGGACTCTAACTGTTCATACATTTAACTCTGAAACTGACCAGGGTATGTTATCTGTCTGCCCTAAGAATGGTGTTACTCTCAGTTGGTTTTGGAGGTTTGTAAATCACCACTGTGATCTTTAAAGATGTTTAGATCAAGAAAATGGATTTCAGTTAGAGGAACGGTAGAGCTTATGTCAGCATTCAAGCTGGAATACACAAATGTTTCTTCCCAAAATCTCATAAAAGAATTTGAATAATAAGGTCCAAAGCACATACCCATTTCTGAGCCCACACTCAAAACACACACCCATTGCCCTTTTTAGTTTATTGTTATTTTGTTATATGATGTTTTGTTGTATGTTCTATATGTATGTCCCTCATGGCACCAACAGGAGCAGCATTTCAAATTTCGTGATGCAAAGCAATACAATGACAATAAAGTCTTTTTATTCTAGTGTTTGTAGAAATGATTCTGAAACAGAGGGACATTGTAAATCAAAATCCATTCGGCAAGCTGCAAGATGAATGCAGCAGGGGGCATCTGTTCTGTTCTGTTCTTTTTTCCAGGTAATGTGATAAAGCCCATGACCCCTCATTACGATCAACGTAAGTATATAGTGACCCATGGTGACTATAAGGGATGATCCAATGTTCTTTATGTCTTAAATAGTATTTAATACATGTGTGCTATCTTCATTGAAAGAGAGCAGGTCAACAACAATGGTTTTATGTAAAATTAACCAATTTAGATGCTGGTTTACCCTGAAAATTGGTCTTTGAGGGTTCTCTAAGTTCTTGTGTATTTTTTCCATTTATTTTATGGGTAGCAACGGGGTGTAAGAAAATACCATTTTAAAATCCCCCTTTTAGAAAATGACACACATCATGTTTTAACTTCCAGGAGTCCAAATACCTCGTTCCTCTCATGCCCCCCCCAACTTGACCCCCAGACACACATATCACCTCAAACTCTCCCCAGGCAGACATATCACCCACCCACATCCTCTAAAGAGTAACTTCAAACACATACATACATCAGATAAACCACTCATACTTAATTACCGCGCATAATTACATTATGCCATTGTGTCCATATGTTAATTCTACCCTATATAACCTACGTATTTCTGTAAGAACATTGAAGATATTTATCGTGACCCTTGATTGTAACATCTGAGATTACTCGGCCAGCGTCGGAATAAACTGATTATTTCACTAAGCCACCTTCCCGAGCCTCTTAGTCCGTAAAAGCTAAATTGAACCAAGGAAACATCTTTGGCATTTCATAGAGAGTTCGCCAAGAACAGCATACAGTACTCTTTCAGAGGGTTAACAGGTTTTAGAGGAAGTCCCTACCAAACTGGAATTTCCTGTACGTGTGATCTCGGGAGGAAGTTGGGCGATTGGAGCTGTGTTGGTAGAGAATATTTAGGCGCTAGACTACTTACTTATGGTAAGTAATATTCAGAATAGATTTGATCATGTTTGTCCAAATCACATTTTTAATCATGGCTATGTTGTGACATGTCATACACTGTCATTTCTAGAAAAGTATTTGGCAAGTATGGGGCATAGCCTTTAACCTGTGATTTCTGTTATTGTATGTGGAGCATATTGAAGTAATTCACACACTTTCGAGAGGTGAATCTACTCTGCTCTTAGTTTGTCAGATAAATTGTATCAATATTAGTGTTGCCCTGATTCATGATTCAACCACATACTACAGTTGGCCGACATTATTTTCAAATCTAGAAGAAAGGGCTTTTGTTAGAAAAAAGCTGAATAAAACCATGAAGTAATGATGTTTAATCTAGTAGTGAACAGATGTGTTGAAGCAATCATTTATGAGAGGCAACTAAACTGTTGAAGCTTAATGCTCATAGCAATTTTATAACTTCAATATACCACTTGCGTCCCAAGTATTTTTGCTTTAAACTGAAATTCAAACAATTTCTAATCCATTTTTGCCATGTCAAACTGATAGTCAAGTTGTTAATTTCACATCACATCACTACTGAAAACTTCTAAGGTTGTTTATTCAGTGAAGCATATAGAAGTGGGCTATACAAATATACCACTATTAGCATTACCATGATCATTGTAAAGGTATTTTACTCTCCTATTTTTAGATTTGGTCCAAAATGTCTTTACAATTGGTCTGCAATGTCATGAAGGGAGCGCACTATCCCTGTGGAAACCTGAAATCGTGTGTGGGCAGGTAGAAGAGGATGGAAGTCGCTGTGGGCTTGCTGTTAGTTTTGGTTGAAGCTGTACAAGGTGACACTTTAACAGTTAGACAATCATTTTTGTCTTTGATATTTTTGTAATATGCCATAAAAATGTAAAACATATTCTCAGATCAGTCATTACAAAATGGTGTTTACTGAAATCGGCTGGATAAACTGTAAGTGAATAATGTTTGATGTCCTTGTGGTTCTCAGGCTTCCGAATTCAGAGTCCTGCTGGTCCGCTGGTCACCCAGCTTGGAGGTTCTGTTCTTCTGCCCTGTTCTGTTGAAACCCCCTTGCCTCTGGAGGAGCTGGAGGTGGAGTGGAGAAGGACAGACTCAGAGTCACTGGTACACCTGTTTCAAGCCGGAGAAGCTAGACCAGAATCACAGGACTATGCCTATAGGGGCAGAGCCCACTTCTTCACGGTGGACAAGTCCAAAGGAAACTACTCCATACTTCTCAACAATGTGTCACGAGAAGATTCTGGAATTTACAGTTGCAAAGTTTACACTGAAAATGAGGCACACACAACTACTGTTCACCTTGAAGGGGTTGGTGAGTACTGGTGTTTTTGCTTTTTTTAATCATCCTGAACCTTCCAATTCAGTTTCTTCCCATCACGGAGCTGGACATTGCCAACAGGAAGTGAGTGGTCAGAGGTTTTCAAGTCAACAGTAGGCTTGTTTGTAAAGACCCAAGTATGAGCATTGTAGTGAAATTATATGGGCTACAAAACAGAAGTGATGTGAATTTCTGTTCTGAGTTAATCCTTTGTTGTGTTTGGGCAAAAGAAGAAGTATTAAATGTTTGCTCCTATTTCAGCACAGATGTTTGATCCTGTAGTGTTGATTTGACATAAAGTGTACCTAGAATTTAAATTTGACTATAATTACTATCATTTTCCATTGGAATTGGATTTGACGACTGGAAATTAGGACTTTTTCATCCATTTCATAATTTGAAAACACAAATAAAAGTCTGTGGTAACTGCATGGTCTGTAATTAATATTTGCATGCATGGAATGCACTGCATGTGTTCACATCTTGGAATAGCCTTTTACAATGTCACTGAATGTTAAGGGTATATCATTTCATGTACCATTACCATTTGTTGTTTGTGTTTTATGTGTAATGTGCTGTGAACGTGTCTGTGATTTTCCTCTTCTTTTTGGATTGTGGCAGAATACCTGGTAGTGACCGGAGCAGGTGATATTTCTGCCTCCAAGGGTGAAGCGGTTGTCCTTAACTGCTCTGTGGTTTCCCATATCCCACCTGAGGAACTGATAGAGGTCAGTTGGAGGAGGACAGACCAGGGGATGTTAGTGCTGCTTTACCAGCATGGTGAGGTCCTACCAGGCTCCTCACATGAGAGATATCGAGGCAGAGCAGAGTTCTTCACCACAGAAATCCCCAAAGGCAACTTTTCACTGAGACTGAAAGATGTCAGAACTGAGGACAAAGGGGAGTACATCTGTGAAGCCCGCAGCAGCAATCTTATTGGCAAAAGCACTGTAAAAATAGACAAGCTGCAAATGGGTAAGTGATGCTTCCTCAAACCATTGGACTCCATGGACGAGGACCCGCTCCCCATCCTGTGATCACACACTGATTAAAACATAATAATGAATACTATATACCATTTCTGCTAATAGATCACCCTAAATCCAACATACCTTTAAATGTATAAGGTCCTAGCTGACCTTTGTGTGATCTGAAGATAGTGAGCTGTAAAGCTTTGATCTTTGGTGCCCACTAGTGCCTAGAAACTTTTCAGTTTTCAGATTTGCAAAATGTAAAAACCCTATGATAAATAAATTCTACATCAATCATGGTTAATCAATAAGGTATACGTTACTATTTAACCCAATTCTTACAATTTTCTATTATGACTATTAGCTAACCATGAGTAATTGATCGTGTTTATTTTTCACAATTAACATCTTTGATTTACAGGTCTCTCCTTTCTGCATTACCTTGTACTTATGTGTTGTGCTGCATCCGTTGTGATAAGCAGTGTAGCTGTTGTCCATTTCATGAGCACAGGTTTGTTTGCACTTTTTGTTTCCATCATACTCACATTTAGGAGTGCATACTGTTTCATATACTGAAATAACCATAAGCATTATTATCATAGGAAAGTTTAGATTTAGATTTCAAAGCCATACCGAATCAGGCCAGTAAGAGATGGTGTATTTCTGTATATGATTCATTAATGTGTAGCCTACTGCTGCCTTGTGTTACTTAGAAATGATGCATGAACTTTATTTTCATTTTCATTTAATCAACTTTTCCCCAAAAAATAGAATGATTTTAGAATTAGTGTTCCAATAGATTGATTAATTGCAGCTGATATAGAAGTAAATGATGATATTTTTATATATCTATAGGGGGAAATGTATCGGCTGTGCATTTCTTCCTGGTTTTAAGTCCAAACGTACTGTTATTCAGTGGATTCATCTTGTGGGGATTGGCTGAGGGTAAGTCGGTATTAAGTCTTAAGTCCCAGTGTGTTCCAATATGTTTCTACCCTTATACATGTCTTGTTGTTTTATCAGTTCATAGGTGTATTGGCTTACCGAGTTTTAGCTTAATGTCAGTATTATAATTTATTGTACAACAATTTACATACATCTTACATAAATGTTTTGTGTAGGTATGACATTGTACCTTATGTGAACAATATAAATAAAAGGAAGACATGGTCAATAGATTCATATGCCCTTCTATTCACAACAGTTTTTAGTTCATTACTAACTTTTTATCCTCAACAACCACAAATTCATAGATGCACTATTTCCTGTGAATTTTCTATAGCCCTTTATACGCTTTTGCACCTATAGATGAGCACATTTAAATTCTATTGTTATGTTATGGAACGTAATATTTAATATTTCTGATTCTCATAGGGTTGTTTAGTGAAGCAGCTGCCTGCTCGGTTGTCAATCTCTCACGGATCCTCTTCTTGCTTGTCACTACTCCATATCTTGGTGCAGTTCATGGTATGACACATATTCTGTAGATGTGGATAGAATAAGAGCATTTATTTAATTACAATTTATTCACTTATCTGAACTTCACTTAACCCTTCTATGATGTTCATATTTTTGTTACACAGAGACTGCTGGACCCACATTATTATTTGTTTTCTTGTTATGATACAACCATATTAATTTATGTTACACAAGGAACAGATGTTGACTGTATATCAATTGTAAGCAGTATAAGTATTCATGGTAAATCTTTGCTATTTACCTCTGCTTGAACATGTTTATCAATAAGAGCACCATCCAGGCACCCACAAGACATTGAGTAGATTTAAAATGCTGTTCTTCACAACAGAATGAGCCAAGGCCTGTGAGTTTCGGGTTGAAAAAATAATGAATTGATCCATTATTTTTTTTTTGAAGATTAAAAACAATTGTGGTCTCAAAAAACATATATTGTGAAGTTTGTAGTTTTTAACAAAATGCATTTTTGTTCCTTTCACAGGCTCTTTCCAAAAACTGATCAGAGTTGTGAGTGTCACTGTTGAACACACAGTCATTGCTGTGGTTGTATATTCAGGTATGTTCTTCAGCTAATAGAGGAACTGACAGTTTCTTTGGTGGTTTGACTTACATAAGTGTTCATGAATGGGCCAGTCATAGACATAGTGTTATGGAGCCTAGACATAGTGAGCTAACTGACTAACAGTTGTGGCTTAATGACCAAAAAGAGCACAATTGACACTGATAAAAGATAGTGAGCTTGCTAACTTCTGTATTTCAGTACATGTTCGTTCTGCTGCAAAAGCTGTTCCTATGTTTTTGTGTGGCTTTAAATGATGTAGTAAAGTAATCTGGTGAGCACAGTGTGTTTCCCACAAGTTTCTCACAAGTTTCTCTACAATTCCCACACAGTTGTTATTTGGTATCTGATTATATTTCATTGAAGTTGCAGAGTATATATTTGTATTAGTATGCTGTTTTTTTTCACATAGATGCCTACAATAAAAGGCTAAAATGGAGCTCTCATATCATGCATGGATCGTTTCACATACGACTGTATGTCTTTATTGGATCAACAATTTTCTTCAGTCTCTGTGCAATCTATACAGGTATGGAATATAAAATCCCCACACATGTCCATAGCTGGCAATAACTAGCTGTATTTTAATTTATAAATTAGTTGTGTTTGATACTGAGGTTTCCTAAACTAACATCAGCTAATGCACCAGCTAATAGGAACATAACATTCTGGTGGGAGTTAGTTAACATTCAGAGAGGTTGTTTATGCATGTTAAAGCATTTTGGTAAGTAGGTCAAGTATATAACATGTTAGCTAAAGAATACTTACTGTTTCAAATATGAATGAACAGATTTACAAGCATATAATCACTTGTATAAATACTGATTGTAGTAAGTGATTTTTAAATGGTTACTATAGGTGTTTTGATCTGCATCCCTTATCTCTATAGAAATAGAATCATTGTATCAGTTACCATGCATGCTTCCAAGGTCTGAACCAGGTGAGTGATTTGTGTAATGTGCAAAAGAATGTTGAACATTTATTTAATACAACCATGTTAAGGAGAAATTACATGGACTTTTCTGGGGGGGAAATGAAGATATTCACAATGATCAGTGATCTTGAAAGTTTCTTTCTTATTTGAAGTTGGGATTAGTAATTTTGTATTAGAGTAAATTATCACGTAATTATCCACCTCATCCTTCACCTTTCAATACTTTACAATGTTCTTTAGGTCCCAATTCTCAAATGGAACCGTCAAAACAAGTCTGGACATTTACACTTCTAGAGATGAGCAGCATTTCTCAGATGCTGTTTCTCTCTCTTAAATCTAAAAGATACACCCACGGTAGGCATGTTATGTATAAGGAAATCCTGTACAGTGCCCTGGTCCTTTTTTGGCCCTTTTTATTGAGTGTTCACATAGAACGGACAGCTAGAGGACTTTGAGGAGCAATTAGCTGAATTTGATAATTTGTAGTAGATTGGATTAGAATTGCGGACTGTACCTTTAATTAGCTCTAAAAGCGAACATACTTAGCTTGCACTTAAATTGTCTCTATAAGATACCATCAGTATACTACAAAAGACAGGCTAGGGGTACCCAGCAAGGGCCAACCAGATTGTTCTTTTTTCCCTTCAGACATTAGGCAACTACTTATTTGGATTGCTCCACTTCCGCCATTAATTGTAATACTGATCCGTAGACTGGTGAGGAACAGGCCACGATGTTGGGGCCGTAAGTATCAATAGCAAATAGCAAAGGAATCAGAGTGGCTTATGTATTATGAGCTGTAATTTCTCTTCTTAAAATCAATCTACTGGGGAAACACACTTTCACACACACTAACATTACCTGATTCATGAAGTGGTCTTCGTTCAAAGTACAAGGAAGTTTCCTTTAACACCTCTGGACAGGTAGACTTGTGTAACTGTAACGGGAAAAGAAAATGATGTGTTTGTTTTGTGCAGGCTTTTGCTGGACAGCAACCATGGCCATTTGGATGCCTTTTTATTTTGTAATAACCATTTATATCCTGGGTCATGTCCAGGATGCAATTGAAGGTAAAGACTTTGGGAAAACAAACACTTAACTCTGATTTGTTGATAGTAATGCAACATTCATAGCAAATTACATACAGTATATATGATCAAAAGTGCTCCACATAATTGTGCAGAGTTTGACTTTATGTATATGTACACCATGTATTTCAGTTAATCTATTTTCCTAGAAAAATATTTCATGGCAACTTTATTTTTAGTTTTTTGTGTCACAGATGTATTGCAAAAACTCGTACAATCTCTAAAATCTACCATCCCATGACTGGTTATTCATACCTCAATCTTACTGACCAGGGGCGCGTTTCCCGAAAGCGTCATTGAACAACTACTATAGTTATATGATAGAGAGACTATCGTTTAGAACAGTGGTCCCCAACCACCGGGCCGCGGCCCAGTACCGGTCCGTGAGGCATCTGTTACCGGGCCGCGCAGAAAGAATAAATCATTTATATAATGTCCGCTGTATTCATTATTAGCGTCTGAAAGGTGTTTTATTTTGAAAAACGACTGGATTTTCTAGGATGTAATATTCGCCTGTGCCTCTTGTCAAGTCAAGACGCTTGTCTCGTTCACGTGATACGCAACTCAAAAAATAGCGAAACTAGCGAAAATGAGTAGGCCTACAAAACAAAATTCTTTGGAGAGCTTCTTTGCAAAGGTGAAAAGGCCCACTAAGGAGCCAGAAGAGGAGCCTACAACCTCCAAAAAAGAAAGCTTATTTTAACAGACAATACCAGGAGTCATACTTAAATTACGGGTTTATCGCAACAGTTGATTCTCACGCACCAAGTCCGCTCTGTATAATTTGTGGCGACAAGATAGCAAATAAGCTAATGAAGCCTTCAAAACTGCTTCAGCACATGGAGACCAAACACTGATTCAGCGTTATGGTGAGTCGTATTTGTCATGCATTAACATTCGTAATACAATGGTGTTGGTCGCAAGTTAACGCCACTTCACGTTACTGTTATGAGTAGACTCCATTCTATCAAACTCGCGCTTGCCTCACGGGTATGAATATATGAATGGATGACATGACTAACAAGTGGTGGAAAATTACACCTTGAAGCCGGTCCGTGAAAAAATGTCCTACATTAAACCGGTCCGTGGTGCAAAAAAGGTTGGGGACCCCTGGTTTAGAACACTCTCTCACCACAGTTGCCACAGTGGTTGCTCAGCAACGCTTTCAGTAAATACACCCCAGAGGAGTGTGTAGGTTTTCTTACATACGTATCTGCCACATATTAATTAAACATAGTATGCCTGTGCTGTCTCTTAAACGATCAAGTCCAACATCTTCCCAGAGGCAGTTATGTGTGATTTGAACAAACGATCAACGTAACCATTTCACTGCAGTGTGGCAACTGTTGTAAACACTTGTTGTATCCCATCACTTCTCTCACAATAAGACAACTGTGGCAAACGGATTAATTGCAGTTTGATTTAATTTAAAATAGCAATGTTTTGATTACAATATGATTGCTGTATGTTGCCATAAGTTATGTCAATCAGGGGATAGCTCAGCGTGCAATTCCAGATGGTAACATTAACATTTTGACGTCAACATTTTGATTGTAACATTAACACATTTGTTGAAGAGACTAGTTATATACTAGAAGTGGTAATAATACCAGTTGACATTAACCATAACTGTTTGTGGATTTTATCTTAACTAGATAGTTAGTTACCACCTAGCAAAAGTGTAGATCGCTATCTAGAGCGGCAAGCAGCTTCATTTGCAGACATACAGTAGCCTATGTGTTTGTCTTTGTCGATGTATTGAGTAGGGAGTGGGGTTCAAATCAGCCCATGTTTATAAGTTTGCTCATTTTAGTCTGAATAAACTCCATTATTCTCAAAATTCTGACCCTTTGCTTTTTTATTAACAGCATTTACTTTTTTTTTTACTTTTTACTTTTACCTTCAATACTTTAGTACATTTAATATCAGAAAATTACTTTTGATACTTAAGTACAGTAAAGATCAGATAGGCCTTCTTTAATACTTTTACTTAAGTAATATTCTAAAAGGTGACTTTTACTTTTACTTGAGTAATTTTCCAGTAACGTATCTGTACTTTTACTCAAGTATGGCTATTGAGTACTTTATACAACACTGGCCATAACTCATGCAGATTTCACTTATTCTGTCTGATTACAGCATATTCACCTGGAGAAGGTGCAAGGCTTCTGTGTGTTTTTGCCCTATTAAAGATGTTAGCGTATGTCTCCCTGTCAAAGCACACAGACAGCATACCCAGTAAGTCTCTGCTTCGTGTTCAAGTCAGATCTTAGTTATCTAAAACCAGCGCATAACCTATTCATCTTTTTGACATTTTAGGCTGGAAAGTTGTCATTGTTGGACTTAAACCACATACAGTAATAGTGACCTGTTGAGTGCCAAGGTTACTTGGATACACTACAAGTGAACGTACAGTAGATGCAAGAAAAATCGCAAAGTTGGTGCTGGCATAGGGCACCGTTTATTTTATGTTAATTTCATTAAGGCCTAATACTGAAATATGTCCTGTTTGGAATGGGCCTAAAAATGTAGTGGTTGATGAGCTTGGTCATTATAAGTTGGCCTCCATTATAGGATCCGAGTGTAGTTTCTTTCTTTTGGCCTAATCCACTCCATGTTTAATTACAGAAATACCGCAAACCATTCTATTTATGTTTGGGGCTGCAGGACTAAGTATTGTAAATTCTATTGGTTTGGCAACCAAATTGTTCCTGACATCAGGTAAAATGAAAACTGAAGCGTCATTGTCTTAACATTACAATATTTTATTAATTTATTTTCCTGTAATTTAGTTTCCCAGTTATATGTTACATGTTTCTACTTCCAGGAGGTGGCCATCAAAATGTATCTGATCTTAGATTCATCACCTTTCCATCCGAATGTGTCTTTGTGTTCGGATGGTTCACACTGCAGATACATGATTACTGTAAGTGCTAAATCAATCCAAATTGATAAAGAACCAGTTGTACTGTATCTATGACTACTAATTGATCTGACTCTCCATCTTCCTTACTCCCATGTAATACAGGGACATACAAACACAGGTAAATCCTCTCATCAACTAAGCATGAAAATATCAGCCGACCTCCTGCTCTAGTCCCTATGTTATTCTTGTACCAACACTTTTTTGGATTTTATCGATTGACTAATTTGTATTGTATCCCCAATCAGGACAGAGAGCAGCTCAGAGATGCACAGAGACCACCACGCATTACAGGTTGGTGGCAATTTATTCACAAATATAAGTCACGTAACATGCACAAACATGTAACAGGTCTTAAACAGGTTTCTCATTGCAGGACACAGCTGACACTCATGAGATGCACGCCATGGCCAGACCTGATTTACACAGTTCCGACCCCTGCATGATGACAACTGTCTCAGAGCAGAAAATATGTATGTATGTTTGCATACTCCATTAATCTATATCTTTGTAATCCTGGTATCTGGTCTTGTGGACATGTAAAATGTTGTGCATGTTTCTGTTTGCCCTAAGCCTTACAGTTTAGATTAAATGAGACAGCTTTTTATTTGGTTTTACTCTTCCAGATTGACTCAGACATGGTACAATGTTGGAGACTTTTGGAAAAGTTTATTTGGAATTATTGTCCACTTGAATCGTCTACTAATGAACTTTGAAACAAGTTTTTTTGTCTTGTGTTACAGGATTAACAGAAACAATGCCCTTTACTGACAGCCGTACTGTATGTGGATTAAGGGGATATGAGGGCCATGATGAAGATGAAAATCAACCAAATGTTCACCTGTAAATCTGCATATTTACATTCTGGGCCAGACTACTAGCCGTTTTACAGAAGAGGGTTTCTGGTTATTCACTGAAAAGAAGGAACTTTTGCCAATCAGTTGCACCACAAAAGGAGAACTGAACTGAAGAGAAGAACTCTGATTGCTGAACTAATATCAACTGTATTGTCCTCGTTAAGGTGTGATAACTTCAACTACACAACTAGCTAAACTCTCTTATGTTCATAAGGATGAAAATGCCTTGTATTCTTGGTTGCAGATTTATTCTTCAAATTGTATTAAAGGGTGAAAGAGAGTGAAACTAGAACACAAAAAGCCAAATGTTGCAATTAGCCAAGTCACCTAGTTCCATTAAGTAAATAAAGCACATGTTAAGCTACTGTTAACATTTCCTAATAGCATCCACATTTTAACACTTTTTTTTAGCATTATAACTTAGTCTTTTAAGCAATGAAATGAACATACTAATGAATTACTTAGCTATAACAAGATACATACAGCGATGCCTCTACTAGGGAATCAACCTTAAAGAATCTCTCTGGCATAATGACCGTCAACCAACCTGCCGTTTCTAAATTATTCTGAACAATTTTCCTGCCTACTTCCTGTAAAACTCAAAATAAGAGTCTGGATAACCGAAATTTTACAAATTCGACTATTCAAATTAAATGCCTGGAGGCAGAACATCAACTTTTATTTTAGTCAAACACTGTACAGTCAAGTGACTTTAATATCTGATACGAAAAATCTAATAATGTTATTACATGTTGCAAATCCTGTCATCAACTTAGCGAATTAGCAGCAAACACTAATGTTACCACAAAGCAAGCTAGCTTTTATGGAAATATCTGGCGATATAACTGTAAATCTATCCGGTTGTTTTACATTCACCCCAAACAACGTATCTTACCTTTGATGTATGGACCCTATCCTGAATAAATGTAGCGAGTCTCTGGTGACCTGTCTCCTGTCAGAAGTCTGCCTGAATCGGGGGGCACTGTGGCAGCATAAAGGCCCAGAGTGAAAGTGGAAAAAGCGGTTCGGAAAGAGATTACAGTGTGGCCGGATGGATCAAGGTGTGCACTTCAGGACTGTCTTGCGACAACAGACTGGGACATGTTCAAGCAAGCAGCCACACACAACAACCACATTGACAATGAGGAGCTTACAGACACTGTTTGCTCTTACATCCGCAAATGCACAGATGATGTGACCCACACAAAGACCATCATCACTCGGGCTAACAAGAAGCCATGGCTGACAGGAGCTGTCCATCAGCTGCTGAGGGCCAGGGACAAGGTAACGTAAAAAAGATAACAAGCCACTTCAAGGACAGCAGAGACACGCGCAGCCTGTGGCAGGGCATCCAGACCATCACAGACTACAAGCCTGCATCACAGACCTGCGACGATAACATCTCTCTGCTCAACGACCTCAACAGCTTCTTTGCACGGTTCGAAGCAACCAACAACACAAGCCCACAGAAAACTCCACCGCCCCCCCACGACCAGGCTCTGTACCTGTCTGCAGAAAGTGTGAAGAGGGCACTCTCCACTTAGCCTGGTGACACCAGCCTACGTATTTCCGCCTGAATTGATTTCAAGCTCATACTCAGTCTGGCCCAACCCCATTGACAATCGTCTCCAGAACTCAAAATTTTGCAGGACCAATCAGCGAACAGTTCAGAGCTGTGACGCAAAACTCGCCTTGGAGGAAAAGACACGAAAAGCTATCGGAAAAGTTGTCTCAACTCTCGAGAACATCAGAAAATTAAAAGGAGAACAAGAGTATTTTCTTGTAAGTTTTATGATTGGAAAGGACGTCGTAGCTCTTCTCCCAACTGGCTTTGGGAAGAGTTTAATCTACCGAATGCTTACTAAACGTTGCTGATTGGTTAAGGGAACTCCAATGATTTTAAACCTCAAGATAAGCACCCGCCGATCTCGGAAACCAAAATGCATTGGGTTGGCCCAGACTGAAAGACGGAATGAAATGGAGTCACAGGCTGGTAATGGCCAGGCTACTCTCCACTATCAACCCCCGAAAAGCAACAGGCCCAGACAACATCTCAGGCCGTGTACTGAGGGACTGCGCAGAGGAGCTTAAGGATATCTTCACGGATATCTTCAACACTTCTCTGAGTCAAGCTGCTATTCCATCACATTTCAAGACCTCCATCATCATACCTGTGCCAAAGAAACCGGCTCCATCCTGCTTCAATGACTATCGCCCTGTGGCACTGACCCCCATCATAATGAAGTGCTTTGAACGGCTAGTCATGTCACACATCAAGTCCATCCTCCCCCCCACCCTGGACCCCTTTCAGTTTGCATACCGGGCCAAACTTTCCACAGAGGACGCAATCTGCTCAGCTCTCCACCCAGCCCTCACCCACCTGGAAAAAGCAGACTCACATGTGAGAATGCTTTTCATAGACTTTAGTTCAGCTTTTAACACTATAATACCACAACATCTCATCTATAAACTGGACCAGCTGGGGCTCAACACCTCCCTTTGCAATTGGGTGTTAGGCTTCCTCAGTGAGCGGCCACAAGCAGTACGGGTCAGCAACAACATCTCCAGCAGCATCACACTGAGCACAGGGGCCCCACAAGGCTGTGTGCTCAGTCCCCTGCTCTTCACCCTGTTGACACACGACTGCACACCAACCTACAGCACCAACCACATGGTGAAATTTGCGGACAACACAACTCTGGTGGGTCTCATCACCAAGAACGATGAGACCCACTACAGGAAGGAGGTCAACCTCTTGACCACGTGGTGCAAAGACAACAACCTCCTGCTGAATGTCAGCAAAACAAAGGAGATTGTGGTTGACTTCAGGAGAAGCCACACTGAACACCCACCACTGACCATTGATGGTGCTGCTGTGGAGCGAGTGAGCAGCACCAAATTCCTGGGGGTGCACATCAGTGAGGACCTCTCCTGGGCCACCAACTCTGCATCACTGGCGAAGAAAGCCCAGCGGCGCCTCTACTTCCTCCGCAAGCTCAAGAGAGCGAAAGCACCGACACCAATCCTGAGAACTTTCTACCAGGGCACCATTGAGAGCATCCTGTCCAGCTGCATCACTGTGTGGGGCAGCAGCTGCACTAGAAAAGCACTGCAACGCATAATGAACACAGCTGCTAAGATCATTGGTGCCTCACTCCCTTCCCTGCAGGACACATACACCACCCGGCTCACACGAAAAGCCACCTCAATTGCGAGTGACACCAGCCACCCCGCACACAGCCTGTTTAGCCTACTACCCTCTGGAAGAAGATACAGGACCCTCCGTTGCCGCACCACCAGACTCAGCAACAGCTTCATTCACCAAGCTGTCAGGACACTAAACTCTCTCCCCTCACTCCTCCTAGCCCAAATT
The DNA here is from genome assembly GCF_963457725.1 of Sprattus sprattus. NCBI lineage: Eukaryota > Metazoa > Chordata > Actinopteri > Clupeiformes > Clupeidae > Sprattus > Sprattus sprattus. The sequence continues at coordinate 18,449,789 of NC_137927.1, forward strand.
CCCCCACCCCCTCTAAAATCACTCAGGACTCTGTAACAATCTGCTTCTGCACTTTTATCACTTATGGTAACACCACTCACTGTACCAAATTGCCCTCTTTTGCACTACATAACCTCACTTTATGTAACTTATGCTGCTATATGTTTATCTGTATGTTCTACTTGTATTATGTAATGTCTTGTCTGTATGTTTGTATGTCCTCTCTGTTGTGCCTGTGCACTTATATGTTTCACCGTAGGAGAGTGGGAAACGTTTTTTCGAATACTTTGTATGTCTTGACATTTGAAGTAATCGACAAATAAAGCTACTTTGACTTTGACTTTGATACACAGGGGCTTGCTACATGCTATGCTATGTGTTTGCATGTGCATGAGGGGGAGAGAGTGAAAGTGGGTCTTGCACGAAGGGTAGCTTATTTTGTTTTATACAGCAATAATGATTTGTTTAATTATGTTTGTTATGCTGCTATGTTGTGCACACAGAGTTCACTTGATTTGAGTGCTGTTGTTGCTTCTGAGACTCTTTGACTCGTGTCTTGAGCATTTCTTTCAAAATCATCTGTATCATAGATGTGTTTAAGTCTCTGAAACTAACCAGGGTATGTTATCTGTCTGCCCTAAAAGTGGTGTTACTCTCAGTTGGTTTTGGAAGTTTGTAATTTACTAATTTAGATGCTGGTTTACACTGATTATTGGTCTTCAAGGGTTCTCTTAGTAAGAAAATACCATTTTAATCCCCCTTTTAGAAACTAACACCAGCATGTTTTAACTTTAAGGTGTCCAAATACCTCATTCCTCTCATGCCCCCACAACTTGACCCCCAGACACACATATTACCTCAAACTCTCCCCAGGCAGACATATTGTCCACCCACATCCTCTAAAGAGTAACTTTAAACACATACATACATCAGATAACCCCCACATGCTTAATTACCGCCCCTTACCAAAGGGCCCAGAGTAGCCCACACCTCAACATTCCCAAAAGACGGATACCTGTGAATAAATTAATTATGCCATTGTGTCCATATGTTAATTCTAATCTACCTATGTATTTCTGTAAGAACATTGAAGACATTTCTCGTGACCCTTGATTGTAACATTCGAGATTACTTGGCTACGCGTTGAAATAAAGGAAGGAAACATCTTTGGCGTTTCATAGAGGATTTGCCAAGAACAGCATACCTTTCAGAGGGTTAACAGGTATTAGGGGAAGTCTTTATCAAACTGGATTTTCCTGTAGCTACCTGTGCTTTTGGGGGGAAGTTGGGAGATCGGAGCTGTGAGGGGAGAGAATATGGACTCTGGACTATTTACTTATGGTAAGTAATATTCAGAATAGATTTGATCATGTTTGTCCAACTCATATTTTTAATCATGGTTATGTTATTACATATAATACACTGTTATTACTAGAAAAGTCTTTGGCAAGTATGGTGCATAGCTTTCAACCTGTAATTTCTGTTATTGTGTATGCAGCATATTGAAGTAATTCACACACTTTCAAGAGGGGAATCTACTATACTCTTGTCAGATAAATTGTATCAGTAATACTGTTACCCTGATTCATGTTATACACACACACTACTGTTGGCCAACATTATTTTCAAATCTAGAAGAAAAGGCTTTTGTTAGAAAAAAGCAGAATGAAACTATGAAGTAACTATGTTGGGCTTTAAAATATACTACTATTAGCATTAACATGATCATTGTAAAGGTATTCTACTCTCCTATTTTTAGATTTGGTCCAAAATGTCTTCACAATTGCTGTGCCAATGATGTATGCAATGTCATGAAGCGAGCGCACTATCCCCGTGGAAACCTGAAATCGTGTTTGGGCAGGTAGAAGAGGATGGTCTCTGTGGGCTTGCTGTTAGTTTTGGTTGAAGCTGTACAAGGTGACATTTTAACAATGCATTAACAATGAAATCATTTTTGTCTTTTATGCTTTTGAAATAGGCCATTAAATATTAAAACATATTCTCAGATCCGTCATTACAAAATGGTGCAGTGACATGTCTGAAATCGGCTGGATAAACTGTAAGTGAATAATGTTTGATGTCCTTGTGGTTCTCAGGCTTCCGAATTCAGAGTCCTGCTGGTCCGCTGGTCGCCCAGCTTGGAGGTTCTGTTCTTCTGCCCTGTTCTGTTGAAACCCCCTTGCCTCTGGAGGAGCTGGAGGTGGAGTGGAGAAGGACAGACTCAGAGTCACTGGTGCACCTGTTTCAAGCCGGAGAAGCTAGACCAGAATCACAGGACTATGCCTATAGGGGCAGAGCCCACTTCTTCACGGTGGACATGTCCAAAGGAAACTACTCCATACTTCTCAACAATGTGTCACGAGAAGATTCTGGAATTTACAGTTGCAAAGTTTACACTGAAAATGAGGCACACACAACTACTGTTCACCTTGAAGGGGTTGGTGAGTACTGGTGTTTTTTTTTTTTTTTTAATCATTCTGAACCCTCCAATTCAGTTTCTTCCCATCACGGAGCATTGCCAACAGGAAGTGAGTGGTCAGAGGTTTTTTAAGTCAACAGTAGGCTTGTTTGTAAAGACCCAAGTGAGCATTGTGGTCAATTTATTATATGGGCTACAAAACAGAAGTGATGTGATTTTCTGAGTTAATCCTTTGTTGTGTTTGGGCAAAAGAAGAAGTATTAAATGTTTGCTCCTTTTTCAGCACAGATGTTTGATCCTGTAGTGTTGATTTGACATAAAGTGTACCTAGAATTTAAATTTGACTATAATTACTATCATTTTCCATTGGCTTTGGATTTGACGACTGGAAATTAGGACTTTTTCATCCATTTCATAATTTGAAAACACAAATAAAAGTCTGGTAACTGCATGGTCTGTAATTAATATTTGCATGCACGGAATGCACTGCATGTGTTCACATCTTGGAATAGCCTTTTACAATGTCACTGAATGTTAAGGGTATATCATTTCATGTACCATTACCATATATGTTGTTTGTGTTTTATGTGTAATGTGCTGTGAACGTGTTTGTGATTTTCCTCTTCTTTTTGGATTGTGGCAGAATACCTGGTAGTGACCGGAGCAGGTGATGTTTCTGCCTCCAAGGGTGAAGCGGTTGTCCTTAACTGCTCTGTGAATTCCCATATCCCACCTGAGGAACTGATAGAGGTCAGCTGGAGGAGGACAGACCAGGGGATGTTAGTGCTGCTTTACCAACATGGTGAGGTCCTACCAGGCTCCTCACATGAGAGATATCGAGGCAGAGCAGAGTTCTTCACCACAGAAATCCCCAAAGGCAACTTTTCACTGAGACTGAAAGATGTCAGAACTCAGGACAAAGGGGAGTACATCTGTGAAGCCCGCAGCAGCAATCTTATTGGCAAAAGCACTGTAAAAATAGACAAACTGCAAATGGGTAAGTGATGCTTCCTCAAACCATTGGACTCCATGGACGAGGACCCGCTCCCCATCCCGTAATCATACACTGATTAAAACATATTTATGAATACTATATACCATTTCTGCTGATAGATCACCCTAGATCCTACATACGTACCTTTAAATGTATAAGGTCCTTGCTGACCTTTGTGTGATCTGAAGATAGTGAGCTGTAAGGCTTTGAGGCTGTAAGGATCTTTGGTGCCCACTTAGTGCCTAGAAACTTTTCAGTTTTCAGATTTGCAAAATGTAAAAAACCTATGATAAATATAGTCAACATTAATCATGGTTAATCAATAAGGTATACATTACTATTAAACCCAATTCTTACAATTTTCTATTATGACTATTAGCTAACCATGAGTAATTGATCGTGTTTATTTTTCACAACTAACATCTTTGATTTACAGGTCTCTCCTTTCTCCATTACCTAGTACTTATGTGTTGTGCTGCATCCATTGTGATAAGCAGTGTAGCTGTTGTCCATTTCATGAGCAGAGGTTTGTTTGCACTTTTTGTTTCCATCATACTCACACATTTAGGAGTGCATATTGTCTACCTATGCAGAAATAACCATAAGCATATTATCATGGGAAAGTTAGCTGTTGTCTGTGTCTGTGGTCTTGTGACAGATTCAATAGTATTCAGCCATACCGAATCAGGCCAGTAAGAGATGGTGTATTTCTGTATATGATTAATTAATGTGTTACTTAGCAATGATGCATGAACTTCATTAACATTTTCATTTAATTCACTTTTCCCCAAAAAACTAGAACGATTTAAAAAATTTTGTTCCAAAAGATGGATTAATTTCAGCTGATATAGAAGTAAATGATGATGTTATTTTCATCTGTAGGGAGAAATGTATTGGCTGTGCATTTCTTGCTGGTTTTTAGTCCAAACGTACTGTTATTCAGTGGATTCATCTTGTGGGGATTGGCTGAGGGTAAGTCGGTATTAAGTCTTAAGTCCCAGTGTGTTCCAATATGTTTCTACCCTTATACATGTCTTGTTGTTTTATCAGTTCATAGGTGTATTGGCTTACCGAGTTTTAGCTTAATGTCAGTATTATAATTTATTGTACAACAATTTACATACATCTTACATAAATGTTTTGTGTAGGTATGACATTGTACCTTATGTGAACAATATAAATAAAAGGAAGACATGGTCAATAGATTCATATGCCCTTCTATTCACAACAGTTTTTAGTTCATTACTAACTTTTTATCCTCAACAACCACAAATTCATAGATGCACTATTTCCTGTGAATTTTCTATAGCCCTTTATACGCTTTTGCACCTATAGATGAGCACATTTAAATTCTATTGTTATGTTATGGAACGTAATATTTAATATTTCTGATTCTCATAGGGTTGTTTAGTGAAGCAGCTGCCTGCTCGGTTGTCAATCTCTCACGGATCCTCTTCTTGCTTGTCACTACTCCATATCTTGGTGCAGTTCATGGTATGACACATATTCTGTAGATGTGGATAGAATAAGAGCATTTATTTAATTACAATTTATTCACTTATCTGAACTTCACTTAACCCTTCTATGATGTTCATATTTTTGTTACACAGAGACTGCTGGACCCACATTATTATTTGTTTTCTTGTTATGATACAACCATATTAATTTATGTAACACAAGGAACAGATGTTGACTGTATATCAATTGTAAGCAGTATAAGTATTCATGGTAAATCTTTGCTATTTACCTCTGCTTGAACATGTTTATCAATAAGAGCACCATCCAGGCACCCACAAGACATTGAGTAGATTTAAAATCTTGTTCTTCACAACAGAATGAGCCAAGGCCTGTGAGTTTCGGGTTGAAAAAATAATGAATTGATCCATTATTCTTTTTTTGAAGATTAAAAACAATTGTGGTCTCAAAAAACATATATTGTGAAGTTTGTAGTTTTTAACAAAATGCATTTTTGTTCCTTTCACAGGCTCTTTCCAAAAACTGATCAGAGTTGTGAGTGTCACTGTTGAACACACAGTCATTGCTGTGGTTGTATATTCAGGTATGTTCTTCAGCTAATAGAGGAACTGACAGTTTCTTTGGTGGTTTGACTTATATAAGTGTTCATGAATGGGCCAGTCATAGACATAGTGTTATGGAGCCTAGACAGAGTGAGCTAACTGACTAACAGTTGTGGCTTAATGACCAAAAAGAGCACAATTGACACTGATAAAAGATAGTGAGCTTGCTAACTTCTGTATTTCAGTTACATGTTCGTTCTGCTGCAAAAGCTGTTCCTATGTTTTTGTGTGGCTTTAAATGATGTAGTACAGTAAGCTGGTTGAGCGCAGTGTTTGGTGTAGGTAGCACATTTATACCTCACATGAAAGTCACATTTATTACTTAATAGTTTCTCTACAATTCCCACACATTTGTATGTATGCTTGTTTTTCACATAGATGCCTACAACAAAAAGCTAAACTGGATCTCCCATATGGATGGACCATTTCACATACGACTATATGTCTTTTTTGGATCAACTATTTTCTTCAGTCTTTGTGCAATCTTTACAGGTATGGAATATATATATTAAACATCCCCACACATTTCCAGTGCTGGCAATAACTAGCCGTATTTTAATGTATAAATTAGTTGTGTTTGATACTGAGGTTTCCTAAAATAACAACAGCTAATGGATCAGCTAATACGAACATTACATTCTGTTGGGGGTTGTTTAGAGAGGTTGTTTATGCATGTTAAAGCAGCTAGAAAGTGACATTATTTTGGAATACTCAAGCCATCCAGCTTCATAATTTGGTAAGTAGGTCAAGTATATAACATGTTAGCTAAAGAATACTTACGGTTTCAAATATGAATGAACATAATTACAAGCATATAATCACTTGTATAAATACTGATTGGTGTAAGTGATTTTTAAATGGTTACTATAGGTGTGTTGACAAAAAGGTACTGATCTGCATCCCTTATCTCTATAGAAATAGAATCAGTGTATCAGTTACCATGCATGCTTCCCAGGTCTGAACCAGGTGAGTGATTTGTGTTTTTGGATCATGGTCATGGACATTTCTGTCTGGGGGAAAAACTGAAGAAACTCATAATGATCAGTGATCTTGAAAGTTTCTTTCTTAGTTGAACCTGGGATTAGAAATTTTGTATTTGAGTAAAAATATCTTTAATTATCCGCCTCATCCTTCACCTTTCAATATTTTCCAATGTTCTTTAGGGCCCAATTCTCAAATGGAACCGTCAAAACAAGTCTGGACATTTACACTTCTAGAGATGAGCAGCCTTGCTCAGATGCTGTTTCTCTCTCTTAAAACTGAAAGATACACCCCCGGTAGGCATGTTATGTATAAGGAAATCCTGTACAGTGCCCTGGTCTTGCAGTTTTATCTCTAAGATACTATTGACACACTTTTTATTTTATTGATATGACAAAGCTCCTTCGGTTGTGAGTAGTGCTGTACTCATGATTTTTTTAAAGGTCAGAAGCGCATGGCGAAACAAAATACAAAGCCACATGGTCCACAAAAACAAACAAAAAGAATATGGTGGAGACAAAACACAAACAGAGCAAATAGCAGTGTCCTGACATATTGTTGATATTCAAGCTCAACAGCCAATCAAATGTCCCCTATGTGCTCATGAGGCAAAATGTTGATTGGCTGGAATAGTGTATGGCTCAGTCCAGGCTATTTTGTTTCCCATTTACAGAGCCAGGACTGGGTGTGAACACCAGGGTTTTTTAATTGAGTGTACACACAAAATGGACAGCTAGAGGACTGTGAGGAGCAAATAGCTGAATTTGAGAAATTGTAGTGCATTGGATTATAATTGCGGACTGTACCTTTAATTAGCACTAAGGGCCTGATTTACTAAGATTGCGACCCCAGCTTAATCTGCGGTCGCACATTAACGCATGGTGTTTTTGCGCATTTTCCGTGGTATTTATCAAACCAGATCCGCGCTGGGCAATCTGTGTTTACTCCGCACTATAGGGCCTGATTTACTAAGATTGCGACCGCAGCTTAATCTGCCGTCGCACATTTACGCACAGTGTTTTTGCGCATTTTCCGTGGTATTTATTTAGGAAGAGAAAATGAACTTTCAGCAAAGAGGAGATAGATATATTGGTTCACGTTCGCTCAATCACTGAATCTGATTCAATGTGTGCGCTGTTATATTGTTGTTCTGCCCGCCATCACCTACAGCGAGATGTTTAAAAGAACACGATTATAAAGAATGCTATTGGTGGCATTAATGCATAAACTGTCTATTATAACAATATAGATGTGTACATGGCGAGATTAATCATTTCTACAAGGGACATGGGTTCACTACAATATATATGGACGTGGGTGCCATCAATGGTTCCAATTACGTTCGGAAAGTTTGCGATTTCAAAAAAAGTCCTGTTTAATGTCTCTAATTTCAGCTATGGCAGTGGGGAAATGTATTGACCAGTGCGCCGTAGCAATGCGTTGAGTACCTGGGTGAATATTTGGCTGAGTGAAGGCTGAGATATACCAACTGCTGATGCTATAACTGTTTGAAATAATCCGATGCCAATATTTGCAAATGTTGCCAGAAGTTTAATAACTGATGGAATGGAATGTGATCACCGGGTGGAGGGTTCGATGTCGTCTCTGATCTGGTCCAGTAATTGAAGTATTGCGTGGCTGGTTAACCTGTACCATCTATTGATTTTTGGTTCGCTTAACTGAAAAAGTTTTATACGAGTTGAAAAAAATATTTCTGTGCGCTGTCTCTGTCTATGTCTTCGCCTTGCTCTTATAACTGCTGCCATATCAACGTTTTCAGACTCAATGGAAATGCGCTTCCTGGTTAAGACGTGCTTATATGAGGCTGAGAATTATCCCGCAAATTAGAGACGTGCGCTCGACAGGCAGTTTTAGTAAATACCACGCAATACATCATTAGGCGCACTTATCTTCTCTCCTCCCATTAAATTGCGCTTAACGCCCATGTTTCCACCCACGTCTCCGTGCCCTCTCCGTCCACACCCACAAAGCGTTAATATGCGGGTCTACTCAAATGCGCCCCCTTAGTAAATACCGTTTTATGTTTACGACCGCTATTTTACGCCTGAAATTGGCGCAATCCTGTTAGTAAATCAGGCCCTAAGTGAACATACTAAGCTAGTGCTGAAAGTGTCTCTTTAAGATACCATCAGTAAACTACAAAAGACAGGCTAGGGGTACCCAGCAAGGGCCAACCAGATTGTTCTTTCTCCCCTTCAGACATAAGGCAAATACTTTATTGGATTCCTTCACTTCTGCTATTAATTGTAATACTGATCCGTAGACTGGTGAGGAAAAGGCCACGATGTTGGGGCCGTAAGTATCAATAGCAAATAGCAAAGGAATCAGAGTGGCTTATGTATTATGAGCTGTAATTCCTCTCCATAAAATCAATCAACTGGGGAAGCACACTTTCACACACACTAACATTACCTGATTAATTAAGTGGTGTTCGTTCAAGGTACAAGGAAGTTTCCTTTAACACCTGTCTGGACAGGTAGACTTGTGTGTCTGTAAAGGGAAAAGAAAATGATGTGTTTGTTTTGTGCAGGCTTTTGCTGGACAGCAACCATGGCCATTTGGATGCCTTTTTATTTTGTAATAACCATTTATATCCTGGGTCTTGTCCAGGATGCAATTGGAGGTAAAGACAGTTTCATTTGGGAAAACAAACACTCTGATTTGGTGATAGTAATGCAACATTAATAGCAAATGACTTACTCCACATAATTGTGTAATGCTTTGACTTTTTGTATATGTACACCACGTATTTCAGTTAATCTATTTTCCTAGTAAAATATTTCATGGCAACTTTATTTTTAGTTTTTTGTGTCACAGATGTATTGCAAAATCTCGTACAATCCCTAAAATCTACCATCCCATGATGGGATATTTATACCTCAAATTACTGACCAGGGGCGCGTTTCCCGAAAGCGTCATTGAACAACTACTATAGTTTTATGGTAGAGAGACTATCGTTTAGAACACTCTCTCACCACAGTTACCACAGTTGTTGCTCAGCAACACCTTCAGTAAATGCACCCCAGAGGAGTGTATAGGTATTCTTACATACGTACATTATCTGTCACATATATGAATGAAATACAGTATGTCTGTGCTGTATCTTAAACAATCAAGTCCAACATCTTCCCAGAGGCAGTTATGTGTGATTTGAACAAACGATCCACATAACCATTTCACTGCAGTGTGGCAACCATGTAAACATGTGTTGTATCCCATCACTTCTCTCACAAAAGCACAACTGTAAGAAACTGATTTAATTTAAAATAGCAATGTTTTGATTACGAGATGATTGATGTATGTTGCCAGAACTCATGCAGATTCCCTTATCCTGTCTGATTACAGCATATTCACCTGGAGAAGGTGCAGGGCTTCTGTGTGTTTTTGCCCTATTAAAGATGTTAGCAAATGTCTCCCTGTCAAAGCACCCAGACAGATTACCCGGTAAGGCTCTGATTCGTGTACAAGTCAGATCTTAGTTATCTAAAACCAGCGCATAACCACTTCATCTTTTTGACATTTTAGGCTGGAAAGTTGTTATTGTTGGACTTAAACAACTAAATAGTGACCTCTTGACTGCCAAGGTTGCTTGGATACACAACAAGTGAACTTAAAGTAGATAAAAGAAAAAATGCAAAGTTGGTGCTAGCAGAGGGCACTGTTAATTTTATGTTCATTCCATTAAGGCCTGATACTGAAATATGTCCTGTTAGGAATGGGCTAAAAAATAAATAAAATAAAAAACAATATGTAGTGGTTGATGAGCTTGTTCATCAAAAGTTGACCTCCATAATAGGATCAGAGTGTAGTCTCTTTTTTCTGGCCTAATCCACCCCATGTTTAATTACAGAATTACCACAAACCATTCTATTTATTTTTGGGGCTGCAGGACTAAGTATTGTAAATTCTATTGGTTTGGCAACCAAATTGTTCCTGACATCAGGTAAAATGAAAACTGAATCGTCATTGTTTTAACAATATTTTACTAATTTATTTTCCTGTAATTTAGTCGCAGAGTTATATGTTACATGTTTCTACTTTCAGGAGGTGGCCATCAAAATGTACCTGATCTTAGATTCATCACCTTTCCATCCGAATGTGTCTTTGTGTTCGGATGGTTCACACTGCAGATACATGATTACTGTAAGTGCTAAATCAATCCAAATTGATAAAGAACCAGTTGTACTGTATCTATGACTACTAATTGATCTGACTCTCCATCTTCCTTACTCCCATGTAATACAGGGACACACAAACACAGGTAAATCCTCTCATTAAATAAGCATGAAAATATCAGCCGACCTCCTGCTCTAGTCCCTATGTTATTCTTGTACCAACACTTTTTTGGATTGTATAGATTGACTAATTTGTATTGGTCCTTGCCCTATCCCCAATCAGGACAGAGAACAACTCAGAGATGCACAGAGACCACGCATTACAGGTTGGTTGCAATTTATTCACTAAGGAATGAAAGACAAGTCATGTAAACATGCACAAACATGTAACAGGTCTTAAACAGGTTTCTCATTGCAGGACACAGCTGACACTCATGAGATGCACGCCATGGCCAGACCTGATTTACACACTTCAGACCCCTGCATGATGACAACTGTCTTAGAGCAGAAAATATACCACCTGTAAATGTTAAAAGCATGTATGTTTGCATACTCCATTATTCTGTATCTTTGTTATCCTGGTATCTGGTCTTGTGGACATGCAAGATGTTGTGCAGGTTTCTGTGTGCCCTAAACCTTACAGTTTAGATTAAAAGAGACAGCCTTTCATTTGGTTGGACATGGTACAATGTTGGAGACTTTTGGAAAAGTTTATTTGGAATAATTTTCCACTTGAATCGTCTACTAATGAACTTTGAAACACATTTTTTGTCTTGTGTTACAGGATTAACAGAAACAATGCCCTTTACTGACAGCCGTACTGTATGTAGATTAAGGGGATATGAGGGCCATGATGAAGATGAAAATCAACCAAATGTTCACCTGTAAATCTGCATATTTACATTCTGGGCCAGACTACTAGCCGTTTCACAAAAGAGGGTTTCTGGTTATTCACTAAAAAGAAGGAACTTTTACCAATTAATTGCACCAACAAAAGGAGAACTGAACTGAAGAGGAACTCTGATTGCTGAATTAATATCACCTTCAATTTAGTCAAACACTGTACAGTCAAGTGACTTTAATATCTGATACGAAAAATCTAATAATGTAATGAAATGTATGTTGAAAAATGTATATTGACACAAGCAAACTGAGAATAATTGTACATGAAAAAACAATGATGTCTTTCAAATGTTTGCAATATCAGTGTGATACATCCGTTTTACATACATTGGTAACACTTTATTTGTATAGTCGGTCTACACAGAGACTTTACAGATGATTTGTTAAAATTCTGGGTCAGTCCTTCTAATTGTTTACATAAATTGTAGTGAACAGAACAGATTGCTTGTTTATTATTTAAGCATCTCTGCATCTCTAGGGGACCTTCCGAATAAAATATGACCCATACATTTGTGTTCTTTAGTTCTGCATATTGTGTTAAAACTGCAATAGTGAATTTGGAGAGCACTTCCAAGTACAATATTCCTCCAGAGAAAAGATTTTAACAGGCCTTGGACTCCCAAGTGTTAAGCAAAGCTTGTTCAGGCTAGGGGACACAATCATCAGGGTCATAGAACATTTGTTTGAAGATTCATAATACTGTTAATAGTACAGTCCTTAAAAAATTATGTCTCAATATTAATATTTTAAACTATAATAAAATTGTATTGCATTTATGGAATCAAATTAGAATTACCTGACAAATACATTAAGAGTGAAGGGAGTGTGAGCTGGTACAAAAGCTTTGAACTGAATGTGATTTTTTTTAAATAGAAAACCTAACTCATTATTTTGAGATTTTATCTCATTACTACAACATATTAAGTCATCATTTCAAGATACTCTCTTGTTATTTGAAGATAGTATGTCGTTATCTCAAAATAGTATCTTGTTATTTCAAGGTATTAAGTGGTATAATTTCAAGATAACATCTGAAAATAAGTTGATGTCTTGAATAACAAGGTACTATCTTGAAATAATAACTTAATATTCTGAAATATTCAGTCATTATTTTGTGAAAATACCTTGAAATTACAACTTAAATTTGAAATAATGACATACTATCTCGAAATTTCGACTTACTATCATGAAATTCAATAATGTGTCTTGCTTTTTTGAGATATTTTGAAATTATGACTTAATTTTGTGAGATAACAACATAAAATCTTGTAATAATCTTTTTTATCTCATTCCGTAAACTGGACTGTGGCTGCTATTTTAGATAAGAGTGAGATGACCCTCAAAGAGTTAATCTCCAATAAGGGAAATGAAACTGATCTTTAGACAATGCCGTTAGTATCAGTGACATGAGGAAGTTATTATTCAACCGGTTTGTGCAGTTTTCAAAGGTTGGTCACAGATTTGAGCCACTGCGCACACGAGAAGGTTAGCATGAAATTACATCATTGCAAAACTACTTAAGAACGACAACCTTTATCAGACTGTTTCCACAAATATACTGTGCACTGTGAGTACAATCTTTTTGGATCACGTTTTTGCATTTTTGTATACTTCATGGACTATAAGATCTTAAGTGAAATCAGGCTGGGCCATTTAGTGCTATTTCAGCTGTTCAGCATGTCACAAGGAAGCTCCCCCTACTATAGTTTATTCAAGCATTATTGATTTACTTTGTGATGGCTCTCTTTTTTTGTTATAATTGACCACACAAGTTCAGAAGGTTGATCAACTAGAATGTGCCATTTATATTTGTAACGCTGTCTTTCATGAACAGGGCGGATGAGCATGAATGTCTCGACTAGTGTGTTCGTCGCTTTAGCTGCAGCAATTCATGGTAAGACTTTCAGAACATTCTACCAAACATATTTGTATTCTGAATAACACACTGCATGGGTTACTTTAATTCATTAGGTCCTTAGTTACTGCCAATTATATGTGCATTCATGGGGATAGTGAAAGCACAATATTCTAATAGTGAGTTTACATTTGGGAGCAACAACTGTAGTAAATCCCCTTTTTTACTAATTTAGTATGATTGACAACAATGTCTTTTAGGGTTTAGGCTGCATGGTCCCTCTAGTCCTCTGGTGGCCCAGCTAGGGGGTTCTGTTCTTCTGCCCTGTTCTGTGGAAACCCCTTTGCCTCTGGAGGAACTGGAGGTGGAGTGGAGAAGGGCAGACTCAGATGCATTGGTACACCTGTTCCAAGAGGGAGAAGTTAGACCAGAATCACAGAACGATGCCTACAGGGGCAGAGCTCACTTATCTTCTGACAAGATAGCAAACGGAAACTACTCTCTTCTTCTGGAAAACGTTACGGCCAGTGACAGAGGTCTTTACAGATGTGTGGTTTACAGAGATCTGGAATCCAGTGAAATTACATGTGAAATAAAACATGTGGGTGAGTATTTCGCTTGTTTTTAATTTCCTTTCTGCCAATGGCAGTGAATAAATAAATAAGCACTAAACTCCAAAGCCATTGTGGAATAGAATGGACACAATAAAATTCTGCACCAGTACCTCCACCTCTGCACCGGTAAAGTTAGGTCTGCGTGTACTGGCCGATGCACCACCAGTGGTCGCTTTCCGTTTTAACATGATTTTGATCAGTCTCAAGTTGCGTTTCAGAATCAGTGCACAGCTAAGAACACTTTGGCGGTTTAAGAACACATTTCCATGTGTTCATGAATCCTGCAAGGATCTTTCTTAGGGTTGGCCTTACGTAGTTCGTAATCAGATATTTAAGAAAATGTTCGAGAAAGAGGTCCATTGATGTTATTATCTAGAGTGTACAGATATTCATCCTCACTGTGTTGATTTGGTATGTCTTTTATGATTCTGTATGTCTTTTAAGAGTATTTAATGGTGCATGGACTGGGCCATGATGTTTTTGCCTATGTTGGTGAAGAGATTGTCCTGAACTGCTCTGTGGATTCTCATATTCCACCTGAAAGACTGGAGGAGGTTAAATGGAAAAGGACAGATCAGGGGATGTTAGTGCTGCTTTACCAGCATGGTGAGGTCCTACCAGGCTCCTCACATGAGAGATATCGAGGCAGAGCAGAGTTCTTCACCACAGAAATCCCCAAAGGCAACTTTTCACTGAGACTGAGGGATCTGAGGACTGAAGATAAAGGGGAGTATACCTGTGAAGCTCACAGTGGTCTTCTGCTAGGAAACACCACTGTAGAACTGAGTCTTGGTGAGTAGTAATATTATAGAAGGTGTTCTCCACTCAATCAAAGACTTCGACAAGAAATGTAGTTTGATAACTTGCCCCTTAAAGTACTGTCTAAACAATATATGACACATAATAAAACAAAATATGGACCTAATTTCTTCTCAAGTTGTCAAATGAACACTGACAACGTCATCAGCCAAATGAACAACGACAACAACAACAAAGCATTGCTGTTAATTAAAAATGTGTTGACACCATATTTATATTTGGCACAGGTCTCTCCACTACACACCATCTGATTGTGGTGCTATGTATGATTGCCTTTGGACTCAGCATAGCAGCTCTGATTCATCTTATAAAGGAAGGTAGGCTTATACCACCATAATGTGTGGCGCTTTTGACACTTTCACTCCACTCATGAGATGTTAATAAGCTTTATTGATGTTAATGATATGGTGATGACTTTGGCCTTGTTGGATTAAATCTGCTTTTAGATGCTGCTGCTGCTTTTACAGCTGCACTACACCTGCAGCTGATGTGTCCAACAAAGCACATACATTGGTTGAGGTCTAGCACATTTAGACAATAGTCAAGACTCCTTAATGGAGTTGGGCAACCAAGAAACTTATGAGTTGCTGTCCTGAACTAACAGAATATGAGAAATTAACTAAATGAGGTTCTGTGTATTGAGGTGACATGATTGGTTCTCCCTACACACCTAACCTCCTCCTAACAAGCACCAGGTAGAGTGTCCACTTTTCCACTTTTGTAATTTGATCGGTTGTTAAACTCAACTATCAACAACTTTTCACCAGAATCACGGATTGCGCCTTTAATGTAAACTCACTTAAAGGTAGAGTAGGATTTAGAGGCATCTAACAGCAAGGCTGCAGACTGCAACCAACGGAATACTTCTCCCTTTGCACCAAATGTGTAGCAGAAGCTAAAGTGGCCATCAGGTGCCATAAAATGCAAAAGGCCCTACCTAGTGCCAGTGGTTAGGTTTGTCCGTTCTGGGCTACTGTGGACACATTGCAGCATAAATGGCAGAGTCTGTGGAAGAGGACCCACTCCCTTTGTAAATGTGTCGGGCTCAGTTTATGTTAACGAAAAACACCAACTATATTCTAATGAAAACATAATTATGAATACTATATTCCATTCCTGCTAATAGATCACCCAAAATCCTCCATAATGTACCTGTAATTTCTCCTTGATCTGTTATAGCCAACTATCCCTGAACACATGCTAAATCTACAAAAATACCTGTTGTTTCTTTTTCATAGTGCAGGGTTTAAGGACCTTCTCCTCATTTTCATCAACAAACAAGCTATCCCCCATGTCCATGGTTGAATAGGAAAACAATGGAACATAGGCAGGCATTTTGTAAATACCAGATCAGTGTGTAGGAACTAACACAGATCAGTGTGCATATGCCAAAAATAATTCTGTTAACACACAAATACCGTAAATCCTCAAATTGTGGACGGGGTCTTATATTTACTTAGGCTACACAGCGCACAGGCCTTTATTTGGGGCAGGCTTGTTCCAAAAAGTAATGTAGATTTGAATGGGGCACCCCAATGTTCGGAGGTCTGTAATTTCTTGATATTCACCGCTGCAAACTAGTTCGGTCATTTGACGTAGCGGAAAGTCATTTTTACTTGAAGTCAGCAAGTAATGGGTTGCTACGCAACACCTGGAACTTCAAAGTTCTATTAGCCTGAAGAACAATTTTCTTAGCGGAAATCACGCAACGACAACAAAATCATTAAGAAAGGGGTATTTTGGAGGAATGTATCGTTTTGGCAAGTAACTGTATAAGAACAAATTCACCTAGTAGGCTGGAACATTTCTTGTTTTATTGCAAACAGCCCATGAAATTAGCCAACAACATTAAACATGAGGAGAACATGTATTTATGAAATGCATTAAATTAAATTGTGATGCCTGCTTTGTGCTGATGGACTGATGCTGGTAGGCTACATTAAAATAGGCTACCGGTACCTTATTTACCCCCAGCCTGTATTCGGGGCCCGGGCCCGGCCATTACTTGTCCTTATTATATGGCAATGACAGTATGAGTGCTCTGATTGGCTAATGGGTAGTCAAGCCGCGTGTTGACCTCCTCGCTGGTCTGATACGGATCCTTATTGCCCTCTAACGTCGTCTTCAAAATTAGCGATATTGATAGACATCAACAGCCATAAGGAAATTCACAAGCAGCGAAAATGTGTTATTGAAAGTGATGATGAAGACTAGAAACTATAGTTTGAATCACTTGTGTTGTTACTTTACTGTAAATTAAAGCCATTTTAGCTGAGCCGTGTTGTCTGTTTTCTATTGATCACTGTAACTTGAAGTTAGCAAGTAATTGGTAGCTAGGCAACACCTGAAACACACTGTGTCGTGAGAAGACTTGAGAGTTGAACAAAACGACATGTTTTCGATTTACAATTACCATTTATTTTCATTTTCAAAATGAAAGAAGCTAAAAATGGCATATAATAAACACTTTACTAACCTCGACTGTCAGCTTTGTTGTATAAACCTCGCTATCGCTCAGTCGATAAAAGCCTCAATCTGATATTACCCGGCATAACCCGACCACGCCCCCGGCTACTATATGAGGCCCAGTCTTTATTCGAGGATTTACGGTATGGGACGGGACCTACTGACCTCATAGGCATCTAGATTTTTTTAAACAAACGTTGTACTGTTAAATCATGTCATGTCTCTACTTTTCTATCCCTAGGGACAGACAGAGGTGTCATGCTAACGCATTTCTTACTAGTCTTCAGTCCAAACATCCTTCTTTTTGTTGCATTCATTCTGTGGGGATTCATTGAGGGTATGTAATAGTACAGAACCAGCTTGTATTAGCTATGCCACATAGGCTACATAGCACACATAGGCTACATAGCATACCACAAAGGCTACATAGCATACCACAAAGGCTACAATGGGGTTTATGAACACAAAAGAAAACTATTCACCACATTTTACTGCTGCCCTAATGTTTTTTAACATCAAACACCATAGAGGCACTTTAAGCATTTGTGTTCCATCAATTGACAGTTTGAATCCTTATGCTTAAAACTGCCTGGCATTTCACATACATATTTTAGAATCCCTGCTTTGTCATTTCCTGTCACCTTGTAAAGGTACCATACAGTTTCTCTGCATTAATACCTTTAGTTTGTCTAGTAACCTGGTCCAGGAGTCTAATGTCAATAAGAATGTGATACAAATGTCAACTGTACTCCAGGTTTTCTTGATGAAGCTGCTACTTGTGCAACGGTTAATCTCGCACGGATCGTCTGCTTGTTGCTGACCACTCCACATCTGGATAAATTCCCAAGTATATAAATATTTTATATTATCCTTTCAGGCTAACCTATTTCATACTTATGGATGTCCTATTCTCTTATTACTTGTGATTACTTATTCACACTGAGTCTGTGTCTGTGATGTTTACAGAATGTTTACTAAACACAATCAAGTTATTTAGCATCTTGGTCCAATATTCAGCTATCACAACAGTCTTATTTTCAGGTATGGGTACAAATGGATCACATTTTGCTTCCATTATTTTATTGGATTGTATCAAGTCCAGAAAACAAAATATCAAGCATACCTTAATAATTTTAGGGTTTGATTATGGGCTAAGTTCAGGCCCTGAGTTTTTCATACAAATCTTCTCATTCAGTTGCATTTAGCAATAGGAAAAACATCAAGTTTTTGGAACAAACTATCGTTCCAAGACGCGAGCTCTACCTCTTCTTTGGACTGATACCTGCCTCCTGTGCTTGTGGAATCATTGCTGGTAAGACGGAAACATTTTTACTTTTCATATGTAGCTCTTTTCTGAAACTGTACTTTCATTGATAACATTTAAAAAATGCTAGCGTATGTGACAAAAGCAGAAAAGAGGCTGTAATAGATCCTGGGAATGCCACCCTGGGAAAATTACCCTAAATATTAGGCACACCAACAATTGGTCTCACAGGTTCAAATGTATCACTCTAAAGACATGTAATGAAATGTTTATTGAAGAATAAAGGGGGAAAGGGGATGGATACTCTGGATACTAGGGGATGGAAAGGGGAAGAAAACCTGCTGGGGGTAATCACAGTACAACATATTTATTTGAATAATATTCTTTTAAAGTCATAAAAAGTCTAAAACAATGGGGCAAATCCACAAGACAGGGTAGAATATCAAAGACCTGAAGGACACAAAAAGCAAGGCAGGAGAGGCAGACTAATTTTAGGTGTGCTCCGGTGTCAACGCCAATCACATGAGCCCTCACAGCAAGAACAGTCACCTGCCAGTGAAACAGCAGTCCACATCCAACAACAAACCAAACATGCAGTGAAAGGAGACACCCAACACATGCTGAGTAAACAATAAACAACTAGATAGGGTTTCAGCACCCGATGATACCAGTAACTGAAAAATAATATAATGTACAGGAAGAGCAGACTAATACAGCAGTGGAAAAGACAAAGAGCAACAACAAAATAATGACATACATAAGCCTACAGGACACAGAACACCATAAAGGAGCTACCTTCAGCTTCATGCAAAAGCAATAACTTCCACATCAGGCAAGCACAAGGCACAAAAAGGAGATGCAACATAAACACCATGCAAACAGATGGCAAATGTTACACAGCTCCAGCATAAAAAAAAATGGATAACACCAAAGGTATACGGGCAGAGGCAACAGGCAAAAATAGATGGAGTAAGCTGACATGGGCAGAGCCCAGTTAGGACTAACTAAACTACGTAGATTGAGAAGAGACAAAACAGCGGTGCGACCCAAGATAGGGAACTAAGCGTGTCACTGAACAACTTTTATACTAAAATGATAGAGACTGTTGTAATGTTGACCAGAGTGTACACTGGACTGTAAGCTGCCAGCCATGCTTATACTGCTCCCAGGAAATGATGGTGCTCGTCAGTATCCTCTGTGTCATGAAATGGCTAAGAGTTAGCTGGCATGATTAGCTCGTAAGAATATAAATGAGCACTCCAAAGATGAAGACTGGACAGAGAACGCAGTCAGGAATTCTGGAGTTTATTTCAGCGTGGAGACTCCCTCTCAGCTGGTGCTCAGAGAATGGCCTACCTGATTGTAATATATATTGGTATTTATACCATTCAATCAGGTAGAATACAGGAGGGGAGGGGAGACCACACCCTTTAGGCATTAAGGGAAGGGAGACAGTTGGGGGAAGGGGTTCACCTATGGGCGGAGGGGGGTGATAACAGAGGACAAGGGGTGATAGCAGGAAAGAGGCTATCTGGGGGGGGGGAAGGGGTTCACATGCTAATTGTTCAGGTATCAGTGAGACAGACAGAGTACACATACAAGGGTATGAGTTACAGATACAAATTATACAAAATAACAGTAGAATAGCTATTTTGCTGTTCCATCAGTCCCCCATATGAGCATTTCCATACTCACACAAGACCCACAATGCACCAACCAAATCAGAACCGGAAAACATCAATTTTCGGTTCCATCAAGGTTTTCACACTGCACTGATGGACTCTTAATTTGATAAGTATGAATAGTGTCATCCTTAAAAAACAACAGGGTCAGTTGTCATCCCACCTACGTATCTGCCAGTTTCTTTTTCCCTCTTTCACCTTTCTTGACCAGCCACTCAGCAACATTTACAGGTTGACCCTTTGCCTTCCTGTAGTACAACTATGTCTGCCTAGCAGCTGTTTCTCAGCCAAGGCCATGGCCTCTTTTAGAACACATTACAGTAACACAGAGCCTGGATTGCCTGAATAAGGGACATTTTTTGGATCCGGTACCTTTTTTATCCACACGGAGCCGTGTCATGAAAAATCTTTTTATTTCTGCTTTGCCAGACATTGCCAGTCATGATAACGCAAATCCTTCAGTTTCTCAATCGTTGGTTGAATATATGAAAATTCTTCATGGGAAGTGTATAGAATAAAAATAATAAATAGGCCTATTTGTGCACAATACATTAAATAGCTGTTTAATAAAGCACCTGATAAATATTTCAGACTGCTGTTAATTCAGGCAAGTGAACGGTTAGTTCTGTTTGGGGATGCACGTTCTTTTGAATATGTCGCTGTGGGAAACAGTTTATTGATCAGAACGCTTTACTTTCTAGTCACCACACTGGCCACCTGTCCATCCCTGTGCTGTATTGATGGTTCAGGAATAGGTAGGTATATATTGTTGCTATGACAAACATTACTATTTGCGATGTTAGCTTGTATGATTAAAGGTACAGTATCTTTGTCCTGTAATTGCCTTTGTCTGTGTATCAACTGCAGCAGTACCATTTTATCTCTCCCTTTTGCCGAATTTGCAGGAACAAGATCCAAGGAAATGTGGTCATTCATATTTATGGAGATCAGCTTCATGTGTTCGATGCTTTTCATTTACATCAAAACATCATCGTTTAATCCAGGTATGCTTACATTCTTGACTTTGGTGGTAGTTGCAGAGTACATCTACATACTGTTGTTAGAATATTAATAAGCATGATAAAGTTGAAGAAGGGACCGGAGGACCAAGTCAGGTTTCTGTAGGTTTATTTCAGCGAGGAGTCCCCTCTCAGCTGCTGCTTCGAGAAAGGCCTACCTGATAACAGAATGCAATGGCATTTTATACATTCAGTCAGGTCACAGTACAGAAGGAGGGGGGAGGGCCACACCCTTTAGGTGAGAAGAGGGGGGGGGGGTATAGTGAGGGGTTCACCTATGGGGGGATGGGGTTGATGCCAGGACACAAAGGACTCTAGCAGGAAGAGGGGGAGGGGGGGGGGGGTCACATGTCAATTGTTTAGGGAGAGACAGAGAGAGTACACATCTAAGTTCCAGTTACAGAGCAAGCGGTTAATGTCTTACTACAAGAGATAGCAATATTTCAAGTTCCATCACTGTAATTATCTGAGATGGTTTTGTTGCCCTACAAAATGGTTGGAGATGAAATTGAAATGTTATGTGTGCCACAGAAGATTTTTTTTGTTCAAGGTGCAACAAATATTTAATTCCATTACATTCAATTTGATTTATGTAGCGCCAATAACAAATGAAGTTGTCTCAGAAGCTCTAAAGAGCCCATAACCTGAACCCCCAAAACAACTGGGGCCCGTTTAACAGGAAGAAACTTTGAGCAGAACCTCAACTCAAAGGGAGGACCCATCTGCTTGGAGCTGGCCAGATAGAGAGCTAGAGATAGAGAGGGGAGAGGGGCAGAAGGGAAGGGAGGAGAGAAGGACAAGAGAGAGTCAGAAGCAAGCAGATGAATGCATAGAAGATTCAGAGGAAAAAAACATATTAGCACACGTACATGATGCCTACATGGTTCCATGAAACATAAAATAAGGTATATACATGAAAAATACAAGATGAATAGTGGATACAAATGTGACCAGCATTCAAAGTATTGGTTGTAGAACAGATTAGAGGGTATACACTGTCCTCATAAGGTTACTATTATAAGGATAAGCAGAGCAATGAAGCAGAAAAATATGTCAATAATGGCATTCATGTATATTACTTCTATTAAAGCAATACTAGTTGTAGCGAAATGGTAGCAGAACTATTCCTAATGTTGTTTTACACAATGTACCTCTGAATTAATTTGCAATTCTGTCACTGAATTCCCTTGTAACACATATGCCTGTTTCAACTCACTCACATTGTTGTTCTACATTTACAGTTGTCCGCATGCTGATTGTTCTATATTTCCTAATTCAACCTTTATCTCTGATACTGATCCGCAAATTGAGGAAGAGGCTGCGTCATGGAAGTAAGTGTAGAATTCCGTACTGTCTGAATGTATTTTTATGACAACTTCTAAAACTTTGATATGATGGGCTTCATACCTAACCATTTAGTCCCTGGAGGTATTGTGGTGTTGCTACAGGTATCAGTTTAATCATTTTTAAATCTATAGAGCATGGTATCTGTTAGAGTGTATATCACGCCCAAGACCTGGGTCTGGGTTGATCACCTCTTGCAGGCTAAGATATCAGGGTGTGTCTATTTTTTAAACTATGACATCATCAGTCAATGGGTGGAGTGAAACCAGGTCCTATCCTGAGTAGAGATATAGCTTCACTGAGAGTAATGGGAGTAACCCTGGATCACTTGTCCTACATTGATGGGGCTCAATCGCATTTGTGAGGTAGTGGGGGAATTGAAGAGCTTGTCTTTAACATTTAACAACGTGTGTATCCTACTGCCTTAAAGGGTGTTTCACAGGACATGGATTTGTATTATGGCCCAGATTCATTGTAGCACAGCGCAGATGTGTTCAAAGGACTGGTTCAAGGTCCACCAGTATGGTTGCCATCCCAGCTTTAATTGTTATGATCAGAGATCAAAGACAAATGACAAAGTACATAATCAGCATCGTTTTAGATACCGTTACCTCAGACATAATTAACACAAATGCATACAGTATGTGAAAATAATAATCTTCTGTGTTCCCAGATGTGTGCTGGACAGCCACCATGGTCATATTGGTTCCTGTATATATCATCTCATCTCTATACTGTATGACTCAAGTTCAAAGTGCTGTTGAAAGTAAGGTATTTTTTTAGCACAGTTACTACCACTTGAAAGTAATTATAATTTAACTAGGCTCCCATCTCGTATGTTATATCGACAAATATTTATCGATTTCAGAGATATTTCCCACTGAGCGTGTTGGAATTATGGTTGTGACAACTTTCCTCAGAATTCTTAGTGCTCTTTCTCTGTTGGCGCATCCTAGCAATCTCCAAGGTATGCATACTAATAATGGATTGTTTTCTGTATTTGTGAACACCTTCCTAACTCCTACCAAATGAACAATTAATGAAATAAAGTCAGAAAGACTGTGAACACATAAGGTGCATTTGGGCTCCTGTTAGTAACTGTAGGGCCAGTGAGTGAGTACCATGGTTTTGTTGAATTACAGAAATGCCACACTTGATTGTTTATGGATTTGGAGCTGCAGTCCCGTGTGTTGTGAATGCCATGGCCCTGATGGGAGAACTAATATTCAAATCACGTATGTGTACACATCATGTGTGTATTTGCATTCAGAGCAGTCAGTCAATCCTATAAAGAATGAAACCAAAGGAGATAATTGAATAGGATGTCTTTTTGGAATCTGCATTAATTGTGACTGTTTAAATAGGACATGGACAAAGATCAATGATGTCAGATCTGAGATTGGTGATTCTGCCATGTGAATGCTTCTTTGTTTCGGGTTGGTTTTTCCTACTGCTCTACAACTACTGTAAGTCCTAATGACTGTACATGTGTTTATGTTTGCGTGCTTATTTACACCTTGTTATTGTATACATTCCCTGCTCTTTGAAATAACTGTTTCATTTCACTGTAACATATAGGGGCATGCAGTAGAGGCAGGTAAGAGAGAGACATCCTCTGTTTTTATTTATTTGTTTGTTCGCTGTAGCAGTTGTTGTACATTTCGTCTGGTTTGATGTTTTAATTGAGGGTTTGTCATTGTATTAATGTAATTCTATAATAATCATTATGTGTATTAATGTAATTATATAATTATCTTTATGATTTAGGCCTGTTTTTGTGTGTACTATTCCCTTTAGGGGAGGAGCTGGTTCTGAGATCCAGAATGGAGGCCATGTGCAAAAGGTTGGATACATTTCAACCTGTACCATTTTGATTGATTTTATGAGTAATTTATGACGTAAGTTATTAATGAGTGGTTCACAGTGAATGCATTTCTCTATAGGGCATACCTGCAGCTGAGGAAATGGACACTTTGTCTCCCTGCTAATGGACCATGGCTCTCCATTGGTATAAACTAACAAAGGCGTGTCAGATTAACTGCACATGCAACATTGGATCAAATGTATTTAAACCGTTAAATAAGAGATAGAGCTATATCATATGTTTCATGTAAAAGTAAAGTAAAATCAGCGAGGCTGGGTGTATATGTCAAATGTTAGAAATAACTCATAACCATGGAAACGTCTGCATGACCTGTCATCACTACATCAGATGGCACTTGTATGTTAAACCTTTGTACAATACTTGTATGATAAATGTGGTACATTTCATACTAAAATGGCAAAATGGCCTACAACATGCAAAGTAGATCACATATAAAACATGTATTTTTTCTCTGTTACTGTAAATGAAAGGGGCCATAATTATGTGCGTTGACACACTGTTATTGTATATACTATATACAAATTAACATATTATACTGTATGTGAGTTGAGCTCTACCAAACAAGTGTGTGATGTTGTGTGGTCTCTACAGGAGAAGCCTCAGGAAGGACAGCAGTGAATCTTTCCATCCCCGTCTCAACAGACAGAACTTTTTTAACAACAGTTTTATATTTTCTGCTCTCAAAGCCTGTCAAGGAACCGGCTCTGGGGCTCTGGAGCTCACCAGAGGCATGGCCAGACACAGAAGCCATGCAGTGGTCCTGCCATGGTCACGTAACAGACTCTGGAGCTCCTCCTAGTGGGACTAACCAGTATTATAACACAGCCTTAAGAATGACCAGTTTGAGCCTCAAGAATGACCAGTTTGAGCCACAACTGCTTCTGCATTTTTCCCAAGCATTTTTGGATGCATAATGAGTACAGAAGCCTTGTGATACTTTCACACTTCTTGAACAACACCAGAAAATACTCCATTGAGCATAATTAGCATCCTCTGCTTTATGTTTCAACAACATCATGAACAATATAATTGTTCTAATATGACTTGCCTTAAATGTGATATACTTGTCTTTGGTCTACATTGTTAACCTACCTTGCTAACAGTTAAATAAATAGTGTTTAATTTTACAGTCCCAGATGTATAACGGACATATTGCAAATGGTGCAAATCACTTATCGTGTGTATGTTTTCTACTGAAAATGCTTAAGATGAATTTCCTAGAATGTCTGCCTGCCTCAATCTGCAAACTCTAAACTCCAAATGGTTGCAAGTCCTCCACAGAACTGTGTTTTTTTCCATAGCTGCATGCTAAATAACTTTTAAATTAAACACATAATACTTAAGTTAGTCAGGTATACTGTATTTTTGTATTGCTTGGATTGGTTGGGTGAATTGCTGAATGCACAACATTGCTTGTGTGACTGTTCAAAGAAAATACTTTTAAGGTATTGGGTTAAATCAGGGGTCTCAAACTCAAATTACCCAGGGGCCGATGAGCGTCCAGTCTGGTCATTGAGGGGCCAGATTTTTACAGTAAACGTTGGGTCGGAAATGGAAATGGAACTTTTCTATTTTTTTTTTTTAATCAATGGAACTTTGCGGGCCGGATAAAGTCGCTTGGGGGGCTGGAATTGGCCCTCTGGCCTGAGTTTGAAACCCCTGGGTTAAATGGTTGTAAGTATTATTTCTTGACACGTGTATTTATATTTATATATATTTGAAATACAAAAAAGTATTTTGTCATTTGTATTTGAAGGTTATCGGGTAATAGTATACCATACTTTCAACAAAACTGGAACCGGCAGCCAGAAGCCAAAGAAGCATTTGTTAACCATCTGGATAATGAACTGGCAAAGACGATGACAGAAGCCAAAGAAACATGTATGACAAATATGACTCGGCATAGTTTTATTTATTGTGCTATTTATTTAACGCTATCATGACCAAAATGATTATATTTTCATTTTGCTGAAATTCTGCTCACATTTTCAGCCTATTTACATTGTTTTTTAAGCTTTGAAAGTGGAGAAGGTGTAATCAAATTAAATGAAAGGCACATATTGTGCATAATATACAGTACTGTGCAAAAGTTTTAGGCAGGTTCAAAAAAAGTCCTGTTTGATGTCTATAATTTCAGCTGTGGCAGTGGGGAAATGTATTGACCAGTGCGCCATAGCAATGCTTCGAGTACCTGTGTGAATATTTGTGAAGGCTGAGATATATCAACTGCTGATACTATAACTGTTTGAAATGATCCGGTGCCAATATTTGCAATGTTTACCAACTGATTGAATGGAATGTGATCTCCGGTTGGAGGGTTAGATGTCGTCTCTGATCTGGTTCAGTAATTGAAGTATTGCGTGGCTGGTTAACCTGTACCGTCTAATGATTTGTGGTTAATTTAACTGAAAATGTGTTATACGAGTTGAAAAAAATATTTCTGTGCGCTGTCTCTGTCTTCTTTCTTCGCCTTTCTCTTATCACTGCTGCCATATCAACGTTTTCAGACTCAATGAAAATGCGCTTCCTGGTTAAGACGTGCTTTTATGAGGTGGAGAATTAGCGCGCAAATCGGAGATGTGCGCTTGCCAGGCAGTTTAGTAAATACCCCGCAATACATCATTAGGCGCACTTATCTTCGCTCCTCCCAAATATTTGCGCATGTTTCCACCCACCTTTTTGTGTCCTCCCCGTCAACACCCACAAAGCGTTAATATGCGCTGCGCTTGCTTAGTAAATACCGTTTTATGCCAGAAATGGGCGCAATCCTGTTAGTAAATCAGGCCCTAAGTGTATCCTGGCCCCTTAGAAAATATTATATAAAATAAGTCATCATATAATAATATATTACTGAGGGTGGTGAAGCTGGTTGTCCTGTTCATTTTAGGAAAAGGACAAGGGACTTCGACAGATCTCCATGTCATAGTTCTACCATTTGAATGTGTCTTTGTCTTAAGCTGGATAGCTCTATGGAACCATGCTTACTGTGAGTATAATTAACAACATAACCTTGCCTAACTCTGATATAAAGTTTTTGTGGATGACATTAACTAACTGTTTCTATTATGAAACAAAGGGACAGAAAGGCATGATCGGTATGTACCTTTTTCTGATTTATCTTTGTGTTGAAAATGACAAAATAAATTAATGGTTGTCTCATCACAGGCATGTATCATTACCCTCATGTTTATTATTGTCATGATTACTTTCCCTAGAATTAAGCAAGAAGTGACAATAATTCAGAGATATGGTTGTCGACGTTGGCTAAAGGTTTGTCATACAGCATTTTTTTTAATCTATCTATCTTTAATCTTTCTTTGCATTTGTGTTTCTGTGTAACATTATGTTCCATACATGTATATCAGGTTCATCAGGATAAGCATCAACTGCTTTCTTAAAATACTGAAACTAATAAGTTGGAAGATAATGACATTTCGTGTCTATGAGTGCTAAACTAACAGCTTTTAGAGGAACTGGAAAGTCCATTACAACTTTCTGGTTATTGCGTGGTAAACGTACTATATCTGCATAATTGATCTTCTATTATTCTGGCATTGTTTGTTGCAGATTGTATTTACTAGTGTAATTTTCCAACCTTTGTCAAACTTCTAAAGCACATGATTACTGCAGTACTGAATGATCAAATGACAGTACTCCTCCTTTAACAGTTTTTGAAGGATGGTGCTGAACCATCTGAAGCTCATGAGATGTTAAGTCAGTCTGCTCCTCCACCTGCTGAATGAGACACGGCACAGGTACTACCCACACTGCTATGCTTAACCAGTGTATTGGGCAAACACAGTCACGTGTTACCTTATGGATCTTAATTACTTGAGTATTTAATAAGCATTATGTTTTAATTTAAAGAATTCTTTCAACAGTGCTCTACTGCAGGAATGCTAGGAAAGTGGGGTGAATCTTGTAAAAATGTCATTATTGTTGAGGAATGTTTTCTTCCTGTCCTTTGGAGGTGTGTACATGTATTTTTATGTCTGTGATGCCATCTTGTTGAGGAATTATTGTTTAGGGTCCAGTCATGAGGTGGTGTTTAATTTGTGTTTGTGATGCCATGTATGTTGAATCTGTCTGTATTGTTTAGTATATCTGTCTAATTTGTGTTTTGTATGAAACAGGAGATACCAGGACCTCCTCCTGAAGCAGAGACAGAATTACATTCCACTGGAAATGTCCCAGAAGATATAGACACAAATTCACCTGGACAAGTTGGAAAGAATGATTCACACTTCCCTGACACAAATCCAAAAAGGGCTGAAGAAGATTGTAAAGTTGAAGTGAATGCTGATACAGACAGACATACTACTGGGTCGCCACTTTCAGCGGATGTACACATAAACACACACACACATGTGAAACAATTACAAGTGAGAATGATTCATTGGTGAATCATGGACAGAGTGTAGTACAAACAGACTCCACAAAACCAAGAGACAGTTCAACACAAGAGAGCTCACCACTTCTGGGAAAAGACATCGGTGAAAGTGACCCACCTTCGGAAACAGAATAACTGACACATTTATGCCCAACCAGCCCAAACTGCAGTCGTCCAGTAAGTAACAGAAAAACATCTTAGTGGACAACAGATCTGACCTGAGCAACCTTCAGGATCAGTTAATGTCTCTGAATTCAGGCAGTCAAATTGTCACTTACTGGTCACTTGTCATACTTGCCTTAATGTTGCTATCTGCTGGTTGAAAGACGTAGGCTACATGGCAGGCTTCTGACTTGTTTTTGGGCGAGTTCGATTAAATAAATAAAGGTTGATTTGTTTTGTACATGTGCTCATGTTCTCCTTTTCTGTGTATATTGTAGCAGATTTAAGTATGTAGTCTATATCGTACTTAAGTACCAAAAGTAAAAAAAAGTATAAACTTTCTTATGATTTAGACGAATAACATACCTGTTGAGATTAGTAGTGATATTTCAGGTCAAAGAAGATAAAACAATAGTTCTGCACTGTATTAAGTTATGATTTCTAATAACTTAAGTTCACATTAAACATATTTTACAGCATATGCATTAATTACTTTGGCAAGTTAGCTGTGATATAAGCGGGATAATGCACTAGGAGCAAGTGAGTTATGGAAAATAACCGCACTTCCAGGGGGTAAACAGTAGCATCCACCTGTTGTACGGTTATTTTCTCATACCTGACTTGCTCCCAGTGCATTATTCCTTACATAGGTTACATCAATGTATGGAAAATGTAGTGGATGTAGTATTTATAAAAAACAATCAAGTACAGTTACTCAGAAATAATACTTGAGTACAGTAAGAAAGTGTTTCTACTCAAGGACCAATACACCCCTGTGGATAATATATGGTTTGTGTTCAGCGGGGTGGGGGGTGGGCATGAGAAAGTCACTGTTCCCCAGGGGCACCATGAAGTCTTAATACGGTAATGGAAGGAGCCGATGTAGACCAATCACAATTGATGTTGGCGATTTCTTAACGGAGGCATAGTCAGCATTGAGTTTTAAAGTTTTTCCGAACCACCTGATGGCGCCATTACTCCACAACTGTCACGGGACTACAATATATCACTGTTAGTCTTGTCATTATTTTGCAGCATAATGCTAACCACATATTCAAACATCCCCATATCCCTCAGCCGCTCTTACTCTTAGAAAATGGAATTTGGATTGTCCATATTTTAATTACATTTTATTTTCAGGGAGTTCATTCATTTTCTTATGTCCAATTTGTGTGGACCATAATAAAGGTTCCAACAACTACTTCCACTAAATACAACAACAACTAGTACAATTTTCAAAATACATTACACACGTAACAGCAGTAATGGTGAAGGTGAGAGTGGGATGTCATTTTTCATTGGTGAAACTGGAACACAGATCTGTATTTCACTAACTAATGATTAATATCTCTTTGGATGTGTTCTTTCTTTTGTTTCTCTTTGCTGGGTGTAGCATCAGAATCAATGAGATTGTCTCGTTCCTTGTTTTCCCTGTCACATGGAATCAGAGGGGCTATGAAATAATTAACAAGGCTTTTACCACTATTTCAGATATGTGTATATGGTGCTCCTCATCTTTCAGATATGAATCAACTGCCCATCTCTCAAAGGGAAGGTCTGCAAGTAGCCAATGTAACGATCTCTTTGCACTAGCACATGATTCCTGTAGTTCCTCGAATCCTCACTGGAGGCCTATGTTTTTCTCTAGTCTTACAACACCTTGCTGAACCAGGGCACACAACTGGTAAGCCCGTTGAAAGCAGGGACGTCCACAGGAATTTTGATGGGCAACACGTAAATGTTTGTCACCGCCGCTGCCACGCCCCCGTCCCATGGACGCTTATTCCACCATAATTTAATTAAGGTCCTTGATTTGATTGTCCATTTTTTGCGATTGAGGCAGGGCAACTACCTCTCCAATGTACCAACTAGAGTGTGTGATGGCAGCTTCTTCCCTATTGCACTAACTGCTTTGTCAGATATTTTCTGGTGTGCCTTCAATATTGCCTCAGCCACAAAACAGGCTAAATCACTCAAAGACATCTTAGCCCTGGCCAACATAGAATACAGTAAATTTATCTTTGTTCCAGAACCATCAAGTAGATGGGCATAAATGGAGTGAACCATTTCAATAATCTCCTTTAACTCGATATGGAAGTTGTCTTTTTGGTTTGTTTTGGTCGCTCTTGCAGCAGAGATGGCAAGTCTGCCAACCACTTCATCTACAACTGCAGCCCAAGAACGATGACACACGTTACAGTGATCAACTTCATGAAGTCAGCATGATGTTTGTTCTCAGAAGCTTGTAAACGGAGGGTCATGATGTTCACTGGTTCGGAAGTATAGTTACAGCTGTGCTTAGTCTACTGGTGAGGGCCCCTCGTGCTTGTTTACACATTAAGGTGATGGGACGGGTAAGACCACATGTGTACCATAGCCTATGCTTTGAAATAATCAATACAGCAGAAGGACTGTTGATTTAGAGGGGAAACAATAGCCTATATACAAAACGCAGTGAATCTTAAACAGTTTTCTTATTGGAAAACTCAACAACTCAAAAGTTAAAGTAGTGAAGGTTTATGTCCCATCCAAATTATTTATATGCCTATGACCAGTAGGTCTATAGCCTATTTATAATACAAATAGCTCACATTCTGTTTGTTTTATGTCTTTTGCCTTTATTCAGACATCTCGCTCACAGAAGTTGTTTTTCCTCTGTGAAGTTAATGGAGAATTTTCTATGGAATTTTTAGAACGTGTGATTGGATATTAAACATCTCTTATACCTCACTATTGAATTACATGAAATAGCGTAAAATAGAGCCCCGGGTAGGACAGAGGCTACAGTTTTGGATAAGGGAAATGTTTTGGATGAGACTAGCCTACAACTATGTGCACCCCTTGGTCATGTCAATTTACTTAGTTTACTGAGGATGGAGCCTATCAAATCGTTTTGTAGGAGATTTTCCAGGCGTGAAACTAATGCCCTAATTGTTATAACAGCTACTCATATGCTTTTCTTAGTTTAACTGGTAATTTAAAGTAGGCAGTAAGCAGTAGAAACAGTACTGATAGTTTGCATACACGTGAGTATTTCAAGAGTTTTCAGCCTTGTTCAGGGATAGGTGGGACATTTTCAGTGCAGGGGGTCCAGGTGCAGTGCAAGGGATGAAGAGAACGTTGCTGATCTACAAAACCTCTGTTTTCTCCAGTTAAAACACTGTTCAGTAATAATAAAACCCTACAGGCTACTTTTGCTGCTTGTAGGTTACCTTTAACCTAACCAGCACACAGATCAGCTTCATTTGCGATGTATGAACATGTGCAATTCTGTGGAAGTCAGGAAGTCTCACTTACCAGCAGAAGGTGCTAGAACCCTATAAATGGTAGAGGTAGGCCTGTTTCTGGAGATGGTTCTCACATAGGGTGAGGTCTTGTCAAGAATGTGATTCATTGTCTTGCTACCTGTCATTATAATTCATAATTGTAACCTGGAATGGTCGGTCTGGACTGTGCTTTTCGTGACTGGAGAAATGATTACTGGAAATGCATATATTTATAGTCAAGTAGATATGGTTCTCGCTTGCTTTGACTTTACAGTAAAAGCCTTGCATATTGCATTATTCTCTTAAGTGTTGCACTATAGCAACAAGTGGGCCTATTTAATTTTTTAGCTTTTTCATTTATATCAATTTTGATTATATATAAGAATCCATTTTGCCACATGATGTAAACAACACTTTGGGTTCTGAAGGTATACCTTGACCATTGGTCATCACCACGGAAACTGCTCATGCTGTGTACTCTGGGTAAATGTCAGGAACAGGACATGTTAGTTGGTCTAGGGGAAGCAGAGGCTCTTCATTCCCATGACAAACATAATCCAAAAAAAAAAAAACAGCTGCTTGCTATGAGGACTCCTGGAAATGTCAGGCATTATAAGTGTAAACATATGACGAAATTGTCTTTTACCTGGACAAATACGTTTTTATTTGCTGCAGCCTCTAATTGATGGCAGAGTCTTCAGAGAGTTAAGATATTTGTGGGTGTATTATGCAAACCTCATATTCACATTTACCCAGTGTTCACTTTTTGTAGAGGATATTATAGCCAAGGTTTTTGTCCCCTCTGACTGCAGTTTTTGTAAAAAAAAAATAAAAGTTGCCGTTGGCCTCGAGAAGACTGAAGAAGCACATTTTATATCAGAAGCAGTGTACAATACATTTCTGCAGGCTATGTAACCTCAACTAAGCATTCTCTGGTTTTTATAGTTTGTGAATGCTCACAATCTTGGGTTCTTTTGGGATCAGATAGTCAGTACCTTTTTTTAAACGGGCAGCACCCAAATGCAGTGGGTCCTTGTTTGGGATCCATGGAAGACACAGGATAGGTGCACCCTACTGGCCCTACCTCTTTCTGCAGAAACCTTGTTTCTTCCCCATCAGGTATAGTAGTGGTTTACATAAAGTACAGCTCTGCTCAAATCTGTAACAGATCGAGTGTCACACCATGTGTTTTGGCATCACACAACTGATGCTGATGTGCCTTTCATAACCAGCAATTTAAAAAACGTGCATACACAGAATGTAGCCTGATTTCATGCATCCAGTTTGAAAGCCTCTTGAGAGTAGCATCTCAAAACACAACAAAATTACCTTCTGGCTGTTTTAAATCCTAACTGACGTAAAAGCAAAAGTGCTGTATAATTTCACAATGCTTTAGATAAAATTACAGCAGGCTTTATGTCAGGGTTCAGCATACAAACAAAGGAGGTTTGGTGATTTTTGGTTTGCTAATACAGTCCATCTGAGTTGGAGACAAAAAAAGTGACTGCAAAGAGCTTCCCTTATGGCAGTGGGAAGTGCCTGGTGGGAGGGTCAGAGCAGCACTGAAATTCAACTCCCTCTGTAAAATCTATTGCTTAAGGTAAATGAGAAATAAGAGTGTTTCCCTCATGACATAGGCTAACACCAGTGATACTGGTTTTCAGTTATACCTCTGATCACCTATCAGTGACTGGAAGAGCTGGAACTGCGACGTCGTCTGTTAAGCTCTAAGGAGCAGCATGCATGGACATAGGGTGACTGTAAAGGGCTGTGATTCCTGAGCTGTGAATTCAGGACACCACACTGAAATCCAACTCTCTCTAACGGAGGTAGCTGACATAGATTTACGTGTTTGTAAATTTAGCAGAGGGGCCATTACCACCGGAAGACAGTCTGGAATCAATGAGGTATTGGGATCGTTGCCCAAAAAGCCCACATATAAATCAATTTGGCAGAGATATCATGGCACATGGGACCAAGGCATGGGAAGAGTTACATATGAGATTATATAAATATCTAGTCTGCCCTATTTTGCCATTGTTCTCCTCCTCGCTATTTATGAATGAGATTTGCACATCATTTATTAAACGGCGTGGCACAGCTCAGAACTACAGGTTCAATTAAGCAGTCCTTTCCAATCAGTGTTATTATATCTTGCTGTTTGCTAGTCTTGATTTCTGAAACCCCATTCTGAGACCAACAAAACTATGTGTAATAGTGTAATAGTGCTTTTAATGCACGAGTAGGTCATCTGCGACTGTCACAATTCAGGGAGGACACCCACGTACCTGACTGTCCATGATGTACATCTCCACAGTACTCCTCTCAACCGCTTGTGATGGCCCCTTTAATCTGTGGCCTTTGTGCTCTTTTTTCGTACCTTCTGGTAATGAGAGGTGATGCATAAATGGATGCGTAGTCAAAGCTGCCGATTGGCATGTGCTGTCTGTGGTTGTGTGTGTGTTTGTGTGTGTGTGTGTGTGTGTGTGTGTGTGTGTGTGTGTGTGTGTGTGTGTGTGTGTGTGTGTGTGTGTGTGTGTCCTGTGTCACCTCAGTAACTGCGCCAGATGGTGGTGGTTAAGGGTTGCTGTTTGAGGGAGCTCAGGTGGTCTGCCTCGACTACTGAGGCCTTCCACTTTTGTCAAATTCCCATGTTGGAGTGATGAGCTGTGATTGCTTTTTTAAGTTTAAGTGCAGTGGAATGAACAATAACAAGGGGATGATTTTTGTACCCATTTGTTATACCAGACAGCCGCTGGGTGTTTATGCTCAAACAGTACCATAGCAAGTTGCTCATGTCCCAGTATATGTACCGTGGTCTTATCATGCAATCTCTGCCTACTATGATCATTTTGTCAAACTATTACATTTTTATTTATTTTCACCAGAAAACATTATATGAGCCATTATAGCCATTATAGTGACTCAACTGTTATTTAGTAATTTTACATTCTAGTGATTCCTGTGCTTCTGTTCTGTTCTCACAGGGTTTTATTCTCAACCAGCTGCTGTCTCTGATTGTTAGAGGTGCTAGTGTCAGTGATGTGCTTGCAGGCACTTTCATCAACTGACAGCTGAGTCACAGACTGAGCCAAGAGGTTTATTTGTGCTTCTATGCAATGTCCTGGTCCTAAGCATTAGCCCTCTCATTCTGTATGCTTTGGCATCTCAACCCCATGGAACATCATTTTCCTGGTTGTGGAAAAGACTATGTGTCCACAGCAGGCCTTGGAATTATGTCTATTATGGTGACCTTCACAACCACTTTTGGTTTTGACTAAGTTTCCACTCAGACATGAGCTGTAAAAACAAGTGTCCATGAAAGGCAAGTGTCCAGTAAGGAACAGGCCTGGCTGTGTGCGTGCTTCCAGGGAAGCCCGAGAAGAAGCAGAAAACTAAACAAACACATGGAAGGAGGCTGAGATGTGTCCCTTTCGTGGCGCATAACGCGTTGAAAAGGCGAATAAACACAGTTCACTAAAGCAAATGATTAAACACTTCACACAGGAGCCAACATTTGAGAAAGAGGGGCGGCTTAAATGAATAACCAAGTCTGACTGGTTTGCATTAGTGCTGCCTCTAGGTTCGATCAGCAGTGGGCTTTTGCTTTGCATTGAAGGGCCACTTGACCCATGTGGTAGAGAGAACCCCTTGAACGAGCAAAGCCTGCTTGACATCAACAGCACTGCCCAGTGGCTGTAACAAATACTTTTTTCCGTTCAGTGGAGTACAACAGAGGAATTCGTTTTTAAATTTTTATTAGAACTAGTGAGCTAATTAGCTGACAGGTAATAACCTCAGCTTGCATTGGCCAAACGCAGCACAATAGGCACTGATAATTCATGAATAACAGGAATACTATTTGTGCCATCTTGCTCTTATTATATTTTCACAACTTATATGACCATATACCAGTAATACCAGTGACCAAAATTAATTTGAGGATGTTATAAAAGCTAGTTAACTGTAAAGACATACCTTACAAAAAAAAATAGCAAGTAAAGGTAGTAGTATATGTAGTATAGTTGATAAGGTAGTATGGATGGAAGCACATATACATAGATGGTAGTATAGTTGATAAGGTAGTATGGATGGAAGCACATATACATTCTGAGTTGAGTCTAATAATGTGGCCTTCACATGTTTCACACACCATCTTTTTACTTTGAACAAGGCCAAGATTTACAAGCAACCTATGGATAGACATTTTTCGTAGCCTGTGGCCACAGGTCATATACTATATGTATTGTGTGTTACGTCATGCACTGTCCATCCACACATGTAA
Organism: Sprattus sprattus; assembly: GCF_963457725.1. NCBI lineage: Eukaryota > Metazoa > Chordata > Actinopteri > Clupeiformes > Clupeidae > Sprattus > Sprattus sprattus. The sequence goes on from NC_137927.1 coordinate 18,486,330, forward strand.
ACGTAGGAGAAAGTGAGAATGCATTTGTGTTATGTAAACCTGGTCATGATCCCTGAAATTCTCAGTGGGAGGACTGAAAAAGGCTAAGCAGAAACATGCCTGGCGTTCAGCATGTATGTGTGGGTGTTTCCAACTAGGTGCTTGAAACCAGCCAGAATTGAGTTTTTAACAGTGATACTGCTGTAATCAAAGACAATTGTTGATTTTATTTGCTTCCTGTCCAAACGTGTCAGTTTGCCAGAGGAAGAGATGTGCACTTGCATTCTGACTAACTTGTTGGAATAATGTGCGATTTGCATTGATCTGCATGATGTTGAGAGGAGAGTAGAAATCTACTAGAGTAGAACAGAAATTACTTTATGTTCCTCCTTGTTTTCACGTGGATCAAACTTCAGACACACACAGACGTGTGCACGCACGCACACACACACACACACACACACACACACATACACACACACACACACACACACACACACACACACACACACACACACACAGATACACACACACACACATACAGATACACACACAGACACACACACACAGGAGAAAAGCCTTGTCTCATCCCCTTCTGTTCCTCAAACACTCTGCAGCAGGATCCCCAGCTGTCTTGACTGACACATTAAGGATTTCACACCGGGAACCTGTTGAACTATCACGCAAGGACGACCTGTCCGATTCCATCTTGACATGCAGTCGTGATGAAATATCTTACTCTATTCTTTCCCTCACTGCCACACTCTCTCAGCTGTAACATAACTTCAATCGGGTTGTTTTCTTGAGGAGCTTCTGTTCAGATCTTACCAACTCCTCTGACCAGAGCAAATGACTACTCTCATTCCCCCACTAGAGCCATGCTCTATCCAGTCAAAATCAGCACCATGGAAAGCAGTGGGCTACGATCTTTTGCTGCTGAAAGCGCATGACTACCGATCATTTTAGATTATTCAGGCTAAGCTATGTTTATTTATATCAGTTCTATACATCTTAATCTTTTGGGTTGTGATATTCATTCAAGGTTTGGCCCTGTTGGCCTGGCCGTATGTACTATATGTGTTATTGTTACAGTGCAAACATGCATTTTTTTAATAAAGAACACCATTTGTAAGAGTATTTGGTGTATTCATTAAATGCAAAGTGTAGAAATGATAGGCTAGCATGAAATGTGGACACAGAACTATTCTCAACACAAAGATTACCTTTAGACACAGGCACTCATTCTTCAAAACCAACTAAATCTCTCTTGTGTACATTCCCATTGCTGAGGTCCTCCGAGATGATTCATACATAGAACAATGGTGATATTTCCTGTGGTTAATCTGAAACGCTTCTAAACTGTGGACAAAAGCTCATAGGGTTGAATTTAACCCTCTCAACACAGGATGCCCTTTAGGTAACCCCTTGGTTTAGCACCACTAAGTGTCGGAATAATCTGGCGCGGTCTCACAGTTTTATTGGTCATTTCAGACTGTTGCCCATGAAATCCCTGGGTGAAAACGTTTCCACATATATTTTGAACATTTTGTCCTTTGTTCAGAGTAAGGCGTAGCAGATATGGCATTGACAACGCAATCTCAACGATGCCCTCCAGCGGAGTATGACGACACAGGCATCATCAACACCGTGGATTCATCTCACTCCCTCGCTCCACTTTGGTCACACACCCCTTTCTCTTTTTCCTCCGCTCCTGAGTTTCCGGGAAATCACTGTTGGCTGTCGGAAAGCTCTTAAACAAGTACAAGTGCTGGATACGGCAGAAGGTAAGCACTGTTTGGAAACTTCCATATGGAGATGTATTAATCTTTCAGAGAAATGAGCTTGGGTGCTTTAACAACAATAACAGTTAAAAAAATAAATGTTGATTATTCAGCGAACGGTAGATTGTGGCATTAAGAAGATTAACAATCATTATGTCTGGATTACAATGTCACATATACTTAAGGCAGTGTTTGCTACTGGTGGTTGTTAATGCTTTAATACAGTAGCGTGCATTTGAGAGGCATATTGTAGACACTTTTATACAATTTCACTGTAAGCCACTTGTGCAGGAAGACTTTGAATAGGGTACATGAAGAAAGGTCAGCACCTTCCTCGACTAAAACAATCAGGAACTTGATTATATAGAATTTCATAATCGAAGGTGTTTTGCTGTCAAGACAGTGCGTTTTCAGGTTGTATTCAAAATATGCCAAAATCAGTTTGTACGCATGCCATCATCCATTTAGTTGACTTATCAGTACAATCACCTACCGTTGTTCAGGAACGCGAAATAAATGTGGTCATATTTAGCTTTCCTGCAGAAGTACCCTAAGTTTTCTTTTCCCCGCCTTATGATAAGTTTTAATCGAGTTTAACAGACGTTTAGGCTTGGCATGGCATAGGTTCATGCATGTGGCTCTGGCTATTTGTATTTATGTAGTCTACATATCATACCAAGACATATCGGCTACATTTAGAATACAGAGTGGCATTTCAATTTCGATTTGAACCAGAGGAGTCTAAATACCACGGTGAGCTAAAGGGAAATCATATAACATTAACCCATGGGCAGTGCTCAGTTAAATACTTTTTGCACTGAGGCAATGATGGTAGCTGTCTTCCCTCAAGGTGCTGAAATAGCGATAACGCCCTCTCTTATTCGCCTATAGGGTTTGAACCGCTTTGGCTACTACTATTAATTATTATGGACTGGTCATGTGTAGCCTACTCAACAATTTCACTGAGGGAGAGGGTGATTACGCCAGCTTTTGATTGATTTTCAGTCTCTTACACTGAATATTCCCGAATAACGCATAGATCCCATAGCCTACGGATGTCAATTACACTAATTTAACGTGCGATCGTAAATGTCAGAAATAAACCAAATGAAACGAAATATATGAATGGTTCCATGTTTCCTGTTGAAAACAAGAATTTAATGTAAGTTACTCCATTACTATTTTTACATGTTTTTCATGACCATCCTAAAAACATTTTTATTTTTGTACTTGAATGAATGTGTAGGACTCATCTGTGGATTCAATCTAAGGAGAATACCTGTCATTACATGAAACCTTTTCCTTTTGTTACGCCAATAACGGATATCTGAGTTCCTGGAACCTGCAGAAGGTCTCTGCTAATCCTGAGATTCTTGTGTCTTCATTGCTTTGTATGTGCTGAACTCAAGCCCACTCTTTACTTGAAATGATTGACTGGCTTTTATATTAAGCCACAACAGACATGACACCTGTTTGCCATCCTGGTGAATGACTTCAATGAAGACTAATCCATCTTTGGAAGATTCAAATTAACTGCATCCTCCTTTGCTTCCATTAAGCAATTGATTTTTGTGGACTTGGTGGACCTCTCTGCATGTAAGTCAGTGAAGTTTCCTCAGCCTCTATCACTGAACTGACCCCCTTTAGATCCCCGTAGCCCCTGAGCTCTCCGTTACACAACATCGAGCCTCCCATCACTCGCTGGACTGCTCCTCCACTCTTGCTGATCCAGGATGAGTGACTCACCGGATGCCACCTCCCCTGCCGCTGCGCTCAGTGGCGTCCCCGTGTCCAAAGTGGAACTGCGGGTCTCCTGCAAAGCTCTGCTGGACCGGGACACCCTGAACAAGTCCGACCCCTGTGTCATCCTAATGGTGCAGAACCAGGGGCAGTGGACAGAGGTGAGTGCATTATATCGATCGTTGTGCTTGTGACAGTAGAAATTAGGTTACTATGTTTGCAGAACTGTGTGATTAGTGCGTAACATGGATATTAACATGATGTGCATGAGTGGGTGAGTGGTGACCGTCTCATTCCCCTTAAATGGGTGCCAGTTTGCCATTGTCACTTAGGTGGCAGTCTGAAATGCTGTAAATGAGTTGCCCATATTTAGTTGTGCCACGTCAGAGCAGTCACACTACGGTCTCGAGAGATGCCTGCACTCTGAGCCATGGATAATAGACAGTGCTGAGATTTAGAGAGCGAGCTGTCTGTGTGGCACGACAGACTAAAAGGATGAAATCTAAATCCTTGCCCCATTATCTCAACAGCTGCACCATGTTCCACAGCAGAGGGAACATGGTGAAACCACAGAGAAGTGGCAGCTACCTGGGCTTGAAGGAATCACCAACTATCTCCACAAAATCATACTTCCGAAATGTGATGCACCTGACTCAGTCAGCAAAGTAGTTCCACAGTTTGTCTCGTGTCTGCAAGGTTTACAATGCCTGTTAATTCTCTGGTTTGATGCACCTCGCCTGTCTTGAGTTTGAGCCCAGTATCAATTACTGTGTTTTTCTCCCTCTTTCCCTCACTGTCTTTCTTTCTCTCTGGCCACTCCATCCTCTCTCTCTGAATGCCTATTCTTTCCCCTCGCTCAAAAGCACTGAAAAAGCTAATTTTACCCACATCTCTAAATGTAGTCATTTGCAAATCAAAGGACTCTTCAGAATACCCTGAGGCCTTACTTGGGTATCCTTCATATTTATGCAGATATACTTTTCCATTGACATTTAAAGCATTGGCATTTCAAATAAGGATATTGTGAAATCATGAGAGCTAGGCAATTGTCATCCTTTATGCTTTCCAAACTGATATCTTGGGCAAAAGATAATTTAATCTCCCTGATGTCTTGCTGAAAATACATCATAATAATAATAATAATTCATTTCATTTTTAGCGCACTTTTCATTCAGACGAATCTCAAAGTGCCTACATCATGGCCGTATGTAACTGAGCAACATAACCCTGCCACCCCCCACCCCTGTCCCCATCACTCAACAAACCATCATTTGTCTATGTGATGCTGTCAGTGGAATGAATATTAAACAGTTCCTAACAAGAAGTGGCTAAACAATAGTCTTACTTGAGTAACATAAATAACAAACAGATTGGTTGTACCTATACGTCTCCTATTTGTAACACCATATCTATTCTACTAGTACTATACAATCCTGTAGCTCTAAGTCAGCACAGCAAACACATTCCATAATTTGTTGCTGTGCATTTTTATACATGCGCATTCGCATTATAACATGCAATTATTTCGCCTTGGGAATACAATAGGCTCTCCTTCTTACTCTGCTCCCACTAGGAATATCTGGCCCCATACACTTACTTTGTTCCTCACCAGTCTATCCAGAACTCAAACAAGATGAATTGCAGTATGTGTCTCAATATGCAGTTAATTGGGCTATGTTTCAGGTACAGCATGTATGTAAATCTGCATGGTTTGGAGGGATAGATAATGAGCCACAGCAATTAGTAGGCTCCCGAAAAGCTATGTTTAAAAAAGCAATGCCTTCTGAAGACTGTAGCCTGGGGATTAGCTCTGGCCAATTTTTTTAAACCAGAACTGGTTTTAATGAATCTAAATGAGAAAGGTCTGTGAGGGAGAATTTTGAATGGGAGAGCCTCATTGTGCAGTGTGGGATGAGTAATGTCTTCTCTCTTTATTCACTTGACGATAACGAGTCGCACTGCATGATAAGATGGTGGAAGTGAACATGTATGCAAACAAAATAGATGGTGCTTTATGTTCCTAAATTAGTTCGTATTAGCATGGTAATCACGCATGCTAATTGTATGCTGACAGTATGTTTGCACTCAGAAAAATGACAGTCTTTGACAATGTAGCAATTTGGTGAAGCGACACTCTTCAGCCAAACAACCTGATCAGATTTCCACAAACAGTGGAACCCCCTGGCCCATTTAAAGAACCTCCTACATTGCCAAATCTTTACTTACTTATGTACAATGCTTACCTGTCTATATAGATAGAGTTTTTATTCATATGTCTTCTAGAACATATTTCTGAACGAAGAATCCTGGGGGATTAAAAGCTCAACCTGTAGGGTCACCCTGCCACCAGGTTTTTGAGTGTGTGAGCTTAGTGGCTAACTGATGTGATATATTATGGCAGAACTGAATGTCAGGCAGTGCGGGGCACATAAGGCTGGTGTGCCTGTGGCTGTGGGATTTCCTCTCCAATGAGCAGTAACGTACTTGATTACAACCAATTAATCATGTGAAGCCTATACTCAGCTGACTAATTTACTGGAGTCAGGTGTGCGTCCTCTCTTGGAAGAACAACCTCCTGTCACATCCACTGTTTTGCATGTAACATTGCCCACTGATGAGATAAGTAGCATGCCCCTTCTATGGAATAAGCACTGCAGTTAACTACTAAAAGTAGTGAAAAATCACTGGTAATTTGAAAGGACGATGTGTAGATAATGATGTACAAAAGCATGCGGTTGAAACTGCTGTGCTGCTGTAACAGGTGCATTTTGACGGCGTTAACGTTCGAGCGGAGGTTAGTGTAAGTGTAATGGCGGGTGTGTGATTATCGTTAAAGGAAGTGCTGCCCTGTGGTTTGGAGGGCTCAAAATCGGACAGCCTGAGAGTGCCAAGATCATCTTTCTCTGGCAGACAGAGCTCGCTCGTTCTACAGCATTTCCACTCACTACACTCCCTTCAGCATTGGCACTCTCAGAGCCTAGTGCAAGGGCTCTCAAGGGATTACTGACACAAGGGTTTCGTATTCTATAGCTCTATTACTGCACACAGTGCTATCGTAGGTTTGTGATCAGAATCCTGCTATCAACAGGCCTTCATTGGGGATTTTAATGAAATGACTGTAGATGCTGCGTTAACGAGGGGAAAGAAGGCTCTCCCTGTTCATATGTAACACTGACAAGAGAAAATCGGAGATACATTTTTAAGTCTATGAAGGAGTTATGCTTGGGGCCCTGGCAGATTTCCAGCAGAGGGGAAGGGACTTCAATCAAAGTTTTGAACTTAATTTGAATGGTATTTGAAGGTTGTTATTGTAGCAGAGAAACATTCATATCTCTGGCTTGTTGACTGTCTGATGAACCAGGATGTGGGTCAGACAGAGGGAATAAGAATCCTTACAGAATGGGGTTGAATCATCTGTTAATGTTTTGGAGAGGAAAAGAGGTTATGGAGTGAGAGAAACGGAATGTGTTGCAGGCTGGTTCCATTTATTCAGATGGAGATACGCAGAGCGGGCTTACTCAGTCAGTGTAAATGCAACCGCCCGAAGCTTGTAGTTTTGAATGGCTGCGTGAGGATATGGAACATCACTAATGTGTAAACACTACGAAAGGGTCCATTTATCTCTGTGCCAAAGCAGATGGATGTTTTAAATGTCTGATGTCCCAAGGTAACAAATAAGAAAGAACAGCATGTGTGTGTGTGTGTGTGTGTGTGTGTGTGTGTGTGTGTGTGTGTGTGTGTGTGTGTGTGTGTGTGTGTGTGTAAATCTATTGTATGTGCGTTTCTGTATGTGAATCTGAATATTTGTTTGGACACAATCATTTGTGTTGTGTGTCTTTGTGGTTCCATAGGGATGGCGCACTGATGCCATCATGACAACAACACAAGCTCTCCAGTACTCTGCTCTGTTGCACTGTTGTACTGGGGGACTGTTGTTGTGATTTAAGTGACTGAATGAAGTTTTAAAACAGAGCGATTGATCCATTGGCTGTAGCTTTGGTCTTCTGATGTGATTCTGGTGACAGTCTCTCTTCCTCATTAAACTCTCTCAGCTGACACCACTCAGCTCTGTAAACCTCCACCAGACTTTCCCCCTTCGGAGCGCGCCCAGTCCCTGATAAAAGCGGCCAAATTAGATTCCTCTCGGCTATGCGCCCTCCTTTAATGACTTATCCAGAAAGCACACAAAGACGAGATGCCCACATTTGAAGTCACCAGTGGGACGGTGAATGTGTGCCTGTTCACACGGTGCCCTGAGGTTCCAGCGCACATCAGACAGCAGCACATGGATGTACAAACACCCTACCATCCCTGCTGGAGTCACTGCCTGCGGGCGCCAAGCTTGCTCATGCCAGTGTGGACATCACACAGACTTGTCTGTGGAGTTACAATGCTTTTGGTAATTGGCAGAGAGAGAGAGAGAGAGAGAGAGAGAGAGAGAGAGAGAGAGAGAGAGAGAGAGAGAGAGCATTCATGCTTTTCTGATGTCAACACACCTTTTACACTATTTCCCTTCTTCGGAGTCTTAGTTTCCATCCATCTGTGGACCTTCTGCTATTTTCTCTACATATGCTGGATTAAAATAAAACACTGGCTGTAATATGGCTTATGGTTCCCACTGGTGACCATTGACAAAAACTGTCCTCTTATAAAATGTAGAGGTGTTCAAGCAGATGTGTTTAAGAATAACAATTGTCAGAAAACATAACAGATGTGGGCGGAAGAATTTGGTCTCAGATGCCAGTTCTCTAATTAAAATGCAGATTTAAAGTAGTTTTTTTTTTTTTTAAATCACCGCCTACTTCCACTGCAGTATACGTATCCAGTGCAAACATGTCCTGTTTGATAGCAGGGCAAAGCACCCTCAAGGCTGCATTAAAGAAGTGTGCACCAAACAGAAGCTGCTCCGGCTGTCTCCAACCTTCTCTTGTTCCATTCAGATTAGTTCAGTTACAAATTGTGCATCCCCCCCCCACCCCACACACACACACACACACACACACACACACACACACACACACACACACACACACACACAACCCACTACCACTTTTGCATCCTCACACAGTATTAGACTAGTGCAGGTTTAATCATGGACTGTGAAAAAATATCATACAAAAGAGTAGAGCATGCATGATTTAAGGGAGCCGTGTATGGTGCTCGTGGCATAACCCCCAGTGACTTCTGAGACCACTGACAGGCATGATGGAGGAGACTCGTTTCTCTTGATGCCTGTTAAACAGAAGCGGTGGGGATTTGATGTGGTAGCAGTCATGCTGTTAGTGAGATGGATTGACCAGTCAGCCCACTGAGTGTTATATAGTAGACACACTATAGAGAGGATGGCAAATTACCTGTTAAAAACACATTTGAGAGCCCAAATGCTTTCTCAATGGCAGAACTTTCTCTCCTAATCATTTTTCAAAACAAATTTTGTGTAGTTGACAAGGAAACTTGAGTTTTTTAATGAAAAGAGCATTTGTTTCTGAGCCTTTGGAGCTATTCAGAATGATTGTTTTAATGCTAGTTTAAGAAGAGAGGGATCGAGAAGTTTTAATGTGTGTGTAATGTGCATTATGCATTCGCTGCACCCACCATTGTTCTTGGTCACTAGAATTTTCTGATTCCAATTTTGCAATCAGGAATGAATAATTGTATTGAAGTTCAGTTTGTAGTCTGTTTTTTGCATTAAATTCAACAGCAATTTTTTTTCTCCATGCTATGGAAACGTGGAATTTAGAGACACTTGGTGACAGTCCGCAGAGATTCTGATTATCCCTGGCCTTGTTGTGCCAGCAGCCCTCTGGCCTCTCGCTCTCTCTCTCTCTCTCTATCTCTCTCTCTCTCTCTCTCTCTCTCTCTGTCACTTTCTCTCTCTCTCTCTCTCTCTGTCGCTCTCTCTCTCTCTCTCTCTCTCTCTGTCACTTTCTCTCTCTCTCTCTCTCTCTCTGTCGCTCTCTCTCTCTCTCTCTCTGTCGCTCTCTCTCCTTCTGTCTCTGTCTCTTTCTTCTCTCTCCATACTAGGCAGGCTGTCTGGTTGGCAAAAATACACAAAGGCAGGTCAATGAGTGAAGCATGACTGCAAACAGGTTTATGGAGGCCATGATTGTCTCATCCCTGCATGCTAAGCTCTCCAGAATCAGACTCTCAGAAGTCCTTTATCCCTCCTGCTGTCCCAACCCTCCCTCCCCAACACTCCCCCTCCTCCGAAAGAGGAATTCTCACAAGATTAAGGCGTCATTCAACAAATGTGGTTGACAAACAGAGGCAGGCAAACAGTCTGTGAATGTGGATTTTGAGTGTGAATGGATTCATTTTTTTCTTCCTGGCAACTGAGTGACCTGATTCACAGAGGTACACGGAATAAGTACAGTGTTTTTTTCCTTTGTTACCTTCATTGAATAGATTGAAAAGGTATTTAATTGAGATATCTTGATCAGGGAATAATTAAGAACTGTATTTATGGAATCTGATGTCTGTTTCAGTTTGACCGCTCAGAGGTAATCAAGAGCAACCTACACCCGGTCTTCGCCAAGGTTTTGTCACTGGACTACTACTTTGAGGAGGTGCAGAAGCTGCGCTTCGAGGTGTACGACATCCACGGAACCCACAGCATCGGCACCCGTGATGACGACTTCCTCGGGGGAGTGGAATGCACTCTAGGCCAGGTGAGCCTGAGAAAGTAATTCCAGTGTGGTTCTACACCAAACTGAAAAGGTCTCAAAAAGTTTGGATCAATCATTCAAAGTAAACAAATGAGTTTTGTAATTCATCCAAACAAAATTAACAGCCAAAAGCCATTGTATTAGAATCATGTAGTATCATGTGGTATAAAAATCCCCACAAATGCACATGTTTGCACAGTAAGAAAAGAAAGACATTTAAACACAAATGAAAGACATTTAAACACATTTTTGATTGAAGGAAGATGTGTGCTTTGACCTACAGATCGTGGCTCAGAAGAAGATGGTGAAGCCTTTGTTGTTGAAGTATGGGAAGTATGCCGGCAAATCTACCATCACAGTAGGTTTGGTTTTCATTGACCTTGATGGATGCAGTGAGTAGCATAGTCTCTATTCAGTGACAGGAAAGATGGAGAGAGACGGAGGACACCATGCGTCTTGCAGGAGGGGTGTGTGTGTGGGGGGGGGGGCAGGACAGGTACACATGAAAACCTTATAACAATCAAGTGAACAGCCATGCTTAGCTGGCAACATCTCAGACTAAACTGTTAACCAAATGACTAAATACAAATAAAGGATAACAAGGCACTAATGATTCAATGTAAAAATAGCATAGCATATCATTTAGCCTTTCCAGAGAGGTTGTTAAAAATATATATTATATGGTAATATAATGAAAAAAGAGAACAAATCACCATATATATATATATATATATATATATATATATATACACAGTAAGCTTTCCAACAAAAGGGGATTGATATCTGGGGAAGATGTCAGAATGGAAAAGGTGACACTAAATCAACATGGGTTTCCCTAGGCGCACAGTGGGTTAGCAATAGCTAGGGGACTCCTTATCTCTTCAATTGTAAATTGTGCTCTCCCCTTCCTCTCTGGCTATGCCTGTATCCTTCCATCATTTTCCATCTCATATCTTCTCTCCCTTCATCTCCCACCCCATCCTGTGTCCCCACTGTAGAGCTGAGAGCAGATATCTGGCCTTTTCTGCTCTTGATTAAACACGTGGCAATATGTCGCCTGAGAGATGCAGATATTCTCAGTGAACACGCAGCTGCAGAGGTGTAAACGCAGATTTGTTATCGGCCCCTCTTGTCGAGGTGGCTGGTTTTGGATGAGCTCGTGCAGTAAGAGAGGTTTATGGCAAGGCTAGCTGTAAGGCATTCAATCCAACTGGAACTGCACTGTCGGCCTGTGCAGTCATGTTAATAAATTCAGGGGATTAGCATGAACCTGAGTTGTGGATTTTGTTCTCCTGTGTGCCTTTTCTTCACGGTCTGAAAATGAGCCTGCGATTAAAGGGGCTGAGGTGATTCATCACAGTGGCTGAACTTGCGCCTCAATGTGCCATGCAGCTTATCGGCCGCGTAATGAGCGTAATGGTTGTCCTGTCATTACATTTGAGTACACTCATAGCTGAAGACACATTCTCACGTGCTGACAATGGATGTTAAACTGTTGCAAACGTTTGGAAACAGCCCGATGGCACTCAGACGTGAGAGTGCAAGGAGTCTGTGTCTCATCCATGCATCCACAGGGCGGATGAGCCCCCCGTGACATTGCTTGTGTCTTTCAGGCTAAAGATAAGCGTGTAAGATGCTGACGAATCTCATGAACAGCAGGTGTTGCAAGAAGTATCATCGCTGTTATTTTGCGGCGGGTCCATTTTTATTGCTAGGTGTTAGTTTGCGCTCATGCCAAAGCATCAGTACGATTTTAGACCACTGTTGGCAATCTTCCAGTTGGACTCATTTTGTGTGATTTCTTAAATTATTTTTTCATGGTTACTCAGCAGATATGCATCATATATAATTCAGCACATCATCAATGTTTCTTGCTGTACTGTGCATTTTAATATGGTATGTTGGAATAATTGTGAATGAGATTCACTTTTTCCACCACTCTAGGTGCCCGATGGGTTCTGCTTCGTGGAGGTAGTTTTGATGAATGACCAAATAATGTCGAGAGGCAGACTGTGTTTGTGCTGTTAGCACGGCAGTGATTATTATATAAAGCCCTACTTCTCCTTAGCCATACGGACCAGAGATTTTTAAATCCCCCCCTCTGGTTGCTCCATTAACTGGCCACATAATGTCTCAGAGCTTTTCTCATCTGTATGTGCCTCTGCAGCTTCATGTCCTCAGTTCAACTTTTAATAGCCTTATATTCTCTCAGTGATATGGCTGAACGAATAGGCTACACTATCTGTACCGCGGTTTCCAACACCCTCTGCAGAACTTGACTAAATTGTCTCTTTCACTAATAGGACACATTTCTCTGTCGCAGCCTGTCTTTGTCTTTTTTCTTCTCATCATTGTCTGTCTCTCAGATGATACCTTTGTTTCCCCCTGATTCCCGATTTAGATTTGTATCCTTTTTTTTCCCATCATTTTTTTTATATTCCTTCTCTTGTCTTTCCTCACTCTCCTGGTTGTACCTCTTTTATGGTTGTTATGTTTAACCTTTGGTCACCTTCCCCCAAAGACATATGGGTTATCAATGCAAGGTATCTAGATGTCTCATTTCTCTGTTCTACGTTTTACTTTTGTCTGAGGTATTTTGTTTTAAAAAAGAAGGGTGAATTGATTTTCTGATCATTCAAACAACTGCATTAGCATAGCAAAGCTTTCAGGTACTTAAAAAACAGTTCACTTTGCCTTTTTTTCAGAAGTAATATTGCTGTTCTGCAACTTCAAATGAGCCCAAAGACATACCGCAAATGAGAAACGTCTCCGGGAATGATTATTTAGACTGAGGCTAAGAAAGGCTTTTATCCCACATTAAGAACTCATTTTCAGTGCATATGATTTTCATATACCGAAAAAAAAGGATTCCGCTGTGGTACGTTCATGATGAGAAAGATGAATCAAATGAAAACATTGATGGACTCTAGAAACCTGTCACTCAGCTATGCTTTCACATCCAGGTTCATGCTGAGGAGATTTCTGGAAACAATGGCTACCTGGAGCTCTCGTTCTGCGCCAAGAAGCTGGATGATAAGGTAAGAGGAAGACCATTGCACAATCAGCAAGGTTACTTGTAGATAAGCACCTGCGGATTGCAGTTCCACCACCCACATGCCACTGAGTCAGGGTTGAGGATGGAATTGATTTCCCTTTTTTTTTCAGGTCATTGATAATTCATTACTTGACAATTTAGTGCAGAAGCATCTGAGTTCCATCCCAGGAGCTTGGTGCCAAGCAGCGTCTGATAAATGGACATTTGCTTAACACTGAGTCAGTGGAGCGGTGGAGCAGAGTTAGACTGGGGACTCTGCCCAGTACTAGAAATGTGATTGTGTTGGCAGCACTTGATGACTGAAGCCAAACTGGAATTGAGTAATGTTTTTTTTTATCTCTCTTGTCCCTACAATATATTTCCAGATGCAGTCCAGTATACTGTGAGCATCATCCGCAAAGAGAGCTTTTCTATCTCTACCATTTCTTTGGATTTGGATATAAGTTCATGCAGTTCTCATGGCTCCCGCCTCTGCTATTCTTCCCTTTCCAGCTGAATGTTTACCTCACAAGCTCACTATTATCATAGAAGGTAGTGTGTGAGATCAGCTGGCTGGCCGTATCCTAGTTTCAATGTGTGTCACTGAAGAGTCGGCACCTGAAAGCAGCAGAACAGGACTGTGAGTCGAGTCGTTTAAAAGACAGGTGTAGGCTGGTGAGTGATCAGGAGTAATAAATGAATGAATGACGTAGCATTAGAGTGTTCCTGGGAGAACTTGCACTAAAGCTTCCATTTCTGTGTTCAGGGCCAAAACACAAGCTTTCATAGCACGACATAGCCAACTATGTCACCTGGGCTGTTGGTGGTGTTTGCAAGGTTTTGCACGCACTTCATGTAGTTTACCCGCCAGTGTTAGAACAAAACCCCTTACTGTTGCTTTAACAGATGGACATGTGTGGTAGCTGGCTGGCACTTCACTCTGTGTGCAAACAGAACCTCCCACACAATGCCTCCCACAATGCACCGCTGGCCCTGAAGTTCCGCAGGTGTCTGATCATCCCCCAGCGCCCGCCTGTTCTACACAAATGCCTCTGCACTTCACCACCCACACACTCTCTCTTCACTCTTCTCCTCTTGTCTGTGTCTCTCCATCTCTCTCTCTTTCTCCCTTTCTATCCTTCTCTGTCTACATCTCTCTTTCTCCTCAGTTTGTTGTCACTCCACGTCTCTTGTCTTGCCATCTCCCTCTCCAATATACTGTTTCTGTACCAGTCATTCTACAGTCTTCTCCATCGACCTTTTATGGCAGTGTCTCTGTCGTTTCTGCCTGGGGCTATGACTTTCACTCTGTGATCATTTTTGTCCTGTTCTCCCTGACATTCCCGAATGTATGGTTTAGAGTTAGGGTTTTAAGCGCCACTCTGAAGAAAAAGAGTCAGTATCCAAGGGACACTCTGGACAGCTCAAGTCAACCCTAAGACCTTACAAGCTCATAGCAGATAGAAAAATCAATCCTGTACACTCTTACACTGAGTGCTGGAAAGACAAATGGAAATAGCTCTGTGGCTTGACTGAGATTGAAATGTTTGTGAGCGGAGTGTTGCAAATTTTGGGAGCTCAAACACAAACACCCTGATCTCCCACACATTACTTCAGGCAAGGATTTCATCATCCACAAGCCTGAGACAATATTTTTTGTCTTCATCTCAGCCACTTTTGCTTGTATTTCTTCCTTTCACTCTCTGTCTTTATCTGTTTCATTATACCCCTCTTTTTCCTTCCACCACTCTCCTTCTTCTGCTCTCCGTTCTCTTTCTCTCTATTCTCGTTCACTCTTTCAGACACCTTATTGCCGGCATGTTTTATGTTGCACAAGTGGCCTCTTTCATGCGTGCATGGATGACTGCATCATAATGTGAGCCTCCATTGCTTTCATGATGGGCGAGATTGCGAATGCTTCAACTCAGGTGACAAATGCAGAATTGTGCCACAACACATTTGAGCAGTCTCCCATGCCAAACCAATCTCAGCCCAAATGATGGAATATATATAAAAAAAACAGATTGGATAGGGAGAGATTGGAAATTCACATTCTAAATGACAAAACAAATGGACTCTCCCTCACACATCCAGTCTTTGCCCTCAGAGTCGTTCTGTTTTTACTATTTGAACATCTTTATCTGCCGCTAGTCTATTACACCCCCCCCCCCCCCCCCCCCCCCCAAATCACATTCATCTGATGAAGGCTTTTGACTAATGGCCACTTAATCAAGAGCTTTGTGGCAAACTGTATGGATAAGGTCCACTCTCTCAACAGACATCCTTTTCTGTTGTTTTCCAAAAACCTTTCCGTTGACGTCAATGCTTATGTCAACGAGAGGAGGAGCAAGACTTTATCAATGACATTTTCTCTGGAGTACTGAGCTCCATTTCAAGGCCCCTTGTTTTCACTCTCTGTTCTTGAAATGCCCAGAGCGTCAAGGGGAAAAGAGCATCTGCTTTCAAATGACGCTCACAAACATGGGACAAACAAAACGAAACCATTTTTGTCCAAATTATGGAATGGAAGGGGGAGCGTGAGAGAAGCAAAAAGTGAGTGATTAAGACATTACAGAGAGAAGGAGAGGGAGAGCAAGAGAGAAAAGATAGCTTTGATGAAACAGCTAGGAAGATTAATCACTGCACCACAATCTTTGGAAAGGATCTGTCTGTGTTAAATGACTTTGATGATCTCATTATGGCGAGTGATATGACTAAAATTGACAGTGCATTATCGAAACCCGCACATCAAACATGTGTGCTAAAAACACAGCTCTGTCCCCATTTCATCGCAGACAGCACTCCCATTCAGTCCCAATGACATCAGTTAAGGGGTCAGAACCCCCAGCAGTGACACTGTAAATGGCAGGAGGAAGCTGATATGCCTCATCTGATGTGGCATTAACCACAGTCCGCCCTGCGGCCCCACGTGGCTCTGTGTGCCCAGCTCTCGTTGCAAATGAAGCCGTAACCTCCACTCCTGCTCTGGCATTAAAATTCACGGGGGCTCATCGCCATTTAGCGTGAAGTCGCCAAACGGGTGCCCCTGATTCTGTCGAGGCTTAGGCTGGACCTTGCATAGCCAACTGCTAGTATTAACCATTTGAGGGTCTGAATTGGGATGCTGATGATGCATGAGGGCTCTGGATCTTGGTCGAGGCTTAAATATGGACAAATCACTTGACTAAATCAGTCTGCACTCAAGCCACTGGGAAGTTGTTACCTTGACAACGAAATAGGGGGGCTCCTCTTTTTTCCCCTGTCCCCGTGGAGATGTATCAGGCTAATGCGGCGAGAAATGGGAGCATTAAATGGCTCATTCTGTGCCCCTCTGCTGTGCTTTTTTCTCTCTCTCTCTCTAGCTCTCACTCTCTCTTCATTTGTCTCTCCCTCCCTTTCTCCTCTCTTTCTGTTTTTCTCCCTCTCTCTCACACACACAGGCAAGCTCACAGACACAGTACACACACACATTGCCCCCACACAAACACTCACGTCTACACACATACACACACATATTCTGTAGAATCAATTGACCCATGTAGACTGTAGTTACAGCTCCCTGAGCCCTGACTTGAAGCCCTGTGTCAAATGATTGTTTCGCACCAGTTTCCTGATTTGATTTGTCACAGCTATGAGGGGAAAGCCGAGCCACGCCCGGGAACTAACCGTGTCAAATTAGCACAGAATTTATTTATCTCCCTTCACTGAAGATCACATGCGATAGCCTTGCTCAACACAATTTCCCTCATGTTCCACTGCTAGGATAAGGACTATTTTCTGTTGGGTCTGATATCTCAGACATTATTATTATTACACAGAGCTGGCTGGTGGCTAATCTTTGCAACCATATTGCAGGACCTTTTTAGCAAGTCAGATCCGTTTTTGGAGATCTACCGGATCAACGATGACGGAACCGAACAGCTTGTTCATAGAACCGAGGTAAGGTTGCCATATGGGCAGGTCTTGACTCCAAAACCATTCCTCCTCCTCTCTGGCTTTTACCATGCTGGACCGTGTGAGCTGCCCTCACATAATTTTTCCTTCTGTGTGCTTGCTCCCTCCCAGATGATCAAGAACAACCTTAACCCTGTGTGGGAGCCCTTCAAAGTGTCCCTAATCTCCCTGTGCAGCTGTGACGAGGACAAGAAACTGAAGGTATGAGGGAGGCCCGCCACACAGGGTGGGATGATTGGCCATTCTTAGTCACAGAGAAGTGCCCCGGCAGGACACCCTCTCTCCCCAGCCGGCGCAATCAGGAATTGGGTGCAGAGACTGGAGAAACTGAGCGGGTGACTGAAACGACCACCAGGAACGAGGGAGGGAGTGAGGGAGTTAAAGAGGGGGGGGGCAGGGAGGGAAGGGAGATTGATGAGTGACCCGATGAATGAATCGATAATTGGCCCATTTTCCCAAATGGTTCACTCTCTCTGTCTCTGTCTCTCTCTCTCTCTCTCTCTCTCTCTCTCTCTCTCTCTCTCTCTCTCTCTCTCTCTCTCTCTCTCCTGTGTTAAACAGTGCCTAGTGTGGGATTATGACTCCAGGGGGAAGCACGACTTCATCGGGGAGTTCTACACGTCCTTCAAAGAGATGCAGAAAATCGGTGGAGGAAACAAGGTCAGAAAGCACACACACCGTGCATTCTGTGTGTGTCCGACGTGCATCACCCCTTGTGTGGTTCTGTGTGTATGTGTGGGACTGGGCTGAAATGAAAGAGATGTCAGAGGTTGCTGTTTGCTGTTGTGTTTGTGTTTGTGTGTGTGTGTGTGTGTGTGTGTGTGTGTGTGTGTGTGTGTGTGTGTGTGTGTGTGTGTGTGTGTGTCTGTGTGTCTGTGTGTGTGTGTGTGTGTGTTTGTGTGTGTGTCTGTGTGTGTGTGTGTGTGTGTGTGTGTGTGTGTGTGTGTCTGTGTCTGTGTGTTTGTGTGTGTGTGTGTGTGTGTGTGTGTGTGTGTGTGTGTGTGTGTGTGTGTGTGTGTGTGTGTGTGTGTGTGTGTGTGTGTGTGTGTGTGTGTGTGTGTGTGTGTGTGGTAAGGAGGAGCTGGAAGGCAGCATGGAAGCCTCAGCTGTCTGTCTGTTCACTCTCTCACTGGCCTCCCTCCTCCTCCTCCTGTCCCCCCCCCCCCCCACACACCCACCATCTGTTTTGAAGGTCACTTGGGACTGCATCAATCCCAAGTACAAGCTGAAGAAGAAGAACTACAAGAACTCGGGTGTGGTCATCCTCAGTGACTTGAAGGTGAGGCGGAGGTGTTGTCTGAGGGGGAAAAAAAGAAGAATGCTGTACAAATTGCACACAGGGACACTCTAATCAACAATCAGCTTGCCATGAAATAACCTGAAAGCTGCAGCTACAGCATCCCCCCCCACACACACACATACACACACACACACACACACACACACACACACACACACACACACACACACACACACACACACACACACACACACACACACACATCATCATCTAGAATCACAACAGCTGTAAAAGATGGTGCCTTCCTCTACCAATCATGAGCTTTACTTTTGGGAGAAAATCCTTTTTAAATGCAAATTGAGATATTTTCTCTACTCTGACTGGCATTTCAGCAGCCGTGTTGTCCTCTTCACATGGGCCAATTAGTAAAACTGGCCTTCTAAGCCCCTGTTCAATATTTTACCGAAATAGCTAATGATCAGTGAGGGGTTTGTGCCTGAATTTCGCGGGCTTGTGTATCATTGGAAGCCACAGAGTGGCATTCTCAGGGCTGACTACATAACGGCTCATACACAGATTGGCATTCTCAGGGCTGGCTACATAACGGCTCATACACAGAGTGGCATTCTCAGGGCTGGCTACATACAGCTCATATGGTTTTACAGCTCTGATATCAATTCTCACAACATTAAGCAGGCTGTATAATTCAAGGTCATTAAATTTTAAAATGGCTGCTTTGTTCATTGGAATGTGGGGGTTCTTTGATCCTAGTGTACCATATTAAAACGTACAACCCCCAGGAAGAGTGAAATTGTTTTAGAATAGCTCATGAACAGTAATGTGGGGGGTGACATTGAGTGCATCTATTTGATTTAAATTATTTTCTGTCCCTCACAGCTTCACAGAGTTTATACCTTCCTCGACTACATCATGGGCGGATGCCAAATTCATTTTACAGTGAGTCCAAAACTTTCACTTCTCACATCATGCAGCCATCTCTGTATACGGCTCTTTGGAGTTTTACAGTAAGGGAGACTAAGGCTTTTTACAAGTTGGTCGTGGCTCATTTGAGCTGTCTTCCAGAACTTGAATGTCTTTCCCATCCCCAGAATGGCTCATTTATTCCTGTGTTCACTTTGCAAGCGTTCTTTTATCCTCAGCACAGGCGGCAGTGGCAGCTGTTTGGTTTTCAGAAAACGCTTCCTAAATGTAACACATTAGGTCACAACAGCACACTTTTCATTCAGCGGGGAGGGTGGGGGGGGATGTCTTCTGACAGGAAGCCCACTGGGTTACTCACGCAGATATGAGTTTAATGCTGAGGCGAACAGAGGCTGGGTGCTCCCCGAGGCCTGGTCTCCAATTGAAGCCATATCTCAAAACTCCCTCCCGATGCACCGCTATCACCAAACACATACTACACTGCTTACCTGCTCATAAACGCGTCACACAGATAGGCACACACATGGAGGCCTCTCAGACCGGAGGCAGTGTCAGCTTGATCTTAGTGGGAGGAGGAGGAAATTGGCACGCTCCCATGTAGATGTCCACAGCCCAACATAATTGATCAAAAGCAGGATTTGGCGCATCAACTATCTCTGCCCTGTGTGTCAACTGGATGTGTTCATGAATGTGTAATCTTGTTTACTGTCAATCACTCCATCACTGAATTTCACTCCACATATGTTGTTTGCCAAGTTGTGTGGCTCAGGGTAGCAACATCTGCCTGATGAAGAAATCTAAATGCAGTTGCCCTCAGCTGTGGCAATTTCCATAATGCCACTCTTTAAATGATTTATACAGATGGTGTTGGAGGGGCTGCAGACAGAGAATATCCCACTCTGTCTCCCTCATGCCTGCATCTCCCGTCTAATTGGTCATTATTATTTTGGTTAGACCATAGCTCTCTCTCCAACATGATGTGTGATGGCAGTAACAGTTTGGTTAATGACGATCACAAAAGGCTTTTTTTTGTTATGGTAGCAGTTATCTTTGCATGATCTCATGTTTGTGTTTTTTTGTGCCTTCTTACCATTGCTCTTCAGACCACTCTGTTGTTTTTGTTGTTATTTTTGTCGTTGTTTAGGTTGCCGTCGATTTCACGGCATCTAATGGTGACCCACGCAATAGCTGCTCCCTTCACTACATCAACCCTTACCAGCCAAACGAGTACCTGAAGGCTCTGATCGCCGTGGGCGAGATCTGCCAGGACTATGACAGGTGAGACGCGTCGAAGCTGGGGAGACGCTGCTGATCTCTATCAGCACTGACGTGCGCTTCTCTCATGTGGAAAATTAAAGTCTATGTGTGCACGTCTCCTTTGTGGTGACACTCTGAGTCTGACTGCATTGGATCTCAGGCAGGCTGAAGCTGAATGGAATGGAAGTGAATGAGGATGAAATTCCAACATGGTATTCAGTGCAGGGACAGCAGATGTTTACAGGTTAAGAAATCTGTGGCATTAGAGAGAGAGAGAGAGAGAGAGAGAGAGAAAGAGAGAGAGAGAGAGATGCATCAAAGCACCTCAGTATAAAGCTTTCCAACACAAGACTGGATATATCTGACATTCATATATTGATCTAATGTGAGCAATGCCTGACCATTGCATTTTCTGTCAAAGAAATGAATCGATGACTTTTGGCATTGTTACTGTGTGGCCTTTGTTATAGGGGGGCATTCTCTGAGGGAAGGTATATCAGTATTAGCCATTCCGGATCCCAATGCCTCCAAATGAAGGTCAGAGAATGAGAGGACTCTGTTTACTGTCAGACATTTCAACTTCGGAAAACTGAACGGAACATTTGGCACTCCAAGGAAAGAGGATGTTCTGGAGATGAGGGATCAGTCCAGCAGAGACAATTACTACTTATGCGGGATTGGGAGATGTGGAGTATCTGTATCACTATCTCAAAAAGGTTTGCACGAGAACAGACTTCAGTCTGGATTTAGTTGAGACATGGACTCACCCAGGACTATTGTGCCTCCTTGCCAACACCTACGGCGCTGTCTCACTTATTCATGTAACTGGGAGAAAACAAACGAGAGGCCAAAACACATATCACTCCACGAGGAACCACCAGGGAAATCTCTGATTAATTAATTTAATTCATTACAACAGCAACAGTGTTTTTATCTGACACGGTGTTTGTTCCTGCGTCCCTCCCTCCTTCTCCCTCTGCCAGCCCCTGTTGTCCGTGCTCCTGTTGTTGGTGTTGGGTCACTAATAGGCCCCGCACTTCCTCGTAGAGAGCAGCAGTGTGGGACGATCAAATGGAAGTGCCAGCATGTTCCTTCTTCCCTCCTGGTTCTGTGATAGCCCCTTTCCCTGCTAAAGACGTGACACATCCTGCCAATGCTTGACAGGATGCCCAGCGCAGGGTGCCAGTGAGCAGGGGCTTATTACGCGTGCCAGTGAAGCACACTGCCAGCCAAACAAGAGCCACAGGGAGGCCAATACAAACAATGGGGAGGGAGGGAGGGAGGGAGGGAGGGGGGTGTTGAGAGCAGTGGGTCACCTGAATAGAGAATCAACCAGTATCCCAATCATGCATGCTCTCCAATCTCTGATAATAGATATACTTTGGTAGGTGTCTACCTGTATGATCCTGTTGTATGTTGACAGTGTTTCCTCTGTGTAATTGTATACATTTGTTTAATTTAACTTTCAGTTCTCTTCCTCCAACCAGTTGTCTTGTGTGTTGGTTTGGCTGATGAATGCTTGTGATTAGAGTTTTTAATTAACTGCTGTCACTCTGGATTTCTCCCCCAGCTCCTCGACATTGAAGCTCTTCTGTAATGCTAATGTTATCATGAGCTAATGTGCACGTTCACGCTGTGGTGGGTGTTTTCAAGGAAGACGCCTTATAGAAACTCATTAATTACCAGCTAAACACAGCTAATTAGATTTGTTCCAAAGACGAGATCCTCTATACTAACGGCAGAATGCCAAACGGGGATCCACTTAAGAAATGGATTTCCATGTTTAATGGAAGAGCTTCCAGTTTGATGGGAAATCATAACGGATGGTTTTATTGCATTACCTCTGCACCTCTGGCGCATCGCAAATACAGACAATAAGTGTTTTGGTGTTTCTCTGATGTATTGGCAGAACGTAGGCAAGAAGCCCTCCAGGGATGAACACCTACTGTGTGGGGGATCATCTCTCTCTTTATCTTTGAGGAGGTGTGAGAGCATTTAAACCAGGTGATATCTGGAACAGGTGTAGGGACTGGAGTAGGATGGAGTGGGTTTGTTTTACCAGTGAGAACAGAGGTGCAGAGCCGTAAGCTGCCAACAGTGGAGGTGTGATGTGCTGTGCTGTGCTGTGCTGTGCTTTGCTGTGTTGTGCTGTGCTGTGCTTTGCTTTGCTGTGGTGTGCTGTGGTGTGCTGTGCTGTGCTGTGCTGTGCTGTGCTGTGCTGTGCTGTGCTGTGCTGTGCTGTGCTGTGATGTTCTGTGCTGTGCTATGCTATGCAGTTACTATGAAAATAGGGCATTTTTAAAAATAAATCTGCCAGCAAAATGAGTATAGCTGTGTAGATGTGGGCAGAGTAGGAGAATGAGCAGTAACAACACGTGTGCACCAATTTAAAACCAATGAATTGTAAACAGTGTTATTGAGGATGTAGTAAATTCAGTTGGACAAAAGAAGGGTCTGCCAGTCAAACAAAGAGTGTACTAATGCACTCAGGAATGAGAAAAAAACTTTGGAGGATGGTCTAACATTAGGTCCATCTAAAAGCAGGTCCACCCAACAACCAGGGAAACCTGTCAGAGCCTCTCTTGGCTCCAGGATGAACCTACTGCTCCACTCAGAGAGAGAATCAGTGCTTCAGGAACCCTTACCAATATCAGCCTGACATGGAGACGGGCTCCTCATGTCCACCCAGTCTCAATTCCATGGGCAGAAAGCACCAGGGGATCATCTAGGCCACTAGTGCAGCTGGAAGAGTGGCACGCACTGCTCTTTTCATATCTGCTCTAAGGAAAGCTAAAAGATAGACTTGATAAATGTCACACATTGAAGCCCATGCATGAATGCCAAAGTAGAATGCTGCCTTTGATGTAACAATGAACAGAAATAATGCATGAGCACCAGATGAAGCATAAATATATACAACCTACTCCAAACTAGCAGCAATGCAGAAAGTAAATGACAATGATAGAGAGGCAATAGTTCCTTTTTTACAGAAAGCATAAATAAATACCGCAAACCATCCAAAACAAGTGGATCAAATAAGCCCCAACTGTGTAAAACTAGGCCATGTGCCAAACTCGTCCAGAGAGCAATCTCAAGTCCTGGATTTAAGAAAATCATGGTTAGTGTGCTTCCAGTTTCTAAAGCTGCTGTTTTTATCAGTTTCAGAGCATGTTTCATTTAGGGTGGCCACATTAAGGAAGAAAATTGCCTCTCTCTGAATGCGCTCTTTGAGAGCACATTTGAATGAATGCACATGTCTGCTCACACACTAACCACACACTCTGGGCTTCACAGATGCTCTCACGTGTTTCTAGGAACACTACATCCAAATGATTCAGTTTGGACCCTATCAGCACCCACACTGAAATATTGAAATCATTCTTCCAGCGTTTGGTACCTGACTGTAGAACTGCTATGCTTGTGCAGGTCATTCAGGTTGAATATGCAGACGATGTTAAATTATTTTACTGCTGAAGTTATTATAATATCAGATTAACATGTATTATTTATTTTTTGATATCTTCAATCCACTAATGTTTTATTCAGCGCTGGAGCCAGAGTAGTTTTATGGTCCACCAAAATGTCCATAGGGTGTGTGTGTGTGTGTGTGGTGTGTGTGTGTGTGTGTGTGTGTGTGTGTTTGTGTGTGTGTGTGTGTGTGTGTGTGTGCGTGTGTGTGTGTGTGTGTGTGTGTGTGTGTGTGTGTGTGTGTGTGATTGATTGTGTGCGTGTGTGTGTGTGAGTGAAAGAAGGGAGAAAGGAAAGGGTCAGGTAGTCCCACACATAGTTAGAGATGTGTTGGAGCTAGCTGGAGGTGTTTTACACCCGGAATATTCCTCCAAGAGGCTGAGAGATTGATGACGCCCTGAATGAAAGACTCAGATACGTTAACATGACTCACCTTCCCGCAAATCACATGACCCTTAAACAATGAAGTACTTTCCACACCCTCCCCGACTCCTGATGCAGTTTATTTGTGCATCTGTTATGATTAGTTGTCAGAGATAATGGGTTTCAGGCAGCTGGATGCGTTTCCTATCCCACTCACTCATGTCCACTTCCACACGTCCCTGCTGACCTCCTCGGCCCTGACCACCACAGTGTGTTTGTGTGCCTCTGTGTGTGTGTGTGTGTGTTTGTGCACACTTTTGGAAATGTGCATGTGTGTTTGTGTGATTTTGTGATTGTGTAGGTGTGTGCTTGCATGCAAACATACGTGTGTGCGCGCGCCTCTCCTCCGTATCCATGTCCTGCGGGGTTTCATTAAAAGCTGGATTAGAGACATACAGCAGCTCAACAAATCCTCTCCGCTGGGGCAGAGGGCCTTTTTACCTCCCCTCCAGCAGACACTGGGGATGTGGTCAGCTCCTAAGAGGCCTTAAAGAGCTGCACTGAGAGGCTGGTTTTAAGTCAGACTGGTGTAGACACAGTAGAGCGTGCTTTTCGTGACAAGTCCATAAGAGCTAGAAACTACCTCTTGCTTCCTGTTTAGTACAGGTGGTGGGAAGGTGGGAAGGATATTTGTGTGAATTATTTCTTTCATCCTTATTGTGCTAAAACATTCTTATTTGTTTAATGTGGAAAAAACTTGCCATCATGTTGAGTTCTGGTTCGATTTGTTATGATTTTGTATGTTATGTGAGGAGTGTGTATATTCATTTTTTTGTGTATGTGTGTGTATGTTTGTTTGCTTGGATTGCGCATACAGATGTCATTCCACTAAGTGAATAAAATGTTTTACTTCATTCAACATGATCATTTGATGAATACCTCCTAATATTTTGAGCGAGTTTAATTCAGACTCCATAGTACTGGGATGTCTCAAGTCTTTAATTCAACATAATACTCTCACATTTGGACCACGGTTCACACACTCTGCTTTCTTACTGAGTATAAGCTGCTCTCATGACCCACTTTCTCTGCAATTATGAGTAAGCAGCCTTTCACAACACAACACACGTTTCTTTTTTTATATTTCTTTCATTTACAGCTACCATTTTATTTCACCCTGTGTAAGGCAAAATAAAGCAGACTTGGATTCTTTTCCTTACTTGGGTTCTGGGTTGATGGGTCTCATGTCTGCTGTGACTTTTTTTCTGATCCATTAATTTAAATAAATCCCATTACCGTCTGTTCGGCGTAATGCACCAAGAGGTCCACATTGCACCAGCGGGGTTGGCAGTTATGTAAGTTTGGAGGCTTTAAAGTTTTTCACTGGGGATGCTTGCTCCCTCCCCTCCCCTGACTAATGCTCATTTGAAGCATCCTGTGGTCCTGCGGTTTGGCAGCTCTGTATAATCCATCTCTGCCTCCCCTCTCCATAGTAAACCAATTAAATAGTAATTGCTCTTGTTAACATCTGAAACTGAAACGTCATTATAGAGATGTCATCTAAGATTGCAGGCTACTGGAGATTTATTTATTGACTCCCCATGGCTCAAGAGAAATAAGAATCTAAACATCTCACATAGCACTCTCTCCTATGGCAGGGAAACACCATGATGTGATGACAATGAGATAATACATCAGCACTGCTGTGTGTGCTGTGTGCTGTGTGCTGTGTGCTGTGTGCTGTGTGCTGTGTGCTGTGTGCTGTGTGCTGTGTGCTGTGTGCTGTGTGGTGGTGGTAGTGAGGCCCTTAAAAACATGTAAGAGATAAAGAACATTGATCCTGTGTAGATCCACAGATGCCCCAAATCTATTTTCTCATTATATGAATTGGCGGACCTGGACATACCAGCACATGCCTTAAAATAAAAACAAAAGCCCAGAACTTTCCTAGCACTTTTTGAAATAACTAAAGCCTGCTGTTTTGCGGCTGTAATTTCCTATGGCCAGTGAGGGGCTCCTTTAGTTGTGGTGTTATGGTGTGCATCTCTGTGGTTTGCTGGGCGTCCCCCGTGGTGCTGACCCTTGTCAGGGCTCTTTTCCCTCTGTTTCCAGCTGATCTCAGAGCTGCAGCCTGCTGGCTGATTAGATATGTGTCGCTGAGATCCTCCCAACAGGCGCCGCAGTCCTACTGTGACTTATTTATTATCTCTCTCCATGTCTACCTCCGCCTTGTTCTCTTGTTCTGTCTCTTTTTCAGTCACACCCACCATATCTTTCTTTTTATTTCTCTCTCGTTTTCATTTTTGACAGTTTTCTAACCCCCCTTTTGTTTGGCTATTATTATTTTTCAACAGCATGATGATGTGTATGGGTGGATATTTCTATATCTGTAATGAAGTGTTCAGAGTGGTTGAAACAACATGTTTTTTTTTTTCCACAACAGTGACAAAAGATTTTCTGCCCTGGGATTTGGTGCTAGGATTCCACCCAATTATGAGGTAGGCTTTTACGTCCAGTCCTCATTATTTCCATTCATCAATGATTGGTCTGAAACATTTGTTTGTTTGTTTGTTTGTTTGTCTGTCTGTTTGTTTCTTTGTCTGTTTATTCCTCCTGTCTATGAACTTGGCTTTCTCCATCATTAATGGCTTTGGAGTTATAAATGGGTTCTTATCTGTTGAAGGGTTTTTGCAAGCCCTGACTCTCCACACAGTGGCAGTGGGTATACGATTAGTATGCCATTTTCTGTGACACGGATTTTGCGTTCTGTCAAAGCCTCACATTTTTAAACTCCTGAATGAGTTTATTTTGCACTCGCCATGATGTCTTCCCCAAATGGCAGCTTGTCCAGGGGAAGAACAGCCCTGACTGACGGGGAAATGAAAGTGAAACTATAGCTCAGCACACAGGGCTTCTCTTGTGTTGACAGCCGGGTTGTCAGAGGATTTCATTCCTTGGGAAGCGTGTTTGTTTAAGAAGATTGAAACAGAGCCGGTAGTCATATTAACTAGCGCCCCGGGGAATACAGTCTGAAAAACAATGGACTAGGCTGTGGGTGAGTCACGTCAGAGCCCCCATGCAGTCGATGGCAGGTCAGGGGAGCGTATGGAAACATCATCTGCAGCCAGGCTCATTTGTTCAGAGTCCCTCCTGAAATCTCAATTGACTCCGCATATTAAATTAAAGCTACAGTAAATTGCTCGTCTCAGGCCGCAGACACTCGACCTGAATTTCAAATGTCTGTCTCTCTGCAAAGGAGCACTGTATGAGCTTTGCAATTAGGCCATGCAATAAATGAGAAGGGAAAATTGATTGTTACCGTGTCGGTTTATGTATGAAGCCATCAAATGTAAATGAAGAGATGGTTTTAACTAAACCAAACTGTCATTAATTTATGTTGCTTTTATTTTTGATTAATTTGTGACAGGTGGTCTTGCTGTCTAACATATCTGTCCATCCCAATATCTTTAACAGCAGGAAATAAACCAATTGAAAACTACTTCATCTTTACTTTCTCTTAATTTTTGTTCTATTTATTTCTGCACCAACAGGTATCACATGACTTTGCAATCAATTTCAACCCAGAGGACGATGAATGTGAAGGTAAACTAAATAATAAATCAGTTCTCCAGTGTAGGTCTGCAAAAGCTTCCTCAGCAGTCGAATTTTCAATAAATCTATCCTGAAACTATTCCCACTATGACACTTTGCTCAGCAGAGAAAGCATTGAGACAGAAATATTTGGATTTCTGTGAATCTTAGTTCATTCCCAAAGGATTTCTCTTCCTCTTCTCTTCCTTCTATCCTTTCCCTCTTTCTCCCTCTCTCTCTCTCTCTCCCTCATCTCTTACATGCTTTGATCCCCAAATTGCCTACTCCAGCACTGCTTGCCGACCCCCACCCACTGTGGCCCGAGGAACAGCAGTCTGAAGAGAGCTGAAATAATCTATGTGTATGTTCTCTCTCTGAACAGAGATCCAAGGTGTGGTGGAAGCCTACCAGAACTGCCTGCCCAAAATCCAGCTTTACGGGCCAACCAACGTGGCGCCCATCATCACCAGAATAGCCAAACTGGCGGCAGGGGATGAGACCAAAGACGCCTCAGTGAGTGTCCTTCACAGACAAGTATACACTATGTAGTGCTCCAGCAGTCAAGGCAGAGCATAGTACTGATTGGATGCAGAGAGGAGTATAGAAATATGATGCATCTCCAGAAATGTGAAGTAAGATGATTGAGGCTAATCCAAAGGCAAATGTTTGTCCTTGGTTAAATCTAAGAAGGTGTCACGCCTCCAGGCTTTGGCATTCTCCGGCCGCCTCATCCTTGCGATGGACTTCATTAAATATTTAATCTTCATGATTGCCCCTTCCCCAGAAGTGATCGGGTTTCTGTAAATGAGATATGTAGGATCAATGCTGTGATTTCAGGACTAAATTCACTCAGTGTCATTATCCTCCAGAGGCATGGGGTCCAGCAATCCATGTTTGTATTTCTATTCTTAGCCTACCAGCCTTTCTGTTGTGTTGTTCCACACACTGACATACGGAGTCTTCTGGGAGCCCACTGAAACAGGCATATTATCACTGCTGATTAAAACTCATTCAACCCCCATTGTGTTTAAAAGTGCCTGCACTGATGGTAGCCTCTCATTGCAGCGATATCACATCTTGCTGATCCTGACCGACGGAGTGGTGACAGACATGGCCGACACACGGGAGGCTATCGTGCGCGGGTCTTATCAGCCTCTGTCCATTATCATTGTGGGCGTGGGCAACGCCGACTTCACCGACATGCAGATCCTGGACGGGGATGACGGGGTCCTGCGTTCTCCCAAGGGCGAGCCTGTGCTCAGGGACATTGTGCAATTTGTCCCCTTCAGAGACTTCAAAACGGTCAGTGTGCCCCTTTGCCTTACTCCCCATTAATCTCCTCTGATTTCCTCTCTGTGTATCTTTCTCTCGTTCTGTTTGACCAGGCTAGGCTGGGTAAATGGGAGGATGTGGGTGTGGAAACTGCAGCAGTTGCAGTGATTTCAGTGCATTAGCTCTACCACGGAATCCTCCAGAGCTCCTCGGGAGGGAAGAGCATTACACTCAAGTGGTGCTATGACGAATCGGGCCGGCAGCCAGTGATGGGGCTGGACAGATTGGCCCATCCGCCCCGCCCGTGGTGCAGATGGCCCAACAGGCCAGAGGCTCTCTGCAAATTATTCCTAAGACTCGGCCGTAATTTTTGTGAAATGCCAAAAATAACAACTTCTTAAATGCCTCACAACCGTAAATTGGTGTAATTCCCTTCCCTACGTAATTCCCTTGGGCCACAAGTGCTCTCATCCACCCTATTGGCTGTGACCTAAACATTCAGAGACGTACAGTAATAGCAGCTCATCTGTCTCATTTTTGCCAATTTTTTTATCCTCTCTCTGGGCCTCTTTCTGTGTGTACGCTTGACACTCCGTCCCTCACGTGCTGGTGTCTCCCCACAGGCCTCACCCGCTGCCCTGGCCAAGTGTGTCCTGGCGGAGGTGCCCAAGCAGGTGGTGGAGTACTACAGCAACAAGGGCATCTCCCCTATGTGTCCGGTCAGGAGTGCCCCCAACTCCATTGCCACCACCCCGGAATAGCACCTCCGAATACCGCTACAGCCTAGTGGCGTATTATGAGGAGGTGAGACAGAGGATGGATGCTCAAGAAGGATAAAACTTCCCTTCTGTTACTTTTTTGACCTTTTTTGAGCTTTTTTTCATACAGCATTTACACAACCATACACACACATACACACACACACGCACACACACACACACACACACACACACACACACACACACACACACACACACTCATAAACACTCTCAACCTGGAAAGGATTCTGAACATGCGGATCATTGGTGTTTGGTTCTCTGGACCCGCTTTCACAGTATCAGTGCAGGAGCTTCTTGGTTTTGTTGGCTGTCGTGTTTAAAGGTCGTCCCATGGCTGCCCTCGCAGACTTTGCCCCTACCCCTCCCCTCCCCCCATGTCCACTGGCTCAGCTGCTCCGTGAAAGCTTTTGTACAGCGGCTGTTTGTTTTTTTTCTATGACCTTTCTGGACTCTGTAGACTTTAAGCTGCCTGTAGCTCAATTCTTTCCTGCCTCCTTCCTCTCTACTGCTTTCACTCCTTAATGAGGCCCCAAACTGAAGAGATTTTCACTTAGCTCTCCTCAAGGAATGTTTAAATAATGGCAAAATGTTTGATAAAACAGAAACAGCTGATGAACTATTTAAACAGTGACTGCATGTTAATCGCTCCTGCAAGATCCTACTTGTTGCTTTTTTTGTTGTTGTTGTTTAACAGGAAAGCCCCCTTAATATAGTGTACATTTTCAAAAGCTTATTTCACTTCTGATTCTTAATTTATTTTTTTTCCATTATAATTGCCAAACATTAATTCATTTTTCATGGTATTACAGCTGTGCGTGCAAACTTCTGTTCTTTACTTTTCTGAATTTTCCGATACCTTGAGTTCTAAATGTAGTCATTTCAAAGGATGAAAGCTCTTTGATTTCTACACAAAGGCAATAATGGTCCAGTTGCACAGGAGAGTTGCTCTGTAAATGTCTGTCTGACAAGGAGAATGCAACAGTTGGACCATTTAAGCAGGAGCCGAGTGAGTCCAGTATATCCTGTGCTGTATTGTGGATATACTCTAAGATTTTGTCACTGTAAGAAAATTCATGCCAATTATATGGAGATATAAAACTACAGCATTTGATGTATGTCACTGCCAGTTCAGTTACAGTGTCAAACTACTGAAGGAAATGGGGAGCAAAAAACACAACCTGAGTCATATGATGTAAGAACTCAACAGACAGTGTTTACATATTTATACTCACACACACTGCCTGTAAAGTACAGTTGTGTTGTGTACAGTTGTACTATTGTACAAGTTAGATTTAGAAGACTATTTATTATTATTTATTCATGTGACTTCTTGAAATCTTATTTTTATGTTTGTTGCATCAAATCCAACTCAGACATACATGCACCTAAAGCTTCAGTCTGAATGCTGGCTGACTTTTATAAAGGGTCTCTTTTTCGTCTTTTAAAGATGACGGCTCATAAATGTATTAAAATCTGGTTGTCACTGCCATTAGAAATGTATTATTACCTTAAGCCCTTATGAGTCACACCTTATCGAGAACCAAGGTGACCCAGTGTGTTCATGCTGACTTTAATGAATGTTTCTGTACCTCTCTGAGTTGGTCCAAGTTCCTTTAAAATTCTATTTTAGGGATGCGAGAACAGGATAAGGCACTGGCTTCAGTGAGAGGAGAAACAGACAGGATGTTAACTTGAACTTCTTTGTATAGAATAACACTGGAGTAAATGTGCTCTTGAAGAATAGTGAATCACGTTCTCCATGTTGACTGAAGTAGTTGGAAATGATCTATGAATGTTTGCTATGACTTATTTGTTAATTTCAGCTGCATGAAAAAAACAATCATATACTGTATTTCCTCCAGGAATGATTAAGTCTAAGAACCATTCTTGTAACTGAAATGGCAAATACAAGCAGTGTGCCTCTCCCTCTCTCTATCCCTCCTTTCTCTTTCCACCTATTATCGGTGTGTTTCTCAACGTCTCCTCAAAGGACTTTATAGCAGCATCTCTCTCTGAAGTCTCCCCCCTGCTGATGCATCCTGTTGGCCCTTGCAGATGTGCTATGCCTACAGGAAGACAACACCGCACATTTAGATGAACAACAGTGTTTTTTTGCGGTTTCACCTCCACATGACAACGTTTTGAGAAGAGTCACAGGCCTGTGACTGACTCTAATACACAGCTGATCAGCCACAGGACCTACTAACGAGACACCTGGAGGGAAACTCCAAATGGATGACAGGACTTATCCCAACTCCTCCCACCATTATGAAAAATTTAAATGAAAAAAAGATGAAAGGATTTATGTTTACCGTAACTGACATGAGTGTTGAATACTATCTGAGGATCTTGTGATCAAACTTGTGACCTGGTTCAGGCATGGGGGGTTTTGAGATGAGCCAGTCAACTGTGCAATATGTTTCATGGGGGTTTGGTATTTTTCCATCACGGAAGTTTACTGCATGTTTAATTCTGTGGTAACCATGTGTTTTCAGTCTTTTGGAGTATTACCTGCAACAGTTCCAGCCTGCCTCTCAAACAAACCCTGTCCTAGTGTGTGCTTTTTACCCTGCATTTGGTCCAATAAACCTCTTAACCTCTCTAACAAATCGACTGCATGATTGTGTCTGTGATGATGCACAACTGTGACCGAAAACAGAGAGAATGTGGGTGTGGGCCAAAATAAGACTTCACATTTAGTATCACTCGGTATTTGATCATGAACAGAATGTGCCTGTGCTTTATAAATGTTGAAAGATTGTTTTGTAGCATAGCATTGAAACAGAATGCACTGAGCACGCAATGCGCATGTGTGAAGAACCTAAGATGATATTCAATAGCAAGATGAGACACAGTAGTAATTGTAACATAACCTTGTGATCTAAATTAATGTGGTCCTCTCTTTTGTCTGTCACAGAGCCTTTGTGCTCGGACTACACTCAACACTTTACTGCTGGCGTCCCTCCCAAGGTACTCACAAGGTAGCTCACTGGCATTGCTTTAAGATCTGTGCTCTTTGAGCGAGAGAGAATGTGTGTGTGTGTGTGTGTGTGTGTGTGTGTGTGTGTGTGCGTGTGCGTGTGCGGGTGTGTGTGTGTGTTTGTGTTTGTGTATGCATGCGTGCGTGCCAGCGCGCGTGTGTGTGTGTGTATGTGTGTGTTTGTGTGTGTGTGTGTGTGTGTGTTTGTGTGTGTGTGTGTGTGTGTGTGTGTGTGTGTGTGTGTGTGTGTGTGTGTGTGTGTGTGTGTGTGTGTGTGTGTGACGTGCTCATGCTGCAGAGAATTTGGTCTGTAGGAATCAGCAATGCTGCCTTTTGGTTGATGAGAGGGTGAGGGCAAGTGCCAGGTGCCTTACGGAGCAGCAGCCGGGCCCCCAGCGGCATTCCTTGTGTCTCTGAAGCCTCGCCAGATTCTGATCAATGTCAAGCCAGCCTGGGTAAATCCTTAGCAGAGTAAAGAGAATTAATCAGCACTCCAGCTTGTTTAAGGATTCACATTCATGACATTAGTGGATTCCCCGGTGTGGTGCGCCATACTGTGCTTTTATCGGCAACGAGGTACTCACAATGTTCTCTTATTAGCAGGTGTTAATTCTGGTGGGTTCTTTAGTATGCACTCAGAACACAGGGAGATAGGTGGTGTTCTCTGGTATGATGGTGTACATGCAGCTCACAGTCCCCGATTCCCTCATGTTGTATAGAAAGAATGTGAAGAAGCTAACTAGCACAAGCCCTCACAGGATTGGATGCTGGACTGACACTGATGTATATTTAACCAATGGTAGATTTCAGGTCAGATGATTGGCTGTATAAAACATGTTCCCTTCACACTCAACCCTGCAAGTGTCAGTGCAGTAGTTAGTCTTCGTTGAGGTCTCTGCTTGCATTACAATGCAAATATGCAGCTGGAGAGGGTGGTGTGGAAGAGGTTCACACAGGTCGTCCAGCACCTGCTCCTGCCTGCTCTCCTCTTGGTCCCTCTTGAGATTTCACTTAACGTAATGGAGTTGAGCCACTGGCTCATGGATGTCTTCAGATGGCTCTGCTCATTTACCTGCTGATACAAAAAGAGTGGTGAATAATGTCAGTTGCCATGGTGACGGTGCATAATGCACCAACTTGCGCCGAAGAGCAGGCTGGGTTAGGGACGGGCTTGAATAGAGTGGACGTTGCTGAATGGGTCTCTCTGGATAAAAGCGGGGTCAAATACTGAATATTGCTCCTATGTTGCTTTGAGTCTCTAACAGTGGAGCGCCGACCCTAAGCTCCTTCCCAGATAATCAAGGGCAAAGCTATTGGCGAGGTGGCATTGATGGAAGGATGATCAATGTCACTGGTGTCCATCAGCAGGAAACTCATTAAATGTTGGACCAGGTTGGTCAGAGCCTGCTGCTCAGTCAATGCCTGATGCCTCAGCCAGGACGACAGAGGGAGCGGGGGGATAGAGAAGGGGTGGTGGGGGGGTGGGGGGGACACTCAAAGTTAAATGCAGTGTGGCAAGCCTACTTATTTACTGCCGCAATAAAGCAGGAACTCCCAATGCTCACTAGCAATAAGATGAACTGTCCTGGCTGGAGCCCTGTGATGCACGGTACTGCTCGGGGTGGGGGGTGGGGGGGTTTTGGGGTTGTTGGTGCGGGTCGTGTGGCCACGGTGGATTCCCCTTCGCAGGAGAAGAATTGCATTTCAGAGTTTGCGTGTGTTGGCAGCAGGTTCTATGAGGAGCTGAGTGAATCCAGGCCAGTGGCAGCGCTGCCGTAGAGCAATTAGCCATCTCCTCTCCTCCTCTCCTCCACTCCTCTCCTCCTCTCCTCCACTTCTCTCCTCCTCTCCTCCACTCCTCTCCTCTCCTCCACTCCTCCACTCCTCTCCTCCACTCCTCTTCTCCTCTGGGAGGGAAGGTCCATTTCTGATTCTCTTCCAGCGCCACCCTCTGAAGTTCTATGACAAACCTCATGCATCATTTTTCATTCAATCCCCTCTCCCCTTCGGTCCCCTCTACAGCCCCTTCTTCAACTTGCTCTTCTGCTATTTGCCATCACCTAATGGTAAATAGCTTCTCCTTTGTTTGGCACTGTGCATGTTTTCTTTCTCTAGGTATAAATAAAATATTGCATCGAAAACGTTTTATTTTATAACTTGAGGCTACAATCTCAACCTCTAGAGAATAATTTTAGCGTTATTTTCCTGAAAATGGCTCAGGGCCAGATCATATGGCAGATCAATAACTTTATCCTTGCATGATCCCTGTGAGTATTAAATGTGGTCAATATGTTCCATTATTTATTGTTGACTGATATCAACACAGAATTAGGCTGGTCTCACAACTCTGTACAATCCCTATTGTGTAATATTAATTACTGAAATGTATCAGAAACGATTGAACATTCAGCATTCAGCAAGAGACATCAACATATACAACTACAATTCCAACTGCTGCTGCTGTGTCTGTTGTTACTACTACTACCAATAATAATAATAATGGTTAGTAAGAGTATTATTACCTTTATTCATTTAGCAAATGCTTTTATTTTATTATCAAGTACAGCGCAGATGTACATTTTCAGTTTGTGTTCTCCCTGAGAATCAAACCCATGATCTTGGTGATAGCACCTTCCTCTATCAGTTGAGAGACATTGTATTATTTGTATTATGCATTTTAATAACATCTAATGCATTTCCCTTATTTGTTGAATTTTACTGAGCTTTCTAGGCTAATGGAAGTTATGGTACACTAGAAAAGACATGGCAATCTTGCTCTACTGTGATATCTGTTCTGGGTTCATTTCGCCATGTGAGTTGTCTTATTCCATATATGTTCACATACACCACTACAGGAAAACACAGAGGACAGTGTTAGGAATCTCATACATTTCAAACAATGGCTCATTCTGCTGGGTCCCTGGTAAATGAATACACATCAAGATAAATGGTTCCATTATATAACAAATATGTCCATGTAATATATTTCAGCAAACAACTGCAATTTATATCATGGCTTATAAAAATAAATCAGTTGTCATGTGACAGTTCATTCTCATAACGTCTTATAAGTGTAACCCATCTTTCTTCAAAGGCAAGCAGAACTATTTCCTTCCATAGTGCTAAAAATGTGTGTGTGTCCTAGATGGCAAATTTTCATTTACTAATAAAAGCTCGTGACGACGGATGCACTTTTATTGAACCCTGCAGCACATTTTCTTGTGGTGAAGTGCTGGTCTTATCCACTGTGCAATTATCACAGAGTGTCACACATTTTGTTCCTTTAGCTTTGGCGGTGTCACTGTCACAGTATTGACAAAGTACAGAAATGACAGTAATTGGGTGTTATGTGATGTCGGCAATGCCCATGTGTGTCGTAAGCATCTTAACTAGGCCTAAGGGCCTTACAACAGAGGCTGCCATTCCTGTGAAAACCACAGAGGTGAAAGAAGATGTGCCTTGTGTCTAGCAAAAAAGATTTTACTTCATTCCAATAAGCACTGCCATTATGTTTGAACAAAGCACTGATTCTATTAACTAATTCTTTGTTTCGTCTACATGGGGAGAGGATTAAAAAATATGGATTCCTGATGACAGCCTTGTAAACAGGGAAAGGATGTTTACACATTGAGGTTGTACCAGATGCTGACAGGTCTGTAATATGCACTCATTTGTAGCATTTGAGCCTGTTATGGTTTGGTATGCTGCATTCAAGGGACATTGGGCCGCTACACAGTCCAAGTTTAAACAGTTTTTTAAAGTAGATTTGAACTCCAGGTGCTTATTTTACTGACCATTACTGTAAGGTTGGATTCAACTCTAGTGTGGGGCAGTTTAGCCTTGGATTAGGTCTTCAGGGTCATTAAGCATTCAAGGTCATTCTGAGCATGTATTAAGCTGGTGAACAGGATTTTTTTTTTCAGATACCATCCAGGAATAAGAAACCTTTGATTCATCTGGGAGCCACGTCTGAGATTTTGGGGACATTTTTGCCCTTTAATCTCTGAGCTGATAAAAAGCTGTGCTTTGCTCCAGCTACCCTGAAGGTTTTAATCCGGGCTGAGGTGGTGATTAAAACTCCAGCTATTCCAGGTTAGGGGCTTTGCACCCAGCGATACCTGCCACTCAGCCACGGTGGTGGAAATCATATCTGGGCTAACATTCAGGAGTTTGGAGCTAGTGGAATGCTTGTGCCTTGTGGCAGTGAAGCTGATATGGGTAAAGCAGGTGAAGTGTGTCACTTGCACGGAGGCTACATGTGTGTTCTGTACTCTCTCTTAACATTACATAGTGTTACACATTTTACACACATTTTGATACAGATTCAACATCTACATTCTACATTCAGATCCTCCTAATCTATTTATGCCCATACTGCATACTAACTGGAGCCTAAACTGAACATAAACCGTTATTAGTGTTATCAACATTGAACGTCTACAGATGAAAATTATTCAGAGATTCATCATATTTTTTTTTACAAAAATAATAAAATTAATGAATGTTAATACCAATGCTTCCATCAAAACTGTCAGGGCATCGGAAAACAAGCTTATCACTGCTTTGCCGCTTTCAAAAAGAAAACATTTTAAATGCCAGCTTGCAAATCAGTTTCAGAGACAGACACATGCATTAGTGTGTTATTTAGATAAGCAGGTGGAAAGGTTAGTCTTATTTCATATCTTAAAAGCTCAAGGTATTCACCCCTAATCAAGGAGGAAAAGTCCATGCAGTATAATTAGCTCTGCCTTTACCATGTGGAAATCTGGCTTTAAAAGAACTCATTCCATGGAAACAGATTATCAAAGGGGTGGGCTGGGGTAAGATACTTCAAAAGAGCAGCCAATTAGTTATGGGCGATAGGTGTTTGTGTAACTGAAAGATGTGTTTTGGTTTTATCAGAATATCAGAAAAAAAGAATAATGTCAAATTTCTATTTATGTACTGTAAATATTTTTAAAAGGACGACTTTTCATCATACCTATTATTCGGTTCAGAAACTGCCACATTCGGTAAAGCTACAGTAGCCGACTAAAATATAGCAAAGCTATATGTGTTTCATGCTCAAACTCCTTCTAAACCAAATCAATGAATAATTAATGAATATTCATGATTATGTTTGATTTGAATGTGGTTCTAGAGGATACGAATAAAGGATGTACCTTGGCAATTTAAAAAACCTTTAACTGAATGATACCTTTGCAAGACTTTATTAAATATATACCAACACCTCATATGTTTGCCAGCCCAATGCCTCTGTGCCATCCTTCGCCAATCAGAATGCCCAATACCTCTGTGTCATCCTCCACCAATCAGAAGGCCCAAGGTCTCTGTGTCATCCTCCACCACTGATCAATGAGCCTCTCACAGGGCTCCGCACTAACTCATCTCAGTCCTTCAACAGTTCACAGCATCTTTTATTTAAGCACTGTGAGTAACCTCCCCAAGTCTCTCACCAAAGCAAAGAAAATCGCTTAATTCTCATCGCCTGTTAGTCTGTGCATCATGCCTACCTGCTTGCACCCTAAAGTGCGTTTCTGAGAGACCTCTCAATGAGGTAACATTAACTTGCTCAAGGTATGCTTCTTAACAAGGGACAAGTTCCCATGAGAAATAACATGGAATGTTGCATGAGAGGCACTTAACATAACCTGGTGTCCCTCTGCAAATGTCTAATTATGTTGTAATCTCCAATGTTGTTAGCTCCAAACTCCAATTATTGCATTATTGCTGCATCTTTAAGAGATTAATGACCTTAGTTTCGTCTTTCTTGGGTGTGATTGGCTCTTCAATGTGACCACTAGGGTCTATGTTCTCTGGCAGTAGTTTAATAATTCATCATATGTTTATAAGGATGTGTGTATTGTTCAGGCTCTGGAGTGTGTGGGGTTCAGGCTCTGGGCTCTGTAAAGCGCCTAGAGGCACTTGTATTGTTATGGCGCTATATAAATAAAATTGAATTAAATTTAATTGTGTTGTTATACACAACAGTTCATTGCTGATGTTGCTGTTGAAGTTGTGGTGATGCTCACAGTCCTTGTTCAGAGCAGCAAACACACCGAGCCTGACAAGCTGGCACACATCTGATTTACTATTATCTCCACATGCAGGGGCCAAATCTGGCCTTGCTCCACCTTGAATGCAAATGGTGCTGACTTGTTTGTAACGCTTGCCCAGCAGCACCAGGATACTGTTCATTGCTCACACACACCACACCACCTCTGGCCTTTTCATATTAAAATCAGGTGGTGACTTTAATGAACAGGTATAAACACATGAAATCCTTATCCAACATGATCAGATCTCCAAAACATCCAGAGATGGATGATAAGTTATAGTCTCGCTTCAGTGATGCATGGGTACGTGATAGAGGAATAGAGTTGGAGAAGAGAGCTTATAGCTCATTAGTCCTGCTCCTCCGAAAGGCAAAAATACACTTGGCTCATTTTGTGATCTTTTCACATTGTGTGTAGCAGTATCGCACAAGCGGTTGCATTTGTATCTCTATAATGATATCACTGTTGCTAAACACCTTACCAAGGGTTGCAATATTAGAAAAGCTAAGGAAACACATTAAACCAAGGAGAGGAATGATGCTACGCTTATTACATTACCTACAACATAAAGCTATGCTAACCCAGTTTAAGGTAACAAATGATTTTATTTCCCTCTCCCTAACTGTCTTCTCACAAACATTGTATTCAGTGGCTTGCTGTTGCCTGCTATTGCAGTTCCAATTTACCTCATGCTGTGTTTTAACTACAAAGCTTCGAATTGAGCACCTACACTCTGTATTTAACCAGCACTTTACTGCCAGATTAGTTTCACTCACAACATTTTGACTTCTCAGATCCAAACTGAGGCTATCTCTGACTACAATAATAACATATATTTTGGATTTAAATTCAGAGATTATCTGATCTGAGACATAAACACACATCTCTCTGCTCACCCACTGCTTAATAGCAATCTGCCATCTTTTGTGTTTCGTTCTCCTGGAATACCCTCTGCCTCCTCCTCAGTGGTCTGATGCAAGGTAACGGCGACGTGAGACATTTGCTTATCTCTCTTTGTTGGCACTGTTTCAGCTGATGTTTTTGCCAAAAGTTGTATGTTTAACAGAGCTAAACTTTAACTAGAAAATCGCTTCTCTGTTTTAGTCATGACCAGATGCAAGGTACCTTGAATCACAGAAGTTGATGAGGAGACCCATTTATGCTTTATGTTATTGCATGCATAATGTTCATTTATGTTCCAGGCACCCATGGAGCACCATAAATCGTCCATACAATTCCCACTTAATTTAGAGTGAAAGGTAAACTTTATACATTGTTGCCACCAACCAAAAACTAAGGCCAGACTTAAAATCAAACATAAATATATTAAAATAAAACTGTTTATTACCTGCATCGTTCTCCTGTGATTAGTGAAAATGTATCCAGACCGAGACGTAGGCTTACATCATACATAATATCACATATTCTGGGCAAATGAGTGGCAGATTGTTTGCACATTTGCAAAACAGCCCTCACTCCTGAGTGAAGAGAGCTTACAGCCTCTTACTCCTGAGTGTAGGGAGTTTACAGCCTCTTACTCCTGAGTGTAGGGAGTTTACAGCCTCTTACTCCTGAGTGTAGGGAGTTTACAGCCTCTTACTCCTGAGTGTAGGGAGTTTACAGCCTCTTACTCCTGAGTGTAGGGACCTTACAGCCTCTTACTCCTGAGTGTAGGGAGTTTACAGCCTCTTACTCCTGAGTGTAGGGAGTTTACAGCCTCTTACTCCTGAGTGTAGGGAGCTTACAGCCTCTTACTCCTGAGTGTAGGGACCTTACAGCCTCTTACTCCTGAGTGTAGGGAGCAGGGGCGGCCCTAGCACATTTGGCGCTCTAGGCAAGCTTCACTTTTTTTCCCCCACGAAAACGGAATTGCAGCTTTCAATCGCTATTTTGCCTTCTAACCAATCGCCTCAATGTGCTAGCATGTTCTGAAAACCCCAAGGAGGTACGTATCCCTTCCTTTTTCGTAATTTATCCTAATGTTGATTTATTTTGTTAATGTCAAAATATTGGTTGGAGATATAGAAGGGGGCGCAAAAAACTGAATTCGTGTTTTTTTCTTTTTGTGCTGGGCGCAGTTTTTTGCCTGGTAGGGAGCGTACAGTCCTTACTCATGAGTGTAGGGAGTTTACAGCCCCTTACTCCTGAGTGTAGGGAGCTTACAGCCCCTTACTCCTGAATGTAGGGAGGACCTGTTGATCCCCAGTGGTGGCACTGATTGGAAGCCACATAAAGGTGGAGCAGGTGCTTCTGGTGGAGGAGTCATCCGCTGAGGTCAGGGCTCGGGGAGGGGTGCCCAGGGGCCTGGGTCTCTACTGACAAGAATAGCACACAGCGAGCGGATAGCACCTACATTCATAGCACTTACATGGGCAGCATGAAGGGAATTTGAGAATACGTAGTACCTTAAATAATTGTGGTGTTATTTACTTAGAGGACTTCACCATTTTGTACATTCATGAAGGAAATTATATACTACCACTTAACATACTGCAGTTCTACGACATGAGCTTCTCTCTTTGTTGCACTGCTTTATTCCTCTGTGTATGGCTGTATTTAGAAATCTGCTCTTTATTCATCTGTGTATGGATGTATTAAGAGATTTGCTCTTTATTCATCTGTGTATGGCTGTATTTAGAGATCATGCTGGCACCATGCTGCTCAGATGGGATAAGTCCAACACGTGAGATTCTGAAGCTTGTAAAAGCAATCCGATACGCACACAATGATGATCCAGGGCACAAATGACTTCTGCAGTAATATCAATTGTGACTGGTGATGCTGCATAGTCAGCAGCTGTGGAATTATAAGGTATTTGCTCCTCTTCACTGCTACCAGCTAGAGAAGCTGCTATTAGTGTGCATCTTCATTAATGTGAGAGGGATTTGCAATATCTGCATCACTCATTCACATTCATATGTAAGGAAGGAAGAGTGACTTGACATGATACTGGTTAATATGCTTTAATGTTTGGGCAGAGCATCATTTACAAACAGTACACACCTTATGAGGCATAAAAGTATGTATGTCCCTCTGCTGTTCAGTATGGATGGAGGTAGTCATTGTGTCTTTTTAATAGACCAACTAAGATGCTTCCAACAGTCAGTGAAAATATAAGTTAGTTTGCTTCGCACATCGTTTAAAGACACATAATCCAGGCATTGATTATTTGTGCTTAATCAAAGTGATCAGTGGTGTAAGAGGGGAAATAAACATTCTCCCTATTGGGGTCCTGGTCATTCTGTTTCCGTTTATGTTCTGATAAAGACTGGCTGGGTGTACTTCATACTTTATAAATGGCATTAAAAATGCTCTCTCTTTATCACTCCCACACCTAAATAGACACACGCCTTAACATTATTTTATCAGCAGTGTTTTCAGTGTTTAGTAGTCTCTGAGAAACTTTTCAAGGAGAGAGCGGCCCTGGTATTCATGAGAGGCTGGATGTGCCATCTCTGCTTTGTGTCTGTGACCACTGGACCCTCATCAGCAGCCCTGAGCTCAACACACACACACACACACACACACACACACACACACACACACACACACACACACGCACACACACACACACACACACACACACACACACACACACACACACTGCTTTGTGTCTGTACCCACTGGGCCCTCATCAGCAGCCCTGAACTCTGACCCCTGTGTCACTGTCTGTCAGGAGGCAACATGCTCTCGACCTGCCCAGGAGCAGCTGGTACACACACCAAATGAGCCCACCTGTCCAGGCGCAGGACACACACCGCCACTGTTCCTGAACCCCGAGCACACAGCGGTCACAGAGGTCACAGCATACAGCCTGTTTTCCAGCCTGCCTCCACTTCTGAGTTTCCCTGCTTACAATGCAGGGGGAGTGAAAATGTAACTGGTTGTAAAGTTACTCCAGTGACAGGCCAGGCCTAGTCTGCAGACATGCCAACTTGATGAGTGGAGTTATTGAGCTATGCAGTGGCCGTCGCAGCTGTTGTAAGTCAGTGTGTTGAATGACACCCTGTCACCAGTCTTGGCTATAGGCTTAAACACAGGACATGCTGTTCTTGCTGATAGCACCAACACAGTGGCATGTGCCCATAGAGTTGACAGCACCATTCCAGGTCTAATGGAATCATTGCAAAGCAATAAGGCCAGTGTTCTCTGTCAAATCCCCTATTTCTCTAATATATTATTTATGTACAATTATTGTAGCTGTTGTCACACCCAAACTTAGTAACACTCTTCCAGACCAGTACTGGGTGCATTTGACTTGTCATTGCTCAATTTGCTTCATGTTCACTTTACTTTCGACTTGGAAAGTTGTGTGGACTCATTTAAATACTGTATACTCCCTCCAACAGTCAGTCTCACTCTCCTGCATGATGAGCTCCTCTGGCTCTCACTGGATCTCAGCCTGAGTCAGTCTCACTCTCCTGCATGATGAGCTCCTCTGGCACTCACTGGATCTCAGCCTGAGTCAGTCTCACTCTCCCGCATGATGAGCTCCTCTGGCTCTCACTGGATCTCAGCCTGTTCTGAGAACTGAGCCAGCGGGCACTCAGCGTGGCCAATGGGCCGTCCTTCTGCTCTCTCTCCCCCATAGGTGGCCACATTTGTGGTGGATTGAAAAGCAGCTTGCGGCTAGAGCAATCAGAGCTCACTATCTCCTGACCACAAATGGGAGATGAATATCTGAGGAATATGTGCTGGCTTCCTGGGGCTTGTTAACAGTGCATCAGTCTTACACTCACGCT
The DNA here is from genome assembly GCF_963457725.1 of Sprattus sprattus. Taxonomy (NCBI): domain Eukaryota; kingdom Metazoa; phylum Chordata; class Actinopteri; order Clupeiformes; family Clupeidae; genus Sprattus; species Sprattus sprattus. Next base: position 18,530,173 of record NC_137927.1, read on the forward strand.
GTGTCTCTCACTGGTTATTCATACTTTTTCTTTGCACTCCCTCACACACTCACTTTTCCCCATCGACCCACTGGACTGGCATTTTCTGTGTTTTAGTTTTGTGTCTTAGGGGGAGTAAAAAACACCTTGGAACTAGTGTATTTAGTTTAATATTTGACCAGACATCCGGTGGAAAAGCCACTAACAAAATCAGACCGGAAATATGCATTGAGTCGGCACAGTATCTGATCCAGCCCTGTCTGCAGTAGACCTTCCTGCAAATCAATACCATTGATCAGCCCAAGGAGAGTTAACACTTCAGGGATGGTAACACACGGCGAGGCAGGGGCGAATGAAGATCCATAAATGGATGTGTAAAAATCTCTCTGTGAAAACAAAGGAATTAGGAAAGGACACAATCATCCAATCCAAACCAACCAACTAATTAATCCAGAATGCATGTAATCATCCAAGTGTGCATTCAGACAACATTTTCCTTATCCTGAAACTTAAACAGTGACACACTTAAAGATGTTTTTATAACAGATAACAGCCAGTCTCTTATTTGAACCTACAGTACTTGACTGGGGAACATCACTGCCAATCAGACCTACTTCATGAAGGTCAGGATTTTGAAAGAAATGTTTCTGTCCAATATATACGCAAAATAAGCAGCCTTTTGATTTCTGACCTCATGACCTGTTTTTATTCTTTTGTTAAAGTTTAACTGAGAGCTAGTTTGAAAGGATTTTGCTGCCTGCTGCAGCATTAATCAATATTTCAAACACAAAGTTTTCTTTCTCTAAACACATCGATTTTTATCGTCAAAGCAAGGTGTTCATAAAACACATTTACTCATGCATTTCTATCTCGTTCCTATAGCAGTTTTGGGCAACATGACCTTTCTAAAGTCAAATAATAAACTCGGCAACTGATCAATATTCTTGCCTGGCTCACCAATCGAATTACTCTTTGGTCATAGCCCTCTGACTTTAAAGTGCTATTTTACAATGTAATAAAGACATAACTGCTTTTTCCTGCAACAGCCAGGTGCTAACTGACGGTCTATATAATGCATGAAGATCGTGATTAGCCTGTATAATGTCTCTCCCTCACTGCGCTGGAGAAGGAAATTATTGTGGTTATTTGTTTGGTTCTGCTTTCGCATGCCCTGACTAAAACACTAATCACTGCCCATCAGCAGGGAGCCTCCATAATGCCATGGCCCACCTCCATCAGCCATAAAAGGGAGTCCCACAGAAACACTGCAGGAGCAAAAAAAAAAAAAGGAAAAAGAAACGTATTTTGTCCACACCATGCTATCAGTCGGGAATTCAGAGGGATTGGCCTATTGTTAATTGGCCCTCCATGGACATTGTTTTTCCTGTTCTAGCACACAAACAATTTCCGAGCAGAGCCATGTTAACCCGTCACACACATATGCATTGTTCGATATTTTAGTCATCAGGCTAATTGAATGTGGGGAAATGATGGACGTAATTGAAGGCAACCAGTGGGGACATTAGCCGAGGTGCCAGTGAGGACTGCCTGCCCCCTCTTTTGTTCGCAGGCTCTTAATTGGAAGACTGCTGCATTGGCCTTGTGAATGTTTGCCCGTGCCAGGTGCTGGGAACAGATTTGGAACAGAAATCCTTCTCAGCGAAATCCTTGGGTGTGTGAAGGAGGCTCTGTGCCATAGCTGAAGCCGCCAGGACTATTCCCTGGGGCAGGGAAAGAAAAGATACTGGTCAAGTGCCAATCAGATTGATTAATCCAAATATTCTCTCTCTCTCTCTCCCTCTCTTTCTCTCTCTGTCATTCTGTTGCTATGTATGTATACTGTATGTGTGGGAGGGAGGTAGAGGGTCTATGGAAATCACCTACCAATTCAGCTATATGTGCTTGTGTTTTTCAATGTTTTTCTCTAATTATATAGCATTATGTTTTGACTTAACCTGTCTGTTATGACCATACTAAAAATGTGTTTTAACGTTTAGTTTAATCGACCTTGAGAAAGGAATTACTGAGTGTGTGTGTGCCTTGGACCTGAAGTGTGAGTGCATATTAAAATAACATGTTTGGTTGCATGCAATATAACTGATGTTGGATGTAGACGTGTAAAGAGAGAGTTCATAGACAGTGACTGCTTCAGTTATCACTTTTCTTATTTATCGTTAAAGTGATGCTCATATGCCAAGTTCTTAGAAAAAAAGAGTCAGTTGTTGGAGGTTTTGCAGCATCCATTTAGCATAGACTCAAAAAACAGCCGAAAAAAAAGACAAAGAAGGACCCTTTGAGATTCTTTTCCTTTCATTTGAGGATATTCCTCTCAAGATCAGTGGGGGATTTAGAACAGCTCGCTGGGCTCATACGGGCTTCATGAAAGAGCCAAAATACAGGAAGGTGTCCCTAGGGGATCTCACAGGGATGGAATACAGTGGGGAAAATAAGTATTTGAACCCCTGCTGATATCGCAAGTTTGGCCACTTGCAAAGAAATGTGTGATCTATAATTGTAATGGTAGGTGTATTTTAACAGTGAGAAACAGAATATCAACTAAAAAAAAACAGAAAACTGCATTTTATAACATTTATGACTTTATTTGCATTCGACGCAGAAAATATTATTTGTATTTGAACCCCTAGCAAAACATGACTTAATACTTGGTAAAATAACCCTTGTTGGCAAGCACAGACGTCAGACGTCAGACGTTTCACCAGGTTTACACACATCTCAGGAGGGATTTTGGTCCACTCCTCTTAGCAGATCCTTTCAAAATCCTTAAGGTTGTGTTTTCAATGGGAGGGAATGAGGTTCAAGCCCAATATTCCATGTTACATGGCCCCATCCATAGTCCCCTCGATGTGGTGGAGTCGTCCTGTACCCTTGGGAGAGAAACAGCCCCAAAGCATAATGTTTCCAACTCCATGCTTGACGGTGGGGATGGTGTTGTGGTCCCAGCTGCCTTGAGATCATTCACAAGCTCCCCCTGTGTAGTTCTGGGGTAATTCTGCACCTTTCGGATGATCACCGATACCGCACAAGGTGATATCTTGCATGGAGCCTCAGACAATTGACAGTTGTTTGGTGTTGCTTCCATTTACAAATAATCGCACCAATAGTTGTCTGCTTCTAACCAAGCTGCTTGCCGATGGTTTTGTAGCCCATTCCAGCCTTGTGCAGGTCTACAATCTTATCTCTGACGTCCTTGGACAACTCTTTGGTCTTTCCCATGGTGGTGAGTTTGAAGGTTTGAATTTCCCCACTGTTTGTTATGAATCACCATGCTGATTGTGTTCCTGGGGATCTGAACCCTTCCTTAGTGCATCAGGGACATCACCCTACCATGGAGAGGACAAAAACATAAAAACTACTGGATTTAGTGCAGTGTGTGCCTTTTAGACAATAGAAGAGGAAGATGAGAGTTCACAGGCAAAAATACTTTAATGAAGTTTGTTGAAGTAAGTCACTTTGAGGAAGTTCAACATGTTAAAAACACGTTTTGGAATTTAAAGTCATATTTTTTACCAGTCTGTGGTTGAATGTGCAACAGTATTTGCAGCCATATGTTGGGGCATCAGCATCAGTGCCAGTGACACTAAGAAACTGAGCGAGCTGATAAAGAAGGCTGTCTCTTCTCTGTGCTGGGGACTACTCAGGAGCCCCTAGAGCTGGATGTTGGGAGGAGGATGATGCACAAACCGGTCAACATAATGGGCAACACTTCACATCCCCTGCACAACATACTGGCCAGACATACTTTAATTTGGTGGCTCCTTTAACTCCACTGTAATAAGGACCACTACGGGATTACATTCCTGCCCACCGCAACAGCAATATATCATGACTCCTTTGTGCCGGGAGAGGAGGCTTATCCTCTCAGTGGCAATGCACGATACACATTCTATATTTAATTTGCACAGTAAGAGCTTTATCTTAAATTCAATGTTTTATTCTATTTATTGTATCTAGTAGTACAGTAGTTTGTATATAGTATGTATGCATTTGTTAATACTTTTTTATCCCAGTGTCTGTTTTTGTGTAAGTTATTTGTGTTTATGATTTTGTGTAGGTTGTGTGTGTTATGTGATTTATTGCTGTTGCAACACTGAAAATTCCCTTTGGGGATCAATGAAGTAATCTATCTATCTATTTATCTAATCTTGATCTTTTGTACTCTCACTTATGGATTTTTACCTTCCTTGTGCATGTCCATGCAACTCCAGACCCAGAGAGAGAGAGAGAGAGAGAGAGAGAGGGAGAGAGAGAGAGAGAGAGAGAGAGAGCAGTGGGTCAGTAAATAGCGACCTGTTCAGGGAACGTTCCTGCGCTGTGCCCACATGAAACATCTCAAGGGAACAGGCAGACATATAATGCTGCCTACCCCCTCCTCCTCCTCCTTCTCTCTTCCTCCTGCTTCCCCTCACCCACTCTCTCTTTCACACAGAGACACACACACACGGACGCACACACAGAGGCCATTAACTGCCACTGCTTCAGTGTAAGTATGACACACTGCAGTGGATTCCTCTCAGAATGGCTCATACATTAGTGAAGAAGATGACAGGTCTGATTTGTAGCTGGTGTTTTCAGAGCTCTGCCGGGGGCTTGCTGTGTGCTGAGCCTGTGGATATTAAAGACACCACTCACGGCTCAAAGGCAGCCTCTGGAAGGGGCGCCCTGGCTGTCCAGTACTGTTCTGGGGGACATTCATGCCTATGCTCCTGTCGCTGTTTAGTGTACCCTTGGAACCTGTTGTTCTGCATGTAATGTAGACTGAAGAGAGAGAGAGAGAGAGAGAGAGAGAGAGAGAGAGAGAGAGAGAGGGAGAGAGAGAAACAGATAGAGAAAAGGAGAGAGAGAGAGAGAGAGATTAAAAGTGCCAAAAGAAGGCAAGATACATTTAAAAGAAGGCTGATTGTGTTGGATTACCATTCAGTAATTTTTCTACACTACTTTTCATCACTGAAGTCTTGTGCTTCATAATTTGTATACACCGAACTGAAAATAAGAGGTCTGTATCCTAGCTATATCATCCTGTATACTGTATGTATAGTGTCCATTGCACGCATATCCAATTATTATTTTATCCTTTACACGCGACCAGGGAACATCAACCCAGATGAAGGCTGTGCTGTTGTGGGTGTGGAAATGTTCTGCCTGATCTAACATTGTTACACGTCATGTCTCTTAACACCAGTCACATTTCTAGCCGCCACATCTATTGCCACAATAACCTTTATCTGATAAGATCATAATCTTTCTTAGAGGAACCTGAAGATCACAACACACAATGATGTTTTGCCTGTGCAAACATCACATCCTTTGTTGCAAACATATCAAACATAAACACTCTGCAAACCAGCAATATTATTTCAATCTCAACATTGCCATTTTAATCATTTCTAGTTTTAGTTTTTTTGGCAGCCATTTTAATTCCTAGTTTCAGTTCTAGTTTAAGTTTTTTTTGGCTTTGTTACCAGTGTATATCAGCTTTAGTCTGCGTTGTCAACAGTTAATGAGCTGCCTAATGAGTTTTCACCCGCTTTTTATTCTTAGTCATATAGCGCCTCCCTCATCCCTCATCTCATTTTATCGTAAAACCCAATCATTGTACAGTGATGATTAAAAAGAAATTAATTTGGTAGACTGACCTAAACAAAGGACTGTTTTCACACCCTCAGTGCTGTTCATTTCACTATCACACAGTGAACCTGTTCTGGGAACTGGGCATTATTCTCTCATCTGCCTCCTTCACACACGTTCGTTCAGAAAAACTTTCAAAGACACCCAGACAAACACACCTGATTTTCAACGTGACAGAGCCCTTTGTGGGTTCAGCTGCAGAAGTACATCTGACAGATAAATAAAGCTCTGTGTTGATATGACAAAATATTCCCCTTTCACATTCCAGCTTTGTGGAAAGAACACACATCATCATGTACCTAACCTCCCACACATCAATATGTCACATGACGCTGAGCTCCTCCAGGGTCACCAGATAATTGAGCTGTCATCTCGGGTTTTCCCCACAGAAAGGAGGAGGACGGGGGAATGGATCCCGCCGACTCAGTGGGAGAACGTGGAACAAAATTGCATCCCCTGTTCGATTACTTATTAAGTCTTTCCAGTCAGGAGAAAAAAAGACATGTTGAGTACAGCAATGTATTGATCTGGATTGATTGGCTTGGATCTGTCATGGTGAATGTTTTTTGTTGCAAGCCAGTGTCAATCTTATAATGACACGATTGAGTCCATAGGCATTTCAGGGACATGATAAGCTCTTTTCTATACATTTTATAACAAAGACATGGAGGTTAATGAGCTCAAAACTGATGTCGTCAGTGGGCGCTTCTTCACTTACCCTTGGAAAGGTCACTGACGTAGAAATGCTTAGCCTGCCGATGCTGTCAGTGAAAATTATTCATATTTTCAAGCTAGAGGTTGCATGAAAACGCTTTCGTTTAATAAGGCCTTCAATGCCCAGTGTGCAAGGACTGTATATGCTTTTCTGGAGTTCCCAAAATACACACACTGTGTTCTTTATCAGTTGCTGTTAGCCATGTTGCCAGTCTCCACACTTGATTATATATTCAAAGCTCTGCTGCACAAATGCTGCGCTACATCCAGAAATGTACTATTCTGCCTTATAAAAGCAGATTTCAATTCTTATTTAGTACTATGTAGTGGAGATAACAGCATGCAATTACCTTGGAAAGTCCTTCACTGCATCTTTTGTACCCTGTTGATTGTACTCCCTGTTGTGGAACTGTACTTATCAGTGGATATATGAATTATATGTACAGTCTTTGGTGTTTATCAAGAAAATGTGTTTAACAGAGTTTGTTTTATTTAACATATGTTTTGAATATTGAATACTGCACCACCTGGGGTGGTATGTAGGTCTTGCTATGGAAGAGGTTGAGGTGTGAAAACCTAGGAATTCAATGATTTAAATAGCATTTCTAATTCATCCAACAGAAATATGCAGCAACGTGACATTTCAGGTGACTGACAATTTATGTCATGGCTGTGGGCTTATCTGCCACAGAAAGGGAAAGGCAACACAGCAATAAGCTGGAATTGATGAGAATGGTATCTCACATAACATTTTGTCAGGGAGGTGCAGGAATAGACACACACACACACACACACACACACACACACACACACACGCACACACACACACACACACACACACACACACACACACACACACAGACAGACAGACACACACACACACACACACACACACACACACACACACACACACACACACACCCACACACACACACACACACACACACACACACACACACACAGATATATTCCCCTAAATAGGGCTTGTTTGCCCTATGGTTAATATATTCCTGCTTTAACACTATATCTTCTCCTGCATGTAGGTAGCATACTTCTCTACCACAGTGATATACGGCCTGACTGTAATGTATTCTTCACCATACATTTCTATAGAAAGGACAAATTGTTGAGGTCCCCATTTTGGTACATGAGAGTATTTCCATTCTTGGAGTGAACCTTTTCTGGCCAGTATAAAAATGGAGCATAATGGCTGGTTGATGTATGACAGTGGAGAGCAATGATATATGTCTCAGATTTGTCCAGTGGGAGTGAATAGCAGTGCAGACAGACCTGTGCAGACAGGGGCTGGTGTGAAAATGGTACCCATGCTGAATGATTGCCCATTTTGAGATGACAGTACTGGGCCTGCAGGGTTAGACAATAGAACAGACTGATGGAGTTCTGAAGCCCTGAACACACTGACAGCTGTATCATGCACTGGAACAGTTCTACTCCCTGTTCCCGATAAGAACAGCTGAGAAAGGCTGAGTCTGCTGATTTGGTCAGCATGTATGCGTACCCCAGGCACCGGCTGATTGTGCAGCTTTTTAGTCTAATAATAACACCAATGCCATTACAGTGCCGAGTAGGTGCTAAGCTTTCTAAATATCAAAGCTAAACCCTTATCTTCAGCATGCCCCTCAGTGGTTCAGGAACAAGTAGCTCATGTATCATGTCATATATCCTGATGGGTACTGACACAAAAAAGAATGATGGCATGTGTGGACAGGTGGTCTCTGCCTTCAAAAGCTCAGAAAAACAAAACGACCACTGAGTCATGGAGGATAATACCAAATTAAAACACCAGAAGTGTCTTTTTACACACGTTTGAATAGTATCGTCAGCAGCCATTTGATGACGCTATGCTGTCATTTTGTCTCCAAACTGTCTTCCCACTTCATAGAATTCAGGACACTCACCAGGGTGCTGTTCATTCCCTGTAATTACTTTGGTAGTACAGATCTAGGCCATACCTAATAAGCAGTCAGCTATGTGGGTATTAACAGTGACTCCAAATGCAGAACATACCCTGGATCAACTGCCTCAACTCAGGACCCAAGGACAGTCCACAGATTTTCATTTAATTTCCTGATGGATCATCCTTCAAGGATGCGTGGCAGTGTTTTGGGGACGTAATGAGCGGGGTAAATGTGTTATCGCTCCTGGAGTCTCCTTCCTGCTCGCTCCCAGACAGCTTCCTGTGGCACAGCCATCTATTCCAATCTGCTTGGCCTAGTTTTTGCTACCCTTCCCAACTGGCGCGCTCCCATCCTCCCCTCCAAGATGATCGTTATCGACAAAAACAAGTGGAAGGGAAAATAATGTGAAACTCATCATCGGTGGGGGTGGGGTGTGAGCATGATTTGATTCATGAATGTGTTAGTTCCGCTACATTCTGAATTGTTGTTGTTTCTTTCCCATTTGTTTGTGACCCTGGCAGGCCCACCCATTAAAACTGACAAAAGAACTGTTGGTGGCACATGAAAAGCGTTCAAAAAACATTCAAAAAGGATGTTGTAGTGTCTTTTTATTTGGTATGTTCTGTGTTTGGGAGTAGTGAACTACATGTTATTCCACTAGTATTTGAACCCCATTTTGAAATAACTTGCAGCTTGCAGTCCAATTACATTCATATTTGCATAGTGATTCAAGTAGTTAAATGACTTTTTCAGTTTTTTGTGTAGTGACTACTCAAATTACAAAACATTTTGATCCATAAAAGGATAGGAACGATTTTTGTATTTTATTTCACCATTGCTTCTCTATTATAATTGAACCCCCTTTCACCAGCCCTGCCCCCTTTTTCTGAACCCTGATCACTGTGAAGGCCCGCCCATGCAATGCATTCATCAGGCAGCCACCACCACACACCTGACCTTTGTGTAGTAGATGTACAAAATGTATATTTGCTATTTATTAACAAATGTTTTGAAGTTGGACAGTGAAGAAAAGAGAAGTTGATGCATGTTATTTTAGAGGTTACCTGGCTAACTGAGTAATCCTGTTTGGTACCCCCACCTAGACTCTAGTTTCTGGAAGGCAGGTGTCTGACTGAAGGATGTACAAAACCAAGGCTGACATACCTTGCACATTCCCATGAAGAGTGGGATATTTTCTTTAATTTGGTATGACCTGTGAACAAGTAGACACTTTTTGACATACACTTAATCGAGTGGCAATTTTTGCTAGCATGTGACTTTTTCGTATTATATTTTCTTATAATATTATATCACATTCAGTTATATCTGCATCCATAACCTTCCAATTCAAATATAATTGTGTACAGCCTTGAAACGGTTCCCTTCGCCTCAGGTGGGGTTTCAAGGATTGAATCAAGTGGTGACTTTGGAGAAGGAGAGGGAAATTGAGTAAAGCGATTCTGTATGAAATGCCTGACTTGTAAATATCTGAAAAACTCCTAGTTCAGTTTTTGCAGAATTGATGTGTTCTGGCACAAAGAAGCAAGACCCACCCCAGGTCTGTTTTTTGGATCTCTCCCTCATGTGATTATTGTTGGTTTTCATTTGTAATCATCTCTGAGGTTTACTGTTTTCCATACCATAAAGTCTAGTCACTGATAATGGTCAACGTGATATACTATGAAACATTCTTTTCACTCAAATTATCCATGTACAAATCATGTTCTTCGGTTCAAGTCATTCAGTTCCAGTTTGGGTCCGCTGCCTCTTTTCATACATTTCTAAGGCTCCAGTTGAGGACGACTCAGCTTTCGAAAGATAATAGACAGCAGCTCTGCACACAGCCAGGTCACAGAGACAACACATTGTGTTCTTGAGCGTCTATCATAACCAATAAGAGATCTTTTTGACATTTTTGACAGTGCACCAAAACCACTGGCTTCTTCTTTTGTTAGTCAAGTGGACATTTTGCTTTTTTTACAGTGCAAGTAAATTTATGATGATTTCATTCTCTGCACGTTCCTTTGAAGTCGAGGGTACTTATTGTTCATGTTCGAACACAAACATAAGGGTTGCATTGTTTGATCACCCCAATGAAGTATCTGTTATTTTTAATAATAATTTGAATAAATGTAGCTTAACTCAACTGATAAAGAATTTCTTATCAGAATTGAAATGATAAATGATAAAAACACAAGTCTATGGTTAAAAAAAACAGACAGCCATTGCCCAAACAGTAAAAAGGTCTTAAAGCCAGAAGAATCCGGAGAGAATCTGGCTCTATCCTGTTCTTCTGGAACACTTTGTGAGTGCTTCATCCTCTACTCTGTCGTGTCTACTGGGGAACTGTAAAAACTCTCTTTCCTGCCTATCTGAGCAAACACACTCTCACACTCATATGGGTGAAATGTTTGGACGACACAACATGAAGTCACTCTTGAGGATCCTTCTCAGAAGAAGAGGGCCACTGTAGTAGGGTGTTTGATGTACTAAATATGTCAGCAGCTTTGCTGATAACTGTCCCTTGCGATCACAACTTAAGCACAATAAAACACCAAGAACATCCATTATTTTCTTCTCTCTCTTCATAAAGGGACACATATTATCTATTAGACTGTGAAATGTGAAATTGTTTAGCTTACTTTATTGCACAAAGAGAAAAGAGTTGATTAACGTGCACTGAAGACATACCTCTTTAATCTTGCTTATCATTCTTTGTAATATTGATCTGTTCTCAGTGGTCTTTAGTGGGCCTGCTGTACATGTGTATATGTGTGCGCTGTAATATGTTGGCACTTACATGATATGGTTTTTTCATCTCTCTGGTAAATCTGTGTTTCATACAAGTGTTTCTAACCCCCCGTGCTCATTTCCTTGTCACACCTTCAGAGGCTTTTCCACAAGTGACACATTTGCAGTTTACTGGGGACAGTGTGCCTCTGCTTAGCTGCCTCGGAAACACCTCATCTTTTCACATATGTGACAACAAGCAAATCATGGAGAGAGCAGCAGCAGCAGCAGTGGGGACAGCTGTATCACACGCCAACATAATGTGGAACCTTGTTTGATTACGCAGTAATGGCCTGCCTCTCATTTAGATTAGCAGCACTGAAACCAGAACAAGAGGTTACGCACAGAGACAACCTAGCCTATGTCAGCAGGCAAACTAGATTATGGCTCTTTAAGACAGGGTGGGTGGTGAGGGTACAACTGCCCTTTTGGAGATGTCCTGGACCACTATGGGGGTGTCTTCTACTGTTCAGCTCGGCTCAAGTCACAAATCTAGACCACAGAAAGACCCATGACTAGAGACACTAGACTCCTTCTTCAAACCCTGCTCCATAACAAGCTCTGAAAAAACCTGAAGGCAATCATTTTAATCCAATTGTTCATTTGCCAAACAATCACTGCATCAGACATCATTTTGAGAATTTTCTGATTTAAGCTTGACCGTCGTATTAAGATAAATTGAAATCTCCTTGCTTTGTGCAAATTGAGCCATTTCCTTCATCAGAAATAACAAGCTGTTAAATATGCTCACCAGGCTGTGGCATGAGACTGAATGTGTCAGAAAACATTTGCTTTGCGGTTCTATTCAATGGCGTTGTTATGACTGTTCAACACGCTGGGTCATTTTTGAGAAAGGTTCAACAACCTTCTGATGCTCATCTTCCATGACTTGGTGGGGTGCCAGTTTGAAAAGATGTTTATGACACCAAAGGATAAATTCAAGAATAAATATTTTCTAATCTATCTTAAGCTTCTGACAGCCACTTATCACCATATGAAAATATGAAATATGGCATGCTTTTTTGCTACTTTCCATCCCATCAGTAACACCAATATAATATATGCAATATAGCATTAAGGAGTCTTGCACAGCATGCTTGACTTGGATATGTGCGTTTCTTTTTATGAAGCCTAAATTTGTACTGTGTGTCATTTTTGTGGAGATTGTGATAAGAAGAGGCATAATTGGTGCTTTTCAGCATCGACCCAACAGTACTGCATCACTGTCCAAACGCATCAGTGAGTATTATGAAACTGGCAATTAGGCAGCAACTTCAGAACAGCTCTCTGCATGCAAACATGGGGAGGTTACACCTACACATGCTGAAAGACCATGCATAACGCAGAGAGCACTGACCCAGTTATTTATGGCAGTGACTGACACATAGGGATAAATATACAAAAGCAAACTGAGCAGAAAATATGGAGGATGTTGATAGAAAGCATTCAATGAATGAAGTGGCTTTCAAGGTGGCCAAGGATGCTTTTAAAATGAGAGCATGACTGTAGTGCAATTTCAAACCTGTGAGGTTCTGTCAGCTCCACTGTCAGTACACTTGCAGCTATTCAGAAGCTTTAACCTGCATTTTGCCATGGCATGCTACATTCTGTACGTATGCATTCCTACTTGACGGTATATTTTGTCACACTATTTACCTGTCCTTAAAAGGGCTTATTTCTTCATAAATACATGACTGGCAAAAATATTTGTGGGCTGGTGGTGTTTTCTGAGAGATAAGTTGAGATAGGTTCAGTTGATTCATTATATTACAGAGGCCTGGGTATTTATCAGAGATTAATACACACTGAATTTTCACTCCCACAGGTGTTACAACAAGGCCTTTTTTCCAAATGCGTTGGACTCCTCCAGGTTTCTCTGTCTCTTGAGTGTAGTTGCTAACACTGTAATGGTAATACATTCTACTATCCTGCTCATTAACCTTCATCAGTCAGATTCTGCGTTCCTGTGTTTTCACAAATTCATGCAAATTGCAATTTGGTCTTATTACCTCAATATATCCACACAAAAAACACAAAAGTCATGGAATTTCTGCATTATTTGTCATTGATTTTATTTACCTCAAAATCCTAGCAAGATCCTGGACAGGCTCACCAATGTTATCAGGCAATGAATGGGGTGGTACGTCAGAGACTAGAACTAGAGAAAGGTAAACAATCATTTTCTACAGTTTCTTTACAATTATTGAGGAAAACAGCCAGAGGTATATCTCTAGGGATCCTTTCCATGTTGTCAGACTCTTATAATAACATTGAGGTGCCTGTCAGTGGTGAAAACAAGTGGTTTACTTTGACGCAGATGCTTGCCTCATAGGATTCCATTGTATTGCTCTTTTGCTGTTGCTGGTTTAAGCAGTTTATATCAATACTGGACTGAATTTGACCATTAGGTGTCCCTAGTAAACATTTTGACCAAAAAAGATATGATAATAAGGCCAAGGTTAAAAATGTTCTGGCTGCTACGGTTTACTAACCTGTGTTTAATGAGCAAACAACAGATACTTTATGAAATATGGTTGTTAATGTCTGACAGAGTACAAAGCTTTAGCATGTAGCTAAAGGATAATAATAATAATTCATTTAGAAGAATTTTAGAGTGCCTAGATATTAGAAACTACCTACAATCAAATAAAAAATGAGTAAGGATAAGCATAATAGAAAACTTAGTGGTTCTAGATTTTACACAAAGCCAGAAATACCTTCCTGAATAAAAATGTTTTAAGTCCAGCTTTAAACTAGTCCAGCGTCTGTGTTGCACTTAGGTGGTCAGGGAGGCTGTTCTAGTGTGGCGCTGCCGACCAAAAGGCCCGGTCGCCCATGGTGGTGGGGACACAGAGGAGAGAGCTGTTTGAAGACCTGAGGGTGCAGGTGGAGGTTTGGGGAATAATTAATCTGTTTGGAGATGTTTCTTAGATCATAAAAGGAGGTTTTGCAGAGGTGTTTTATATGGTCATTAAAGGTCAGGTGAGAGTCAAACCTAACTCGAGATTAGTGACTGTGGAGGAGAGGGGGATGACCTGGCTGTCGAAGGTGAGTACGTAGCTAAGGCTGTGGATTTCAAATTTTATAAACATTTAAAACATTTTAGAAATAAAAAACAAAACGTAATAAAGTAATGATCATCTTTTGACAATGTAACAATAATCTAATTGCACTTTTTTAAATGTAATCTAGGCTGACTATAGAAATGTAGTTTTCGTAATCTGATTATGTAATCCCAATTGCATGTACTCCATTACCCATCCTTGGCCCTCAGTGAGTGAGTAGATGCAGAGGAGTGTGAGTATGTACTTATCGAGCAGTGCCACGGTTTGTCAAAAAGACGCTTTTCTCCAGTCTTTGGATTGTAATCTGAACTCTGAGAGCGGTTGCCTCCGAGGCCATTTCAATGAGAAATCATTTATGAGATGGGCTCATTCTCAGCCACCTGTGGAGTGTTTAAGTTGAATAATGAGCGGTGGGTGTGAGGCAACAAGCTAAAGATGCCTTTAAAAGACTTCCCACCCACTGCTATAAGGGGATCTACTCCTTGAACTCAGCTGTGTCTGTGTGTTGAATCTTCCTTACAAACAGTATTCCCTTGGAAACACATTGAATGCCAATTTCCACTTGCGCTAGAGACTGTTCATCACGGGCCGTCTTGAGCTTCCTTTAACACTATCCCCAAGATATGGCTTTCTGCCACAAAGACTCAATTTTAATTATTTTTACCCTGAGCTAAGAGATTGGCAATGACGACTGTTATTTCAGTTGTTCCCAGTAAAAATGAATTAAGGAGCAAATTAGCTCAGTTATTATCACAATACTGACAATATAATTAGTGCCAGAAATAGGGATTCCAATTGGATGATTCAGACTGTACTATAATCAATGCACATTTTGTGGACTAGCAATAATGTCAATTCCAATAAAAACATGACATTTTACAGGAGGTAATTACGCAAATACTTTACAGGTCACAGACACGTCTTGTTTTGGCAAATGTTTAAAAATCCCAAACTGACGAAAGAATCTGCCGGTGATGCCTAATGATCTACTCTAAAAGAGATTACACCTCCTGCATGTGAAATGTGATTGCCTGATGACCATGTGGACATTTGCCATGGGTTGAGGCATATTAAAGCTCTTCATTTACTGATCCCAGCTAAACATACAGTTTGGTCAAGATCAGAAGTTATTCGCTCTCCCTCACACGAATCCTGCTTCTGATCTTTCTGTGTGGTCTTAATTCAAATGTACTCGCTTTGATTTTAATCTCATTATAAAAATGTCAATCTAAGATGTTTAAGGAGCCACCAGCAGTGTCAGGCTCTGTCCTTCCTTTACTATTGTCTCTACACTCTATTGTAGACAAAAACAAGACACTGTGCATTCAGTATCCACTACATGAAATTCTTTAGTGCTTATTCAACCATGTGTTTTAGGGAACCACTTCACACTTCATTTTGAAGTGAAACATTAGGGAAACAAAGGATACTTGGTTGGGTTGGAAAGTCTTTTGCAAGTGGATATAGTCAAATACATTTACACTGTTGAGCAAATATAATAGAAGTAAACATATCTTAACACAAAATGAATATGACATGGGGGATATTAGGAAGTGGCTTCATTTAGCAAGAACATACAGGTACAGAAAGAATTTCTCCATTGCCTGCAGGAGGGAGGGGGTGGGTGGGATGGGGTGGTGTCAGGTTTCTTGTGCCACAGGGATCCACAGATCTTCAGGGTTGAACAACTCTGAATAATCTTCTACATGACCTAGGTTGACATTTGAGGGGTTCTCCTCTCACTATCTATTAATACTAATGACCTGGACACTCCTTCAGTGGCTTAGTGCCACCTTGTTGCTGCCCTTTCAATTGTCCTCATGAATCTTCCTTAAGGAGCATGTCTCTAATTGTCTCTGTTGGAAAAGAGTGCAGAGTGCAATTACCATCATTGCTAATTAATACAAGCAGATTTTGGGTGACCTTCAATAAAAAACAAGTACACATTACTGTGTTTTTGAATATGTGCTTTCTTAAAAGAACGAGTTTGTTTGTGATGACTGCTGTTTTGCCATACTGAGATACTGATATTTTAGGAACTCATCCTTACATGGTTCATATGGGATAGAATTAAGACATCAAACTATTTCTTTACCAGTGAAAATTGTCTGAATGTAAATGGACAGCTTTCACTTTACTGTTCCCTAATACAATCTCTTATGTGGGTCTATAACCGAAGCTCAAACACACACACACAAATACAATACATGGTATAAACTCGATTGCAACCAAAACACATTGGCCATTAAAAATGTAATTGGTTGCTCAAATGGGTTCAGACTGCAGATCTCTAATGCAGAGGATATTGTATGACATGTTCTCAGACATTTCCTGAAGACCTGTTATTCATTTTCTTTGAAGACATGCTATTAAATTCAATTTCATTACGGTCTTATAACACACAAAGCAATTTTTATATCATATTAAAATACTTCATAAAAAAAGCAATATGAGATGACCAGTGCACAGGATAGTATAGCAATCATCTGAGTGAAAACCATTTATATTTGAATGCATAAAAGAGCATGAATCAGTCCTCTCTATAAAAACATTAACAGGAAACAGTGTATATTTGGCTGTAGAGGAAAGAGTTCTGTTTTGTTATTTTCATGCAGCTACTTTGGAAGGGGACCTTGGGATCTTTAAATGAATAATTGATGACAGTAGTTTGCTGGCCTATTAATTGTTTACACCCGAGACAAACAGGTAAAAATGACAAATACGTTAAGCTTTATGAATTATTGCTGCAGACTGAGGAAGGCCTTAAACTAAAGATTATGGTAAATGTCAGTGAGTGCAGAACTCCTTACAGTTTTTACATTTTCATTTCTCAGTTTATAAGCACAAAGCTTATGTGTCTGTCACGGAACTGAACGAGGACCACGTTGGTTTCGGGAAACAGTTTATTTGCAGACGGATTACAGCACAGCAAACACAGGATGCAGAAATCACAGCAGGGAACGTTCGTCCCGGGTGGACTGCTCAGCCCAGGAGGGGCGCAGGCTCGAGGCACTGCCTCAACTAAAGTACGAGTCCCCAAGAACACTTAAAACAAATCTAAGAGGCAACCTCTGTATGAAATAAAACAATAAACTATAAACACCGTAAAGGGAAACAAAACAAGAGTCAAACCTGGAAGGCAACTTTAAATAAAGCGAGAAAACTGAAACAAAGACTATGAAAACAAAACAAGACTGATTAAAGCGAAGAAGTGGTTTCTTACTAGGAACTTCAGCAATGACGAACTGAGACGTGTGATACCCGTGGAAGTGCGATACCAGA
The DNA here is from genome assembly GCF_963457725.1 of Sprattus sprattus. Classification (NCBI taxonomy): domain Eukaryota; kingdom Metazoa; phylum Chordata; class Actinopteri; order Clupeiformes; family Clupeidae; genus Sprattus; species Sprattus sprattus. The sequence continues at coordinate 18,547,568 of NC_137927.1, forward strand.
CACCATGTGAACTCAACGTGAGGTATATGAAGGGGCTGTGACAGGTGTGGGTGATTAGTCCTTTGGTGATTGTAAATGCGGTGCAGGTGAATGTGAGCGCAGGTGTGAGTGATCAGCACACCGGTGAGTGTGAGCGAGTGGGAACCGAGGTGGGCGTGGCTGGTGCAGGTCCGGGCTCTGACGTGACAGTGTGACTGTGTTTAGTGATGGTTCTAGTTCCATTTTTATTTTACCAGAGGTGAACGCTTCATTTCGAAGCACAATTTGTTTTTCACCTCCTCTGGATCATAAGGTGGAGAGAAATGACCAGCAAACAACGCCTGAGGCATTTGTTTGCAATTACCACAACAACAACTCTGCCCTATCAGAATAAGACATGCCTTCTAAGTGATATTACTTCCTATCTCTCACATTCAGTACTTAGCATAGGCTGATTAGCTATTTCTGTAGTGGGGTAGGTGGTGGGGAAAGCAGCCTTTTGTTGCCCAAGGTTATGCATTTTTGATTGGTAACAATGTTTAGGGAAATCTCATTGGGATTCATAGAGCAGGATTCTCACAAAACATATTGCACCAGTAAAATGCACATTGGGAACTAGTTCATTTATGGCCATCAGGGTGATCTCCCGCTTAATAACACACAGCAGGGGGAGGCATGTGTGCGCGTCCACGATAACGATCCTCAATAACAAACACCCCTATCACTGACTCCTGACTGACTCCCATTTCCCTCTCCAATATGACCAAGTGTTAGTGCATCTGAAGCATTCATTCCTTTCACCCCCAGATGTCCAGCACGCCTTGGTGTTCCATGAAGGGCAGGAAATGTCCAAATTCAGATGCTCCTCTTCTAATACCACCCTTAACTTAGCTCTCTAATTCCAATCTTTTTTTTCATTTAAAAATATCTCAGTAGTTTTTCATGATAATTGGACAAATCCAGGCGATGAATATTCATTGAGGTAGTGCAGGCGAGCCGCAGCCAGAGACAGCACCTAACTTTAAGGTGTCCCTGTCTTCTCAAACTTTCTGACATGATTAATTATTCATGTTAAGACATGCTGTACATATATATTTGTATTATATATATATATTTGTATTATAACTTCAGTCTTTCATATGGAAAACAGGTGGACCACTTCTCCCCTTCTCTGTCGACTAAGTAATGAACAGTTATGAAAGTTTAATGCTCAGGACCTGAGGGCCTGCTGAAACGCCTGCAAGGCAGATTATCATCGGCAAACGCATTCATTTTCTCTTTGTGTGTGTGTGTGTGTGTGTGTGTGTGTGAGCAAAGCTAAGACCTTGCTCTCCATAGCAGGTTTCCCAAAGGGTCCGCTAACTGTATGTATTAGTGAATCTCACTCTTCTCCCCTCCGTATCTAAACTTAGGATAGCTTTGAACTGGAAGGATGGCTAGCTACTGCAGCCTCACCCTGTATCTCTAGTTGGAGGTTTGTCTGAGGTGGGTGTGGTGGGGGTTGGTGGCGCAGTGAGCTGCCTCACTATTATGCAGGGCATCTGAGAGCACCATCACCCAGGAGCTGAGAGGATATGTTAGAGGTTAAAACCAATTTCTGTAGCAGCAGGAAACGCAAACGTTTTATAAGATGCAGTGGCTGAAGGAAGACAGGTTATTGTGTAACAGTAAACAGCTATGAAAGTTTAATGCTCAGGACCTGAGGGCTTGCTGAAAAGCCTATGATGTTTAACTGGGCATTGCGGCAGGGGAGGCAATTTTCCTGGGGCTGAAGGAGTTGCAAATAAGGATTAAAGATCAGAATAAATAATGATTGACAATAATCAATAATTATCCAATGAATCTCATTCATTTGTGTTTTTTGCCTCTTAATTTGACTTAGGTTAGAATGTAAGGGTCTCTGGTTAAGGGTCCTGCCATCTGGAATACTGTGTGTGTGTGTGTGTGGTCCTAGGTGCGATGCCATAGGTCTTTTCACAACCTATCTCAGGTCATATCAAAGTGGCATGGTATTCCTTATAGCTCCACCCCTATAATACAGGCCTCTGACAACATTTGCTCCTCTAATTTGATCTCCTATTAAACAACTTCCCCTGTGAACCAACATTGTGGCAGTTCCCGTATCAGAGTAGCTTCCTGATACATATGTATGTAGGGTCGGGGATATTGGTTGACACCCACTTTTCTGTTTAGGATACTTAAACTTGGACTGTTTCTAATCAGAGACACGGGTGAATCTGCTGATTGAAACCTCCCTCTTTCCCTTGATGCGCATCATTGCAAGAATAAAGCCTGTTTCCTGATTGTTCATTCTCCGACTGAGTCCCCACCTATCTGTGGTATTAGAAAAACTACCAACAGGGCCCCCGAGGCAAGCTGATTACGTTAGTCCACACCAACACCAATTTCGTGAGAACCTCCTTAAAATCCATGATTTGCAGGAGACTTCAATGACGTGTCCAGAAACCCCCTACAAGGTCCCCATACCATTAGCTTGCTAGGTGCTAAGTAATTAGTCTACAGTGTGACAACACTGTGGAACACTAATACCTGTAATACTTCTCAAAACCAAAGCACAGGCAATAGGGGGGGAAGAAGATAAACAAAACAGTTGTTTGTGAGAATCTGTTACCCTGACTGAAGTAGGTATGGCATTGGTTTATTTTGTCACTGCAGATGAATGGGTTGTCAACAACAACTATCTTACTAGTAACTTAACAATAATGAGTATGCTATTTGGCTTTCTAGATGTTTTGGAGCATTGAGGAGTTTGCATTAATGTTCTGGATGCTATGGTTATTTCCTACTGTAATCTGTTTTTAATAACCTGTTTTTAATGCAAAAATGCTATTGTATAGAATTTGGTAGTTAAGATCTGACATCGTACAAACCTTTAGCATAACCTAGGATGTAGCCAAGGCAGTGGATTACAAATTTCATAAAGATCTTCTGTTTTTAAAGCTAGCAGACCAAATACATCTACGCTTTTTTTCTCTGAAGGAGATTTGCTTATTAGGGTGTCCACAGACAAACATTTCTAATCTCTACAATTAATACATAATTATTTGTTTCTAGCAGTTCATTCACTTTCTACCTTATGATGTATACATTCAATAACATGCTTGTCACTACATCAAGTATAGTATGCACTTTAGACTGTGGGGGGGTCAGGGAGTAAGGGGTCAGGGAGTAAGGTTGGGCTCAAACTTTTGCTTGGTGCCACCAGAGTCCCTAGAAAAACGCCCCTGAGGCTGATTTCAGTCGCCAAATGCATACACTCTACTTTGGATCTATTTAAACATCTCACTGTACTCCCCTGGGAATCTAAACTGAGGATAGCGATGAACTGGAGACTTGCTATTATGCGGGGCATCTGAGAGCGCCACCACCCAGGAGCTGAGAGGAAGGTTAGAGGTTAAAACTCATTTCTGTAGCAGCAGGAAACGCAACATGTTTTATAAGATGCAGTGGCTGAAGGAAGACGGATTATTGTGTAACAGTGAACTTATATTGAATATCTGAAAATATCTCTTCAGATGCAGAATTTAGAGCATTATCTTATGCTAGTTTAGGTAAAGCCTATTTTTGATAGCTGTGATTTCAGACGTGAAAATATTACATCCTAGTCAGGTAATGGCAGTACATTTCGAGTGTATGTAAATGTCACATAATCATATACAATACTGGTAGGCTATTTTAAAGCTTTATGGGATGATTTAATTACATGTAAATACATAAAAGGCATTAAAAAAGAGGCAGCCGTTTTCATTTCATGGTAAGTATGATTTTTTTTTATTTTTACAGGTTTGGTATAATATTAATTTGTTGAAAGACTCTCTGGGGATGAAATAGATGTGGTGCTCCAGATAGCTGTCATTTCATGATCATATTCCATTTTTATTGAACTTATTAATGGCTTAACAACTGCATTTTAGGCATACTATACTGTGTATGAAACTGTATACTGTTGGCCCACCCTTCAATTTTGTGCAATACACTGTACATGAAGGTATTCAAAACAATGTGATTATTTTTCTCACATTCCCTCCTATTATTGCAGGGCTGGTGCCTATTTAAATTACCAGGACTAAACTGCTCTTCTTAATTTCAATGGTTCTGTGTGGTTTCCTCGTGATCCTGGTCCTTACATAACCTCATTAGCATGAGAAAGCAAAGGGAATCTTATTCACTGAAATTCTGCTCGCGTCTTCCACACACCATCCACTCACATGAGTGGGATGATCTAAAAATAGCCCCTGCAAACACACTTCCTTTTACCCCACACAGACACCCCTGCTGGTGATTTCATCAGGACTGGGACACATTAAGACATCTCTAATGGAACCAATCACTGTCAATCACTGCTTCTGATGCCACAGCTCTTCCTCTTGGCAGAACATGTGTGCTGGTCACTGTAACCTAGTCGATCTACACTGTAATCTGGGTGAGTTTATAGTGGGCCATATAATAATAAAAAAACAAATAAATATAAATGGCCCATAAAGATGGCTTGGCCTGACTATAAACCAAATTAAATACATGTTAAGTGCTGTTTATTCACTAATATTTCATTAAATGATAATATGGCAATATTCCAGAAAGCGTGTTCACCAATAGCGGCGGTTGGTCTCTACAACGGAATCCAGGGCCAGTGAGGAAAGTATGTAAGCACGGACAGAGCCTTTCGCAATGGTCAGATTTGACCCAAACGGTCCATCATCGTCTGTTTTCTCTCCCACTCAAATGAACTACATTTGTGCATTGCTTAGTGTAGCCAATGTGTTATTTCTCTGGTGTGCTCATATGTCTTACTGCCTTTTTGTTGAAACACTATGGATGCCTCCATTCCTGAGAGTGTTTCTTAAATTGAAAGCATGTAAAGCCCCACACAAACAAAGCACATGCACTATCTCCCTAGCGCAGAGGTGTACACTACCCACCTTTATCCGCAAACACATCTGCAAATTAGGGCCTTTATTCAGACGCATGTGTGATCACACCCTACTCTAATGAGTATAGAACATACGTACACTGCCATACTGTGATGCTGAGCCAAAGATGATAATGAATGTTGGCAAACCCAGGTGTTTATCCTTAACCCTTACAGTAATGTTAGTACACCCATAGTCTTCCATTAAGAGTGCGGTTTAAGGGGATGTAACACAGTCTTTACTCAAATCGTGTAACATGTAAGGGATAGCCTAATGTATAGAACGCAGGTCATTGTCGGGAAAATAAGCCCCGACAGGGCGAACAGTTGATTCACCGTGAAGGGGCTTATTTTCCCGACAATGACCGGCGTTCTATACATTATCCCGCTTATTATACGGCTAAAACTAAAACAATTACTTAACACAGTGTGTCTTTTTACAATGTATTTGTTTTTGTTACTATACGTAGTGTTAAAAAGCAGAGAAATAGTTCGCCAAAGACGTTGAACTTCAAAGACAGTTGAACATTCTTTAGAACACAGCTGCTCAACCGTCCGCTGAAACTCCCTTGATAAGTTACCGTACTACTTGCGGAGTGCTACGAAAGATGTGAATCAGAGGCAAAAAGGCCACTTTCCTTGACAGCGGTCATTAACTGCATAGCAACGGTCAGTTATCGGAAAATAGTTGACCGCAGAACGTTGGGAAGCCCCATTCAAGTGAATGGAGCATTCTACAGCATTAAGAAGAGCCGTGTAATAAGGTATGAATAATCCTAACAGAAAGGAAGTTGTTTGTTTTCATTGAAGACATAGCAACCTTTTAATGTCCAATTCAAATTTCCTGCGATCATGTTTTCCAAAAGAAGCCTGACAAATCAGCAACACTGAAATCAAGTAGAGAGGAAATGAACAATAGTACACAAGTGCCTGAAACCATATATTTTCCTGGCCAGACAACATACACATAGCCATTGTAAAATGTCCATGCACTTTACCAGAACCTTGAACTATTGAGAGATTGCATCAACAAACAAGGTCTCTGTTCACCATTTACTTGGTCTGGTGAGAGCTAGGTCTGTACAGAAGCCTGTGAGTCCATCTCCATCACAACAGACATGACTGACTCATGCCCTTGCAAAGCCTGGATGGATGCACCATAGTTCTGGATCTTAATGGAAGATGCGGGCCAAAAGTGTCATATTTGCATAGCTTTTAAGGTCTGATGTTGTTGTCTTTCATTTCTTTAAAATGTTACGTTGTTAATGTGCCCTAGCAGTTGTGTTCACTCTAAGCTAATTAGACTAATAGCAAGCAATTGACCAGAAAACTGTTGCCGAGTAGCAAAGTACACATTAGGTAGTTGTACAAGAATTAAAATTGCATTGCCTGTGTACAAAGGCACAGAACAGCACCACTTACCCTTACATGAATCTTGATTTGCTGCAGCTGAACTTCAGGCCACTGGAAAACTAGATATTAAGTTCTTCTTCAGCCCCTAAAAATACAAACAAACACAATAATACAATCAGAAAATACACATGAAAAGCAGTGTTACATCAATAGAAGAAAGTCGTTCTTTGACAATTAAGACTAGACGTGTGCCTTTAAGGGGTTGGTGTGCCAGTTCCATGTCAGAGGCATCACTGAGAGGCACTTAAATATCCAACTTCTTCTAAAACTCTGCTTTAAAAATCACTAAATAATAAACAAAAATCTATTTCACAAAAGAACAAATTAGGTTGGGAACAGATTCAAAAGAACAGACAGGCATGTGTTATTTAGTCTAAATAAAGCATTGGGTCCTTCAGTTCAAGAGTTATACATATTTCAGCACCATGGACAGTGTTCCTGGTTTACAACAACAATTAGTCCCCCCTTCTCTCTCTCTCTCTGGGTGTTTATGAGTGTTTGTGTGCCTACATATATCACATAAGAAGACAAGTGTGGCTGCTGAACCAGCCTCCCCTATCCTTTTACACTATTAGGCGATTACAGGAGTCAGAGTCAAGTCAAAGGGTTGATCAGTGGCTTTGGATCAGGAGATTGCAGGTTCAGTGGGATATTGCATGACATTACTGTTATGGAAGGAAGAGGATGACCATGCCCTTGATGTTTGTGGATGTGTGTGCATTGCTTCTTGACCAGTTAGTCAAAAAGCTAGCTAAGTACACAACTTTGGTTGTCTTGCTCGTCACCCACCCATCCTAGGCCACACTGTAAAAAATCGAATTTGCAAAATTGTTGAGTAAAATAAGCATTCTAAGATTTGAATGGACAAGCATCCCTTCTAATTGTTCAACCTACGCAAAAAAATTGTTGAGAGTCTTTTCCTTCGCCAGGTTCAAAGGAAGTTCAAAGGAAATCGGAAATGAAGTTGAGTGGACTGATATTTTCAAGTGCTGATTAACGCCACTTCAGCAATGCCACTGCGCATGCGCACTTACTTGCCTGGAAGGTTTGGCGGGCGTGTGACAGTTCGATGAGGTAAGATGGACTATACTATTGCTCTTTCTATTTGCAATGTTAACTTAGTTTTCGATTTATTTAAATTACAAAGTGTCAGGATGTGTTCACCGAAAACGTTTTTAAGCCTTATCAAATGTCACTTGAGGAGACATGAATCTGTGAAGTGTCCTTTTAGAAATTGCACGGTCACAACCAACATTCTTTCTACTTTTAGACATATTCCCTTGAGGATTTTAGTCTATCTGTGACACCACAGCAAGAGGTGTCGGGCAACTGTGAAACTGTCTTGTCTGCTGAAGATGATCCTTCCATTGATCCAAATTTTTTAGGCTTTGATCCTTTTCTGCAGGGGTTTCAACCGGGGGTCCGTGGCCCCCTGGTGGTGCGCGACGGCATTGCAGGGTGTACACGACAGGAGCCTATGTTGATCAGTTCACCATTTAATTTTTATAAATTTGCTTTGATATTTCAACACATTTCCAGATTACACTGACAAGTGCTAAAGGCGAAATATGTGCGCGGGGGGAGGGAGCGTGGCGAGGGCGGTTAGTGATCTACCCTGATAACTGCACTAGAGATGCGTGGTTGGCGGTTGCACCGCGGACTCCACGGTTAAACCGCGGATCGGGCGGGTGACGTGACAAAAAATTATATTTTAATTAAATTCAGGCGGGTGGCGGTTTACCCAACGAAATTCAAAATATCTACACATTGTTAAATGTCGTTACCTACATCCAAGCACATTTTTAAATAATCAAATTTTCATCAGGCAGTAAATTGGCCAAGTTCCGTGTATGCATACAAAGCAAACAAAGGAAGCAAAAAAGTTCAAATTAAGTGACGATCCCTATCATGTCGCGTCTCTTTGCAACGCCGCAAACCTGCAAGCTATGAGTCAGCTGTCAGTATTGGAAGAAGCCTTAACGTGTCGTAGATGAAACTGCCTGGGTTATTTTGTTTCGTTAGGCTATTAGTTATATTTTAAAACAGCCAGTCATTGTAGCCTACCACTCGTGGAATAAGGAATTTCAAAGAGATGATGGAGTGATTTGACTCAGAAGTGACATTGGGCATTGGCAGCGCGAGATGTTCAGAACAAGTTACACTTCTAGCTCAGTAACATCACCAGCTAAGAAAGAAGGTAAGAAAAATAGTCGGGAAACTTTGATTTGCAAGGCAAGCAGGCAAGTGTTGGGGTTGTTACAGTAGGCTATAAAGCCTAGCCTGGCCGTTACCAGCCTGTGACTCCATTTCATTCCGTCTTTCAGTCTGGGCCAACCCAATGCATTTTGGTTTCCGAGATGGGCGGGTGCTTATCTTGAGGTTTAAAATCATTGGAGTTCCCTTAACCAATCAGCAACGTTTAGTAAGCATTCGGTAGATTAAACTCTTCCCAAAGCCAGTTGGGAGAAGAGCTACGACGTCCTTTCCAATCATAAAACTTACAAGAAAATACTCTTGTTCTCCTTTTAATTTTCTGATGTTCTCGAGAGTTGAGACAACTTTTCCGATAGCTTTTCGTGTCTTTTCCTCCAAGGCGAGTTTTGCGTCACAGCTCTGAACTGTTCGCTGATTGGTCCTGCAAAATTTTGAGTTCTGGAGACGATTGTCAATGGGGTTGGGCCAGACTGAGTATGAGCTTGAAATCAATTCAGGCGGAAATACGTAGGCTGGTGTCACCAGGCTATATAAAGCCTACAATGCGGTGAAATTTCAGACTCGGCGTTTCCTTCTAAACTAAAAACAAGGCTATATTACCATATTAAAATGGTGTACCAAATTGCGTTTTATTACAATGATAAAAAAGTGTAGGCCTTCTAGCCTATGGTAAGGTCAGGTTTGCCGATGTGCTTGGCTATTTTAAAGTTTCTCCCTGTGCATCGATCGGAGACAGACGTCACTTCACTGATAATATTCTGGGGATAGGCTACAACATAGCCAATAGGCTTTCATACTAGGGGCTTTATCCTTTAAATATCTTTGCGGCATTGAATCAGTCTCCTTTCAAGAACATGCGGGCAAGAACTTTCTAGCCTCGTGTCAGCAGCGCCTATAGGCTACCTAAAAACAACAGGCGGATGGCGGGCGGGTGCGGTTTTGAAAATTGGTCAAAAAAATTGGTGCGGATGTGTAGCGGACGGATCATGCGTTTTGTGATACGGTTGCGGATGAAATAATACCCCATCCGCGCATCTCTAAACTGCACATATGGAGGGGGCATGGCGGCGGCTAGCGATGTACACTGATAATTCCACATATTTAAGTGTTGTAGGAAGAATATCTGTGCAGGGGAGGGGGGCATGGTGGTGGTGGTGGCGGTGGCGGTTACAAACACACATATCAGTGGGCCGTGAATTACTTTCTAGTCAGAATACTGCAGCACTGCAGAAAAAGGCAGCCTTTCAACAGAACATAGGCGAATAACCTATTACAAAAAGCATTTTCAAGTGATTGACCCACACAGATTGCACAAAAACAGCTTTGTTTATGTCTCAGTGCAAAGAGATCTTGAGGTACTGCGGAATAGGGAGGATGTGGTAGAAAGGTGTGTTTTCGTTGAGGAGGACTCAGGATTGTACGAGTCGACACATAGTGGGCAGTATTTCAAAGAGAATTCACTCTTAGGCTCTCAAGCGCATGCTATTTTAATTGCTCTTTACATAGATGACTTTGAACCCTGTAATTCCCTGGGGACATCAAAATCGGGCCACAAGATCATGGCTGTGTATTGGGTACTGCTAAATTTACCAGCGAAATTCCGCTCCACGCTTAACGCGATACAACTTGCCCTGCTGAGTAATAGCAATGATGTGAAGAGGTTTGGCTATGACAAGTTTCTCCATCCTCTGGTGAGAGATCTATGCCATCTCGAACAGCAAGGCGTGTTTGTCAAGCATCTCAATACCAATGTTAAGAGAACCATGTAATGTGTATGTGCTGACAATCTTGGGGCTCATAGTCTTGCTGGCCTTCAAGAAAGCTTTGTGGTTGAACATCCCTGTAGGTTTTGCCTTGTCAGCAAACATGAAATACAGACCAAGGATGCCCGCTCTCTTCCACAAAGAACAATTGAAAATCACAATTAAATCATTGAAGAGCTGAAAGACCGTGATGAACTTGGTCAGAAGCTGGGTGTGAATAAAGAGTGTGTCGAAGCATTTAGCTTACTTTCACTCTGTCAAAGGGTTTACCCCAGTTCTATTGCATGTTTTACTTGAAAGCATTGTGCGTTATGAATTGGCTGTTTGTTTGAAGGAACTTTTTGTGCCTGAGGCTGCTGAAGGTCTGTGCTGACCAACTGGCCGAGCCTTTTCAAGAGCTTTTCAACCTGAGCCTACAGTCAGGGAGGGTCCCGGTTCTGTGGAAAACATCATGTCTCGTGCCGGTACCCAAGACTGGGCGCCCGGCCGAGCTCAACCACTACAGACCGGTGGTCCTCACTTCACACATCATGAAGACACTGGAGCGGCTTGTTCTACGTCACCTGAGACCTCTGACCGAACACGCACTTGACCCCCTGCAGTTCGGGTACCGGGAGAGTGTAGGGGTGGATGACGCTGTCCTTTACCTGCTCCACCAGGTCTACTCCTACCTGGACGTGCCGGGAAGTCAAGTGAGGATCATGTTCTTCGACTTTTCATCCTGGATTACGGACTACCTGACAGGACGGCCGCAGTTTGTCAGACTGGGGAGCTGTGCCTCTGACATAGTTGTGCGCAGCACTGGGGCTCCCCAGGGGACTGTGCTGGCTCCGTTCCCGTTCACCCTATACACGTCGGACTTCACCTACAACTCTGAGTCCTGATACGTCCAAAAATATTCAGACGGCACGGCTATAGTGGTGTGTGTGAGGGCAGGAGGGGGAGTACAGGGACCTGATTAGAGCCTTCGGCGACTGGAGCGAGAGGAACAGCCTTTTTCTGAACACCAGCAAGACCAAGGAGTTGGTCATTGACTTCCATAAGACTAAGCCACATCTGCGGCCTGGGCAAGGACATCGAGGTGCACTCTACAAAAAGGGACAGAGCAGGCTGTTCTTGTCCTTTGAGGTCTGAAAGGAGATGCTACTCATGTTTTATCAGTCAGTGTTGGTGAGCGTCCTCTTCAGGGCTGAAGTCTGCTGGGGAGGCAACATGTCTAAGAGGGACACTGGGGGCTGGACAAGCTGGTCAGAAAGGCGGGCTCAGTGGTGGGGCAGAGCCTGGACTCACTGCGGACTGAGGTGGAGAAACGGATGCAGGGCAAGCTCTTGGCCATCATGATATAAACCACCAATGTCAACCACCTCCTCCACCATGTCCTGGCAGGACAGACCAGCAGCCTCTGAGGACTGAGTGTCATAGAAGGTACTTTGTCCAAGCTGCCATCAAACTGTAACTATGTGACTCTACACTGTTTTGCACTATACATCTTATCTTACACTGTACATAACCGTATCGTATTGTCTGTACTTATTGTCACCATGTAAGCTGCAAGATACCTGAATTTCCCCACGAGATTAATAAAGTATCTATCGATCTATCTATCTATCATCAAAATGTCTTTTGGACAAACTGGACAACCAAGTACATTACTATTTGATCTATGCTTTCTCTTTGCACATTAGTATGGCTTACTTGGCAGAACTTGAAACTCGGTGTTGTGCTTCTGGTACAGTAGTGTGTCTCATTTTTGAAGGAAGGGTTGTGGTGATTACTATTATCATTTGCATTTACATCACCACAACAGCAATTCATCCATGCCATCATAACACTGATCGTTCCCCTTCAAATTCATTCTTGAGATACACTTTAGGACATTTGTGTTTTGGTTTGAAATGAATTACTAATTACTTAATTACGTTTGCATTCATGTTTGGATATTTGTTTCCCACTGCTGTCTTTCAGAAGACCAATGTGGTTGCACATAGGAAGACGACTGTGCTACAAGGCCTGCCTTTCTTTATGTGAGAGATTCCTGATTCTTTCTTCAAGTCTTGCCTGGTAGGCAGCACTATTCACTCTAAGCATGGGAATCAAGTTAAATGACTGGTATTTCTGAAACGTCAACTAATATGCATGTCTATATGCCTGTTACTAGCTTATGTTTTCTAAAGATATTACCTGACACTTTGATGCAACAGGCTGGCATTTCGGTGTTATTTTGTGAGTGTTGTTGGTCCCCTCCCCTGCCTGTAGGGGGTAACTACTGACACACGGAATTGGGTTGGCTGTTTCAAATTGTATTTTTGTGCTCTTTTCCTGCAGGATACTCTCTAATTTTGGAGGAACAAATTGTGCTTCATGATATCCCAGACCTTCAGACAGCCATGGCCTTGCGGTTTGGACTGCTTCATGCGTTGAACATGAAATATCCAGAGGACCTCAAATACACGTTCGAAACCCTTCAGAAGGTCTTCATGCGTCTAGACACAAACCTTTCTGCAAGAGTCCTCTCCTTCAGGAACAAAATGCTGAGGTCCTAAGAAAGAGGTATACCTGATAGGATGGTGGTTGGAGTTTTAAGTTCTGTTCCTGGTGTTTGGCTTGCTTGAAGCCTGTGTGCTGTTTGTCTCGCTGTTGTATTTAAAATACATGCAACATATTCGAACCACCTCCTGTGCGTCCAGCACTGTGCTTTTGTTCTGAGTAGTTTTATTTGGAATATCATCTGTGTGCAGTTACACCTTGCACCTTGCACACCTTGGGCCCTATCTTGCCGATCAGAAACGCAAGTAGGACGGCGCCAAACGCAAGTAGCTGTGTGGGCGGCTCTATGGCGCAGTTGCTATTTTAACGGCGGAAAAAACACACTTGCGTCCAGCGCAAGTGTCAAAAGGGTTGGTCCAAAGGAGGTTACTCAGCCATAGGTGTGGTTTGGGCGTAATATGCAATAAACCAATCCGAGCGTCATCTCACATTCCCTTTAAGAGCGAGGAGCGCATAGTCCATAGCGGCTTGTTATTTTAATGGCGGAATTACCTGGTGGAATACCGGAAAAGTTCACAGCCGAGGAGACCGACATGAGATTTACACCAATTTTTTGGCAAGCCATATATAATTACAAGGAAAAATATAGCTGCAAGCAGCGATGGCGGTTTCCTCCTCCAGACATTGCGAACCAGGGAAAAATGTATTTTTGTGACAATTTGTCATTGTATAGAAAGATCCATGCTGCAGACTTGCCAATGGGATATTACATTTCAAATGCATTACTTTGAAGATCCTCAAGGGCCATGGCTTCAAGCTAAGAGTGAGAAGGGGTGTGGTCATCCCTACATTTCCTTTAATGTTGTTTGTGTGTGCTTGCGCGTGTCAAAGGAGCCTGTCTGTGTGTGTGTGTGTGTGTGTGTGTGTGTGTGTGTGTGTGAGAGAGAGAATCTGGAGCACACACGCGCAAAGGAGCAGAGAGAGAAAGACCTTCCACTGAAAATCACCCTAGAAATTAGCCAAGCATGCATGTTTCAAATATTCACCAAAAATCCACTTTTCATCTTACAGTCAACTTTTTTTTTTTTCAGATTTGCGTACTTAACACTCTGTGTCTTCACATGAACTTGTGATTGAATAAGAGTATCACTTTTTGACCTGTTGATGTGTAAAGCATTATTTTAGCGTTAACAATGTATCCAATTTGCTTTATATCAATCATTTTTTAAGATATGAAGTTGCCTTTGCACATGGGAACATGTTGTAGTGTCTTCCAGTGACATATCAAGTTTGGTGTTGATTTCACAAAGATTTGCCAAGATATGACTTCACTTCCTGTTTGGCGACTTTTCAATTGAATTTGAGTGGCTGTACCGGACAAACGGTTGTGAGGATCAAAATGATTTCCATAACTTTTGTGAGGCTAGGTCTGAAGATCATCTCTGGAGATTTTGAAGAAGATTTGCCAAAAATTGTAGGAGGAGAAGGCTTTCAAAGGTTTTTGATAAAACCGGAAATAGCGGAAAATCTATATAACCGGAAATTGACGCCATTGGGTGGGTTTAATTCGTCTTGATCCAGGGAATCCAATGGTACCTCATTTTTGAAAATCGGTCATACGGTTCAAAAGTTGTGTGTGTTACAAAAGTCCAACTTTGACCTGTTGGTGGCGCTAGAGTGGTGTAATGAGAGCCATGAAACTTGGTGAGAATGAAGAAGGGACTGTCCTTAATGAGTGTGCCAAATTTCACAAAAAGTTACCATATGGTTCTAGGGGCTGCCATTGACTCCCATGGTACTAACATAATAAATATAGCTGCAAGCAGCGATGGCGGTTTCCTCCTAAAAACATTGCGAACCAGGGGGAAATGTACTTTTGTGACAATTTGTCACTGTATAGAAAAATTGTCCCTTCTTTATTCACACAAAGTGTCATGTCTCTCAATAGATTCATGCTATCAATGCTTGCCAATACTGTAACTTGCTTAAGTGAATGGCAAATAGAACATAACATTTCATAATTATTTCAGTTAATTAAACAACTGCAATACCCAGTGAAATATTAAATACAACTAACTGACGTTAGTTATCAACAAAATGGCTAGCTCACAATTGATGGGCTGTCGTTACAACCTTCAAGCTGCCCATAAAACCAAAATGGCATTTTATTTTGTTTGAGTTTTACCTTATCTAAGTGGGCAAAGACCATTTCTTTTCCACTTGGCCTAAAAAAAACATATGTCCAAAAGAAGCAGTCAAACCGTAATAATGTCAACCGCTAAAAACCATACTGGTCTGATATTGCCATTCCATACTGAATATTCTGTCAAATTCAAAAAATGTTGCGACATAGCATGCTATTTCAGATGAAAGTTGTGTGGTAGCCTGGCTATGTAAACATTACAAAAAAGGTGACCGATTGTTTGACCGAACGCGTTAATTCACTGAACAAATACTTTCAAATTACTCTTCGACCACTTGTTAGTCATGTCATCCATTCAAATAGCTGTGAATCAATCAATATTTATACAACTTTAACTGTGATGTGTTTTAGTTTCATTTCACACGTCATTTACTGTATTATCAAGCCATAGCCGCTTGTCAACATTCCACATACAATTTGAACTAGGCCTAACTACGTCACTGCCATATACGCTGAGATAGTTGCCCCCCCATGGATAGAGAACCTGGAAGATTATCTCTGCTTTGCAAGATATTAATTATAGGCTAACATCCACAACACAATACGAAACCACATCTAACATCCACAATACAATACGAAACCAAAAAGCGATGCTGGAAGATGTCAATAAAGCTTTACTTTTCATTCATCAACGCAAACGAACTGTGTCAAAGTTCTATCCTTTGGTTAAATCACTTTCTGAACACATCTAGCTATTGCCTCTGTTAATTGCCTTCTAGTCGAGCCCTGCAACTATGCTAATATTTAAAGCTTACACAATTACCTCTGCAAACACATGAACATCACAGCATGAACGGGGCCGAACTTTTCTGTCCAAGCCCAATCAGCGTTCAACAGAGTAATAACCAAGCCCAGCCCAAGTCCGCCAGAAATTTGAACAACACAATTAGTTACATGACGAACAAATAACCTAACTGTACATGCACATACATTACATTAACTTCACTCGCCGTCCCACAAGTCAAAATGTTTTATACCTTGCTATGCTAAAAGACATAGCCCATTGCTTACGAACACACATTAATTCAGCACCTCAACTTTACACAGCAACCGAGAATACAAACACAATTCAATTGTATTGAGGTTAACATACAAATTAAACAGTAGTAGACATGCTTCCATTACTTACGGTCAAATGTAAATGACAATCTTCTAGACTCCAAAAAAATCGTGTACATTGCTCAGTGACAAAATGGTTGTCTGTTCACCTTCCAGCGTTGTTATGGGTACCATGTGTCGTCACTGTGTCTAAACCACGCGGCGCAAAGGCACACATTCCTTTGAGAATCACCCTAGCTCTTACTCAACCATGCGTATTTCAAATATTCACCAAAAATCTACTTTTCATCTTACAGTCAATTTTTTTTTTGATTTGTGTTCTAAACATTCTCAAGTGTCTTCACATGAACTTGTGATTCAATCAGAGTATCACTTTTTGACCTGTTGATGTGTAAAGCATTGTTTTAGCGTTAACAATTTATCCAATTTGCTTTAAATCAATCATTTTTGAAGATATGAAGTTGCCTTTGCACATGGCAACATGTTGTAGTGTCTTCTAGTGACATATCAAGTTTGGTGTTGATTTGTCAAAGATTTGCCAAGATATGACCTCACTTCCTGTTTGGCGACTTTTCAGCTGAATTTGAGTGGCTGTACCGGACAAACGGTTGTGAGGATCAAAATTATTTCCATAACTTTTGTGAGGCTAGGTCTGAAGATCATGTCTGGTGATTTTGAAGAATATTTGCCAAAAATTGTAGGAGGAGAAGGCTTTCAAAGGTTTTTGATAAAACCGGAAATAGCGGAAGATCTATACACCGGACGCTTTCGCGGAGCGGGGTCCGTTTATTCGTCTTGATCCAGGGAATCCAATGGTACCTCATTTTTGAAAATCGGTCATACGGTTCAAAAGCTGCGTGTGTTAAAACAAGTCCAACTTTGGCCTGTTGGTGGCGCTAGAGTGGTCTAATGAGAGCCATGAAACTTGGTGTCAATGAAGAAGGGACTGTCCTCAATGAGTGTGCCAAATTTCACAAAAAGTTACCATATGGTTCTATGGGCTGCCATTGACTCCCATGGTACAAGAATTTTTGCCTACAATAACAATAGGTTACCTCCCTACGGAGGAAACCTAAATATAGCCGCAAGCAGCGATGGCGGTTTCCTCCTAAAAACATTGCGAACCAGGGGGAAATGTTCTTTTGTGACAATTTGTCACTGAATAGAAAAATGGATGTTGCAGACTTACCAATGGGATAATACATTTCAAATGCAATACTGTGCTAGAAGGCTTTGAAATTTGGCACACTCATTAAGGACAGTCCCTTCCTTATTCACACAAAGTGTCATGTCTCTCAATAGATTCATGCTATCAATGCTTGCCAATACTGTAACTTGCTTAAGTGAATGGCAAATAGAACATAACATTTCATAATTATTTCAGTTAATTAAACAGCTGCAATACCCAGTGAAATATTAAATACAGCTAACTGACGTTAGTTATCAACAACATGGCTAGCTCACAATTGATGGGCTGTCGTTACAACCTTCAAGCTTCCCATAAAACCAACATGGCATTTTATTTTGTTTGAGTTTTACCTTATCTAAGTGGGCAAAGACCATTTCTTTTCCACTTGGTCCAAAGAAGCAGTCAAACCGTAATAATGTCAACCGCTAAAAACCATACTGGTCTGATATATTGCCATTCCATACTGAATATTCTGTCAAATTAAAAAAATGTTGCATGCTATTTCAGATGAAAGTTGTGTGGTAGCCTGGCTACACCAATGTGTAAACATTACAAAAAAGGTGACCGATTGTTTGACCGAACGCGTTAATTCACTGAACAAATACTTTCAAATTACTCTTCGACCACTTGTTAGTCATGTCATCCATTCAAATAGCTGTGAATCAATCAATATTTATACAACTTTAACTGTGATGTGTTTTAGTTTAATTTCACACGTCATTTACTGTATAATCAAGCCATAGCCGCTTGTCAACATTCCACATTCAATTTGAACTAGGCCTAACTACGTCACTGCCATATACGCTGAGATAGTTGCCCCCCCCCCCCCCCCCCCCATGGATAGAGAACCTGGACTTTAGCCAATATCGGGTTTATGCCATCATGTGAACGTACTGAATGCTCAAGACACATCATCACTTGCCTATAACCAACTGAAAACAATAATTACCAAGAGCATTAGTAACTATAACATCGCACACCAATTTACACACATCTGTCGCAGCCAATGTAACCAAACACTAACGCAAATAAATCTGTAGCAACCACCAACCGCATGTCCAAAGATTATCTCTGCTTTGCAAGATATTAATTATAGGCTAACATCCACAACACAATACGAAACCACATCTAACATCCACAATACAATACGAAACCACAAAGCAATGCTGGAAGATGTCAATAAAGCACTTACTTTTCATTCATCAACGCAAACGAACTGTGTCAAAGTTCTATCCTTTTGTTAAATCACGTTCTGAACACAATTCATCACGCGTCTTTGCCTCTGTTAATTGCCTTCTAGTCGAGCCCTGCAACTATGCTAATATTTAAAGCTTACACAATTACCTCTGCAAACACATGAACATCACAGCATGAACGGGGCCGAACTTTTCTGTCCAAGCCCGATCAGCGTTCAACAGAGTAATAACCAAGGCCGCCAGAAATTTGAACAACACAATTAGTTTCATGGTGAACAAATAACCTAACTGTACATGCACATACATTACATTAACTTCACTCGCCGTCCCACACGTCAAAATGTTTTATACTTTGCTATGCTAAAAGACATAGCCCATTGCTTACAAACACACATTAATTCAGCACCTCAACTTTACACAGCAACCGAGAATACAAACACAATACAATTGTATTGAGGTTAACATACAAATTAAACAGTAGTAGACATGCTTCCATTACTTACGGTCAAATGTAAATGACAATCTTCTAGACTCCAAAAAAATCGTGTACCTTGCTCAGTGATAAAATGGTTGTCTGTTCACCTTCGAGCGTTGTTATGGGTACCATGTGTCTCACTGTGTCTAAACCACGCGGCGCAAAGGCACACATTCCTTTGAGAATCACCCTAGCTCTTACTCAACCATGCGTATTTCAAATATTCACCAAAAATCTACTTTTCATCTTACAGTCAATTTTTTTTCAGATTTGTGTTCTAAACCTTCTCAAGTGTCTTCACATGAACTTGTGATTCAATCAGAGTATCACTTTTTGACCTGTTGATGTGTAAAGCATTGTTTTAGCGTTAACAATTTATCCAATTTGCTTTAAATCAATCATTTTTGAAGATATGAAGTTGCCTTTGCACATGGCAACATGTTGTAGTGTCTTCCAGTGACATATCAAGTTTGGTGTTGATTTGTCAAAGATTTGCCAAGATATGACTTCACTTCCTGTTTGGCGACTTTTCAGCTGAATTTGAGTGGCTGTACCGGACAAACGGTTGTGAGGATCAAAATTATTTCCATAACTTTTGTGAGGCTAGGTCTGAAGATCATCTCTGGTGATTTTGAAGAAGATTTGCCAAAAATTGTAGGAGGAGAAGGCTTTCAAAGGTTTTTGATAAAACCGGAAATAGCGGAAGATCTATACACCGGAGGCTTTCGCGGAGCGGGGACCGTTTATTCGTCTTGATCCAGGGAATCCAATGGTACCTCATTTTTGAAAATCGGTCATACGGTTCAAAAGCTGCGTGTGTTAAAACAAGTCCAACTTTGGCCTGTTGGTGGCGCTAGAGTGGTCTAATAAGAGCCATGAAACTTGGTGTCAATGAAGAAGGGACTGTCCTCAATGAGTGTGCCAAATTTCACAAAAAGTTACCATATGGTTCTATGGGCTGCCATTGACTCCCATGGTACAAGAATTTTTGCCTACAATAACAATAGGTTACCTCCCTACGGAGGAAACCTAATAAAGTATTTACCACATGAGGAAATCATTGTGATATCCAAGATATTTTAAAAATAGGCATACATCTAGCGTACACAATGACCCAAATGATTCAGGTTAATTGAAGCTGCGTGACATTTGATTTATTGTATGGCTTTGTAAAAAGCCGGGAGATAGATATATATGGGGATGCGAGAAACCCTCCAAAAGTAAGCAAAGCCAAGCAAGCACGGGAAGATATTGCCGTGATTGTTTCTGCTACGGGGCACCCGAAAACGGTGCCGAAAACGCTATAATGACGTCCGGAGACATGGGACATCCAAGCTGGAAGGTAACACACGTTCTCGTGGCCTCACGGGAGGTGGATCTGCCTCGACCCAGGATCTGACGGCAGCAGAGGACATCGCCACGTCTACCCTCACGCCTGAGAGCGTGCAGGGATTTGGGGGCATGGAAATCGGCACCCAACCCAGTGCACCAGCTGACCAAACCCAAGGTACATAAATAAAGTCCACATACACAGAGATGAGTTTACAAGATGTATAATAATACTGGCATGAAATAAATGCAACAAAGCCATACAATAAATCAAATGTCACGCAGCTTCAATTAACCTGAATCATTTGGGTCAATGTGTAAGCTAGATGTATGCCTAGTTTTAAAATATCTTGGATACGGATATCACAATGATTTCCTCATGTGGTAAATACTTTATTTTCCTATGGCTTGCCAAAAAATTGGTGTAAATCTCTCGTGTAAACGAAAGAAGTAAAGTGTATAGCCTATAGGTCCTTTACTGTGCGGGCAAGCACATGCGCCCTTAAAATAGCGTTCTGAATACGCGTTACAGACTTAAGACATTGCGCCTCTGACATTAGACCAGCTTTTTTGTGGTCAATGGCGCACGGCGCACGGCGTTGTTTTGAAACTGCAAAATACCACTTGCGCCAGAGAAACGCCTTCTCTGTTCCGCCCCCGCCCATGTCGACGCAAGTTCATTTCGAAGCGCGCCTCTGGAGGGAAAATCGCGCTGTGCGCCGGGTGCAAGATAGGAATGATACATGCGTCGGTGACAATGTCAATTGCGCTGGGTGCAAGATAGGGCCCCTTGTGTTTCTGTACATTTTGGATAGATTTGTTAAAGCGTGTGTTTTCTGCTTTCTATTGTAAACACGTGTGTGTGTGTGCTGTAAAAAGCAAGCCAATGTTGCTTTATGGTAATTTGGCTACTCATCTCACTGTTTGCTCAGTAGGTTCGAAACAGATGCTACTATGGAAATGTTGCCACTTTTACTGCTATGCATTTTAAGCTCATACACAGAGAAGGCAAAGGTATACTTTTATTTGATCGTATTTTTTATGTTTCACTGTGACACGTTTCTTTTAATCTGCTGACTTGGTTATTTGGATACTTATCTCAATGTTTTCCCAGTATGTTTGGTACAGCTACTACTATATTTTTTTGAAGAACATCAAGATATTTATTTAACACAACAGACAGAACAGAACAAAATAGTTAATTGTTTACATTTGAAATGTGTGTGTCAACGCACTTCTGTAACACATTGACCACCACCTCTACCATTCCTGGCCCCAAGGTGTGAGTGAGGAGTCTGAATTTCTCATTACTCCTTACTTGGTTGGCGAGGTGCTGGAGCTGTTTAAATTCAACAGCTCTCCCTGTGGCCACAGTGGGGTCCAGGGGCGGACTGGGACAAAAAATCGGCCCGGGCATTTTGAACCAGACCGGCCCACTAAATTCGATAACACACCTTTTTAATCTCGAATGTCTACACCAACCAGGCTTATAGCTAGCAGGGCGTCTGCCCTATAGTCTACTAAAAAATAAGAAGAAACGGGACGCCCTACTTTTAGGCAGGACGGCCTAAAGACGCCCTATTTTTCTCCCGTTTTACCTGTTAACTTCGCTGAATGTGATCAAAATTCACCGTTTCAGTCGCTTCAGTGCTTAACGAAGTCTAGAATCATACATATGACCTGCCAATTAGAAAATACAAATAGCATTGCTGTATTTCCGCTACAACAACGTTACATCATGATTCCAACGAAACATTGATTCACGGGCTCGCAGAAGCTCCAGAAGACAGCTGTCTCACCGCACATCACTGAACCTACTACTGTATGAGTTCAACAAGAGTTTGTGTGTTAAGGTGGTGGTCTTAATTAATCTAAATGCAATAGCCTACACATCATACACTTTAAAGCTTTGTTCAGAATACGGAGGTATAAGATCGGTCGATATTTTCCATGAAAATAGCGACTGAAGAACCCCCTGTTCTCATCTCCGAGAGGACAGGCTGTATTGCTCCCTTTTCTAGAAGGGAGTCTATTTCCTCCTGTAGGAAACGCGCTTGATGAGGTGGCATTAACGTTTGAACTACGCCCCTGAACTTCGGGGGGGACGGGAAAACTGGAGCGTATAACGGGCTATCATAATTCGGTATCTGGACAAATTGGCATATTTTCGGAATACCAGGGTTTGGGAATACTGGGCTTTCGGAACAATTGACATGGCACCGCGCACCACTCAAACACACAACATAGAGTGTAGGCTAACGGCTGGCTGTTTCAGAGTACAGTAGGCTGAGGGCTAGCAACAGCTACAGACTTGTCTTGTATTTACAATGCAAACGAACTTGGCCATAGAACATAGTTTCTAAGTCAAACATATTTTAGAGACGTTTTAATTCATGATCAGTAAGCTTACCGTAGGTCGTTGTATCGTATCTCCCTGGCTGTAGCCACCAGCACTGTCATCCACGGGAGCTGATGGCAAACTTTTAGCTAAAGGTAGAAGGTGTTAGCTGATATGATTGGACGAGACCCTAGTCACTCAAGAAGACGGCCAATGGGCCGCAGACTAGCGTGCGCGTGTCAAGCAAGTCAAGGCCATGGGCCACGCTGTTTACCGTCCTAATGCATTATGTAGGCAGGTCCAAATCGAAAGGGGTTTGTGTTGGGTCAGCCCAGGGGATGTGATTGGGCCAGCCCAGTGTCAGTAGGGCCGCTGATGAACTACTTTCGTGGGCCAGCCGGTCAGACCATTATATGGGGAAAAAAATAAAAAATTAAAATTCGGGACCATCGGCCCATATTGCACCCCGGCCCAGCGGGCAAACGCCCGGTATGCCCGATGGCCAGTCCGTCCCTGGTGGGGTCTGAGGCAGGCAGCATGCTCACTGCATTGAATTCAATGTTCCTGGCAGCCAGGGCACAAACAGACGAGCACAGGTCCTTGGCTTCTCCCTCTGACCATTTCGAGCAAAGTGAAGGGACTCTGGTCACTGGGGCCGGAGTCACCCCCACCTCATGCAGCTGCTGCCTGAGGTCCCGCTTCAAATTCTTATCAGTCCTCAGGAGCGCAGTGAGGGTGTTAACCGGCATGCTCTCAGGAGGAGCAGTCCTCCTCCTGATCTCTTCCACTGTTATTGGGTATCTCACACTTTGAGGCCCAAAACATGTCCTCAGCAGGCTATGCACACTCTGAAATGCCTGCTGGGCTGGGGCAGCAGGGCTGGGTGGGGCAGGAAGGCTTGATGGAGCAGCAGGGATGGGTGGGGCAGTAAGGCTTGATGGGGAGAGCAGGGCTTGATGGAGCAGCAGGGATGGGTGGGGCAGTAAGGCTTGATGGGGAGAGCAGGGCTTGATGGAGCAGCAGGGATGGGTGGGGCAGTAAGGCTTGATGGGGAGAGCAGGGCTTGATGGAGCAGCAGGGATGGGTGGGGCAGTAAGGCTTGATGGGGAGAGCAGGGCTTGATGGAGCAGCAGGGATGGGTGGGGTAGTAAGGCTTAAAGGAGCAGCAGGGATGGGTAGGGCAAGAAGACTGGGTGGGCAGCAGGGCTGGAGCATGGGGCTGGGTGGGGCAGCAGGGCTGGGTGGGGCAGCAGGGCTTGATGGAGCAGCAAGGCTGGGTGGGGCAGCAGGGCTGGGTGGGGCCGGAAGGCTGAGTGGGGCAGGAAGGCTGGGTGGGGCAGCAGGGCTTGATGGAGCAGCAGGGCTGGGTGGGGCAGTAAGACTTGATGGAGCAGCAGGGATGGGTGGGGTAGTAAGGCTTGATGAGGCATCAGGGCTGGGTGGGGCAGCAGGGCTGGGTGGGGCAGCAGGGCTTGATGGAGCAGCAGGAATGGGTGGGGTAGTAAGGCTTGACGGGGCAGCAGGGCTGGGTGGGGCAGCAGGGCTTGATGGAGCAGCAGGAATGGGTGGGGTAGTAAGGCTTGACGGGGCATCAGGGCTGGGTAGGGCAGTAAGGCTTGATGGGGCTGGGGCGGAGGCTACACCAGCCAGTGGTGACTGGTGGAAAATTGACACCTTTGCCGCTTCCGTGCCTTCTTGGGCGCCATCTCTTCAACAACGTTGTCAGCTAGCTGCTTTGCTCTGTTTCGCTCAAATCAAATTTAAACCTGTATAGTTTTATGTTATTTTATTGTATTAATGGTATGTTTTACTGTGATACTGTGGCACTACCGGTATTGTTAATCTGCTAAATCATAAATTCAGGGTTCAAACGCATCACGGGGGGGGGGAAGCTAATCAGCTGTACTAGAGATGTTTTATAGGAGTAGACTAAGCTTTCCTCAACAGAGGCCAGGGAATTCCTCATACTCCTTGTATGTGGGTATTTGTTTCTGTTTGTGTGTCATTATATTATAGTATAATAGGTAAAGTGAAGTAGAACTTAAGTGTTGTGTTAACTAAAAAATGTAATGCAACCTTCTTCCTTCTGCCTACTGTATGTACCAACTTGCTTTTCTAAGTTAATTGCCATTATTATTTCAATTTATTTCAATTTCACAATTTAAGTTAAGTCAGCATAAAAATACTCTTCTGTGTGAACTTCAAAGAAACCAGTTAGGGTAACTTTATGTTTTGTGCCAACTTACTTTTCTAAGTTAATTGGAATGATTATTTTGATCAACATCACAATTTGAATGGGCTGAACTTGTTAAAAAAACGAAAGTCAACATAAAATACATATCTGTATTAACTTAGAAGAAAAAATCAGCACAACTATTTGGGCCTAAATTGAGTTTACTCAAAATCCTTTGGCAGCAGGTTCCGTTGCATTCTCAAGTTGGCTTAACAACATGTTTTTTTTTACAGTGTAGACATATAATACAATATTTACTTGATGTTTTTGACATGGGTATGGTAGGGCTGGGTGTAGAACTATTCTCTGTACCCTGCTCCATACCTTTTCTTTGTCCTGTTTTGAATATGTATCTGATATTATTCCACACTATTGTGCAAGTTGATACTCCACAAAGGTTTATCTGATCCCCAACCTAATCCCAGCATGCTGTCAGAATTGAATTGTGTCTCCTCTTTTGGGTATAAGGACAAGAGGCTGGGGTAGTAAGATTTTGCTTTTAGTATACTCTGTAGTAAAACAAGGAAGTTGGCATAAAACAATTTTAACAATTCAAGTAAGGCTAGTAGACATGTTTGACACCATCCATTTCCTGCAAAACATACCTCTTTGGGACCCCACAGCCACAGAAGAAAACTTAATAAACAGACTCTTGTCAACAGAGCATTTTTCTCTGATAGCGCACTTGGGTGTGGGTACATACACACAACTTAATTCACAAATTTCCACACATTCCCCAAAGCATGAACTGAATATAAACTACTGGTCACATTTTCAATACTCTCTTTCAGATTGGATATGAAAATGCCTTGACATGATACACAGAAGTGACCAGATTACGACCCAAATGAAACACTGTGCGGTCAGCTGTATGCAAGTGGTGTAAGTATATGTTTCATGCACTGTATCACGCTCTGTTTGAACACCTTCTGCAGGCGTCATTGTTCATGCAGGCCCGAGCACAGCTGCCTGACTCAGCACCGGAACAATGAAGACAGCCGCTAATAGACCCCACTGTTAGTATCTGACAGAAAAATACCTTTGATGCATGCACTGGTCACAAGCCAAATGATCACGTCCTGGCCCCAGTGGCTCTGTATCTGGAAGTTTTCGAGGCAGCAATGGTTGATTTGTCATCCGCTCAGACTAATGTCCTCGGCTCTGGCCACTCCCTGGGGGTGAGTGAGAGCGGTAAGCTGCAAAGAGCTCCAGTGTGCTGCACCTGTCTGGTTTAAATCCTCAGTTAGAAAGCATCGCTGTACTGCAGGTTGCACCTGATGCAGAGGCCACAGCACCGGGATGAAGACCATGAGATGAAGAGCTTTTTCTAAACGTAAAGCCCATTACAGAACTGGGTTATAAAACAATGCAGACCTATACTTTTCGTCAGTAAGGATTTTTGCTTGTGTTGCCTCTAAATCTCCAAACCTTGAATCTTAATATTCAGTTTTCATTGAGCACTTGTGGTTTAGTGGGATTTCTTCTGATTACTTAAGCATGTAGGTACTACAAACAAACAATTGTTATTTCTACCCAGAACCATAAATATGAGTCTTGCACGAGGAGCAAAGCCATAGTAAAATACATTTGAATTGCTTGTCCTCAGCCAATAATAGTGAAAACTTTACACCCTTTGCAGCACTTGATTACTGCCCCCTCTGCAAGTCAATTTACGCTTTGTTCCTGTTTGTTTATCGTTTTAAATATTCATGGCTATAGCCCAGAGTGGTCAGACCTAATCACTTGCATTCAGGCTGTTGGCCCATGTATCTCCTTGTGTACTACTAAGGGGGCTTTTAATGTCTCTCAAGGGTCAACCCTGGAGCAGCATGGAAGGTTTTTAGGGACCCTGTTTGTTCCAAGAAAAGTGTGTTATCTTGAATGATAGTTTTTCTAGATGAGTAGACTAAAAGGTTTGTTTGCACATCTTGTTCTGAGTAAAAATGGAAGGCACGTTAGCTTGTGGATATGGTGGCTGTACACCGACAGGGTGTGAAGCAGGTCTAGGAGATATGCTCTGTGGTTTTGCCACCTGTTTAATAAATATGAGGCTTCTTTGTTTAAATGTACTTAGCATGTATTGACCACAGAAGCATCGAGTCGCCATCATGGTAGCATTACTGAGAGTTTTTTTTTTTTTTTTAACTTCGAAAAGTTAGTGGAATGGCTTCCATGCCATGAGATACACTTTATTAATTGTAGTTTTCGTTAGTGGAATTGCTTCCATGACATGCTTTGAGATACACTTTATTTATTGTAGTTTTCATTGTTCAGTTTCAGCCACAATTTGAATTATTTCGATTTTTTTTAACAAGTTGATAAGAAACTACAATTAAAAATGTCGTAAAGATGACGTCATCAAACTGATCGAACTGACAGCCTGCCAAGTGGCGTCAGGGCTAACGAGAAGGACAAGGCACCTGCATTTTGAAAGAAGATAAAATACCGTTTAAAATGTTCAGTTAGTTATTGCGCTGCCTGGCAGAGACTGCATTTACCAGTTACATCGAAATAAAACTTTAAAATTTAATCTAAACCAAGGGCATTCAGTTCGACGTCTTACATCACTTTCACTCTCAGTATCACACTGACGAAAAAAAATTTACGGAGCTGAAAATGACAACTTGAAAGCCCATTTTAAATGTGTTAAGGGACGTTTATCAATTAGGCCTGGCGGTCATGTGACATGTCCTTATCTGGTGCAGGTGAGTTCTTTATTGTTGATGGGGAATACTTAATTGTCATGCAAATTTGCATTCGAGCATGCTGGTTCCACAGGTCCACAGAGATTTCGTTTCGTAGACTTTAAGACAATGACACGTAGGCCTAGTCATGTAAATGATAACTGATTTGGGATAAGCAATCATGCTGGAGTGGCAGAATGTATCCGCGCCGACAACCAGTAATGATGACCACAATCTGACGTACATGGACAGCCATCATGCAATGGAGTTGGCACATCGACCTGTAAAGATTGTCATAATAATAGTTTTAGGAGTAATGATCACACTGGGAAACATTGCTGTTATATCTGTAATATCCTCATCAGTGGCTGGGTGGTCAAGGAATTCTAGATACTTCCTGCTGTCTTTAACTGGGGCTGATTCCGCGTTTGGTCTCATTGTAATGCCCTTAAATCTCTGCGTGAGCCTGGTAAAGAACTCTAGTATGGAGCCCGATCCATTCTGTCATATTGTAGCATTTTTTAACTCAACAGTGTATTCTACTTGCATGTACACACTGGCCACTATAAGTTTTGAGAGGTACATCGCTGTGTTTTATCCGCTGAGATACAGATCTTTAATGACAAGAAGACGTGCGTTGCTCTTAATTGCCTTTGCCTGGCTTTTCCCGCCCATGTTGTTGTTCCCCATCTCTTTACCTGAAGGGATTATTGAAGTACACTTCTCCACAGCGTCGCTGGTCTGCAATCCATCTTACTCCAGCAATGTTGTCTACTCGTTTACCTTAACCGGGTTCATTTTCTTCCCATGCTCAATCGTCATGACCTACTGCAACCTGCGACTTTGGTTTGCAGCCAAGAGACAACAAAAGAGACTGAGAAAAACTAATCTGAATGGACGCAGCAGACCTAACGTGGCATCCCGTGTGCTCATTCCTGTGATGGCAGCCTATTATGCATGTTGGACACCTTGCATGGCTATAATGATTTACAATGGTAAGAGTTAACACTAATTGTACTCTTGAAGTGCTTCAGTAATTTCTAGACCTAAACTAATATAGGGGAATATTGATTGTTTTCAGAGTTTCAGTGTCTACTGTGTATGTTGATTTTTGTTGGAGGTGTTTTTATTCAATTCAATTCAATTCGATTTTATTTGTATAGCGCCATAACAATACAATTGCCTCTAGGCGCTTAGATGCATCTGTTGATTATTAAGGGGGGCTGGACCTGTAAACAAAAACCTAGAAAGGGCTGAAACAGAAGCATGTAGTGCACAGTAATATTTGGGAACACATTATTTGTCATGCCTTCAGAGTTATACCATCAGTATACGCCCGGCAGTTTCTTTTTTTGCCAAAATAATACTTACTACACTCATGAGTAGGTGTATCTAAAGGATTGCTTCTGAGGTCACCTGAAATAGAAATCATATGGCTATAATCCACATAACCCAATACTGTGTGAACCTACAGTGTACATAGTAGAGATAATGGTGCTTCATCAGTACTCATCAGCTATGTTATGACTTGATCTTTTTTCCCCAGCCATCTCAGGCAGTGGCGTCTCTGAATGGAAGGAGTTCGTGGCTGTGTGGTTACCCACCTCCAATGGGTTCCTGAACTGCATCTTCTACTTCTGGATCAACCAGAGTTTTCGAAGGAAGTTTTACACAATCGTAGGAAGACTTTTCTGGGGTCTTTGTCCTGAACTGTGCAAGGCAATGGGGTGCAATCCTGTTACAGGGTTCCACGAGGACCATAGCGTGTGGAACAACAACAACACTTTCCAGGAACGCTCCTCTAGCGTTTCATCCACCTGCACACTACTAACATTGGCTTCTGACACCTATGTCTGAGGACGAGGAGTTGAAAGATCATGGAGTGAACCGAACACACTCAAAACACCACCCAACTTCCATGGAGTCAATTCCAAATGTCCACTCCAGAAGAGCTTCAATTCCGGACTGGACTGGATTCAGGCAAAGTTTTCAGCATTTCTTATCAAAATCTATTTTTATTTTTTTTTATATTCAAGTTTGACGAAGCTCTTCAAATCAGAAAGATTTCTCAGGATTCCAGTTTTATTTTTATTTTTCTGTTTTAGTTTAAAGCCTTTTTGTGTTCGATCTCAACATACTGTAGTGGTGTATTTTAGATAACTTAAAAATCAAAACCTACACCTCATGCTTGCAGAAGTGCTCATAGAACAACACCAAATGCTGAAAGCAAACTTTTCAAATCAAGTTGGCAAATAATCACAGAAATTGGTCAGTGAGTACTTCCATACTGTATGAGCACCATGTTCTTCAGCTTCATTTTCTGATACAGAAGACCTGAGCTTGCCAGCAACTTGGCAAGCTTAACCTTTAAGCCTCGGCATTGCAATTTATGCAAAAGGTAAAGCAATTAGGCAGTTTCGGTGCATAAAGGTCATCACAGCTGTGTGTGGGAGGTACCCTTTCTTGTCTCTTGAAAGAATGCAAGCTAGTTGTCACTGAGATGGTGCCACATCAACACTCTTAAAGCTTTTGTGTATCACTAATTAGGTTTGTTTACTTTTTATCATGCCAATTGTTCTCTTTATTTGTTCTTTGCAACAGGACCATTCACTCTTCATCACCTGCCCATGGTGATCTGAAAGCCAATCAGATGGTAGCTATATGTGTCTGTGCGATTTGTGTGTCAAAATAAGGTGGACATATTAATTAATGTGTATATACTGTATGTAAATACGTTTATTTTCCAACAAAACATGTTTTCTGTTATCATTGGGGTGTTTTGTTTAAACATGAAGTTGCTTGGTAGCTTGACTTGTCAAAATGGATCTGTATCAAAGAGATTTTACCCTTGCGATGTATGCTAAGAACACTATTTTGTAAACAGTTTGTCCAAAATGTATTGTAAATACTGAATTTTATATTTATATGGAAAACAATTGAATATTGATTGTATTTGTTATTTAGGAATAAAATTGAATTGTGAAATAAAGTCTGCATTGTATTATGCTCATGAATCAGATTCTTTATTATGTATGGATGATGGATGTTTATGCCTCATTTTAAAGGATGCTCAGGTGCACATTACTCTCACATAATGTATTGAAATGTATTGTTTGGAGGATAACCCCTTGAGATGCAGCATCTTGTTTTCGAGGGGGTCCTAAACTTTTCAAATCAAGGTAGTATGCTGGAAAACTCTTTTACACTTGAAAAGGAATTTGATTTCATTTTTTGCTTGGATGTTCCCAGCACACCCACAGACCATAGCACTGAGTGACTACGTCTGCCTTGTACGACAGTCAATCATTTTTGAATGCAGCTCAGGTAATTTAGCTAAGGTACAGCAAGACCTACAGTAAGTATTTCTTAAGTGTGTTTCCCAGCGTTTCTGCGCTTTCGATCCATCTTATTTCATAATTATTTTTGTATATGTTACGATTTTTCCAGAGTATAAGATGTGTAATTAAATCAGTAGAAAACGTTTTCATAGTGTTTTCAGAATTACATCATTGTTGTCAATCAAGTGTAGAGGGATTTCTTTTTTCAGCAAAACTACTCAACTACACAGCCAAACAACGTGCTTTCAATATTACAGAATTACATGTTTCCTGCAAAGTGCAGTTTTCTGTACTGTGAATCTGGAGCTTTACGATGTTCCAGGGCTTGTGTAGAAATAAGAATGGAATGTGTGACGGGTAGAATACAAATGAGATTCATGGATTCAGGAATACAAGAGCGTTCAGCCATCTGTAACAGCATACATAGCTCTTGATGTCTGGTCAGGGAAAACAGAACTGTCAATGCAACATGCAATCCCACTCAACGACTTTATTTTACAGTGGTCTGTGACAGACTGCTGGATGTTGTATATGTGTATATGCTATATTATCGTTCTTAAACTGTTCCAATGGAAGTGTTTAACGGCAGCATTTGACCTCATGGCTCAACCCTATGTTGTTCTATTTATTTAATCATTCAAGAACTGCAAGCATCACACCACTTGTTGCAATAATTTACAAATGCAGCAGGTAATACAAAACAATATTCTTACACTTTTAAACTGTGGAGGGGTAAGCCATTCATGACAACCCTTTGTGCTGTAGGTGGACATATTTTACCATGTTTGTAGGAAGATTAGTTTGGTATACAAAACAGGAAGAAAGTGTAATATATGCATGCCAAACTTAAAAGCTAGGCCATGTATGGAGCAAATCAAATGGAGTGAAGTACTGCAGTATGAGTCCTGAATGAATAATAAACCAAATACACTAAAGAAGGCAGTAAGACATCAAGATTGGTCACATCCTCTATACTAGCTAATCTCAAGCTCATCTCATATTAATTTATAATACAGGCCATTACCATGCCTCGAGTGTCAGCTGTAATTTATTCAATGTCATGCAGACATGTTTATCTCCTTGGACAAACAATCTGTTTATTTATTTTTTAAATATGTTGCCCCATTGTATGTCATATTTTTACCTTTTGTCACCATAACTGAAATGATTTGGCAGCTGAGGCTTTCCCATGGTAATTAACTGTAAAGGCTTTGATAAACAAATAGATAAGATGTATATATTCAGAACAACATATACTGTATGTATACTATACCCAACATAGTTGTTTGTCGGTGAATTTGCTGCTGACATCTGGAGTTGAGTCAGTTGTATGTGATTTAAAACTGCCACTTAGATAATAACTCAGTTGATTGTAACATCTCCCTTACAAATCCCATCTCTTTAACCAAGCTGTTATATTTACAGAGCTCCTCCTCAACATGTGGCCCTTTGTCTTTTTTATTGAAAGCAGTTGTCGACCGACACGTTATCTATTGAGAATAAAAATCAAAGCTCTCTGCAGGATGTCATGACCTTGAATCTCATTGTAAAATCCCTGTTTCTGGTGGGTGAGCTCTGCCACCACTCAGGGGAAGAGTGTTTTTTATATTCTATTGCTATGGTGATATGGTACTATATGCGCGCTATTTATCCTCTTTATCAGTTTCTTTCCAGTTTGTCCTTTACATATATGGAGATGAAAAAAATGCAGAACAAAAATCAGGAAGAGTAGCCAAATTATTTTAGGTTATTAGATGAATCATTTTCAACAGTGTTGATTCCTGTAGAACAGAATGACAGCTGATTATACATGGCCATTTGGATACAATGATGGCTGCACAATTATGATTCATCCCTTCCAGAGTGTTCATGATGCAGTACTCTACATGGTGGTGCATGAAAACCACAGTGCAATTTCCTGCGTAAACACACCCAGCTGTCTGGTCCACAATATGTGATCATCTCATTCTAGGCAACGTGCTTGTGGTAGGAAATTAACAGGGATATGGATCTGATGATCGCACTATGGTGATGCAAGTGATTATTGTGTCTATTGTGACTATTGTGTCTTACAATGCATTCCTTAAGGGCGATGGTAATTGTCTTCACTTCTCACTTCACTCCTCACCCCTCTGCAGAGTTTATTTTCATAAATAAAACAAAAGCTGGGACTTCTTTAAAGGGTTTACAAAGAATTCATCTAATATTTTGAATATGTAAAAATCGTTACACAATAAAATCTTGTTTTTAAAATGTCCAGTAGAGAACTGGCTGATGTTTGCCCACTGCATTCATAACACCTGTCTGATGATGCACTGCCACCTAGTGATTCAGGCATAGAACACATGGAATTATCAGTGTATTTTTTTATAGGATCATAGTTCAAACATAATCTAAAAATGACTTGCAGCTGAGAGCTGGTATGAATATTTTTACCGGTAAATTGTTTCAACCAAAGGATTGTATGAGATCACGCTACTGTATGATGTTATGAGATTATGTCTGCAAAAACATGAAACTATATGTTACATTGCCATGCTGGGTTTCAGGGCAAACATGCACAGAGTGCGTCTCACTGTTTTGCTGTGGTAGAAACCATTCACTCACTCACCCAGGATCACCCTGTCCAGGTTAATCAGGGCCTCGTTCGCATCCTCCGACTGTGTGCGCACCCTGGAGCAGCCATGCAGCCATGAAGTGGGTCAGCGTCTGTAGTAGCCTGAGCCACCTGAGATAGCCATGGGGCAAGCAGAATGCAGGAGGAGAAGAGGAGGAGGACAGAGGAGGAGGAGGAGAGGAGGAAGAGGAAGAGAGAGGGCAAACAGAGTCTGGAAGTGACTTCAGGCTGTGTGCACTTCATGTCACTTCATTTGTTTTACATTGCATAAGGTAACACAATTGTGAAAACACAGAACAGTCTTTACTCCAGCAGAACCCCATTGCCTAATTGAACATAAGGTTACTGTTGGTTTCAGGTAATTATACGACTTGCCAACACTGTGGGAGTGAAATGCCCTACTTAATTCAGTGTTTTGTGGCGTACTACATCACAACAGGGAAATTAGTGCCTTTTGATGTATAACACTGTAAGTATGCTGGTTCACATTGCCCACTCAGCCCTATGAGGACTCTTGTTTGTGAGTGTGGGCAGCATTGCTTTTATTTCAGGAAAACACCAACATTTGAGTGCAATTTGAGAGCTATTCATGGGGCGCTTTAACATGGCTTTTAATTAAATGAAAACAAAAACATTCAAGTTCGATAGAATGAGCAAAAGGTCTGCAATGGGAAACCAACTCAGAAAACATTTTCACATTGTTTTAGTGGTTAGTGGTGGTGACAAACTAGTGATTGAACTTCCTTTTGATTAGGCAGTAAAAGTCTGTGTGTGCCTTGCAAGACATTAGAAAGCTGGTCTGAGCACCACAATGGGATAGGAAATGGGAGGAATATTAATTATCCATTAAGTGGGAGACAAATGTGAGGACAGTGTCAGTGTCTTATCCGAACACCACCATCTCTCCAGCAGCGGTGATACTTGAGCTGTATTTGAGGACGGTGCTCTATTATGATCTCCCTACTGTCTTCACTGGCAGTCTTCATGAACTGACGTAGTGGGCACAGCCTTGGGTTTGACCTATGGACCTGGCTCTGATGATGTGCTCATACCGCAGTGCTAACTACTCGCCTTGGTCATATTTGCCTCATCCTTTATGTCAAATTGAGCATGTGTGTAAATGTCTGTGTAATGTGAGGGCCTTCCCCCCAATACCAAGTCACTAGGCTCTTAAATGCCGATAATCATCTGTGACCTTTGAGATTCAGTCCAACTGGTTGATCAAAGTTTTGTAACATAATGTAGTGCATTCACACATTCATTATCTACTGTACATATTATAATTTGTGAACCTAGTGACAGATTTAACACAGTATTTCCACGTTACTGCAGCCAACCATTTACAAAATCATCCTTTTTTGCCCCTGACAGACGGCACATTGTTGCATCTAATGAATGAAATAAACTTGATGGTTCCGAATGGCTTAGCTCACAGTGCTGTGTGTGTTCCCTTTGTTTAAGCTAAACACTCTGGGCTGACAGAGACTGCTTGTATCCAGACTGGCTCTAGTATGTCACATGTGTGCTCACATGCAAATTATGGCTTGGCCCACTGTTGGTGGCACTTTACTGAACTGTTTGAAATGTGTTAAAGACACTATTCTAAGTGGCACCCTCACTATGCTCAGGCATAATAACGAGTGTGTCTGTATACAGTACATGTTAGACTATCTCTGTTTGAAGCACGAGCAGTGCCTTGTATTTGAGCATCCTGTTGCACCTATGGACAAAGCACTAATAAATAGGATTAACCCGAGTCACATTACACCACAATGAGTTTCATACATCAGTATATAGAATCACCTTTCCTCACTCACTATGTGAGGTGTTGCTCTGATTTTGAAAGAATATTTCCTGGAGATATTTGGTGCCATCCTGTGTCATTCCATGAACATTACACAGTCCCTAATCCTCAAGGCCACATTCGGCGCTCCACTTTTGTGTTTTATGCTTTAAAGTTCAATACTGTGTGGGCAGCAAAGTGTTTAAATGTCTGTGCATAGCACTTTATCTGTCTGTTTTTTTGCTGCTGGATGCACTGACACAAATGTTTCAGGGCACTCAAATCACTCATTTACTACTGATATGATGTAGTTAACCATTGTGTCATCAGTCATCACAGGGGATTGAATGGAGTTATACATCTCTGTCCCTTTATATGATAATTGTATTTTGTTGGGCTAGGGGCTATGACTCAGAAGTATGCTTGAACCTAGATTACTTTCCCAAGGGGTGGGACCATGACAAAGCATAAAGTTACTGCTTTACCAAGCAAAGGCATTTGCCTCAGTGGTGCCACAGTGGGGGAAGAGGTTGACCAGCTCCACACACTCTCTATTAATTTTTTTTTTCTTTTCTCTCCTCTATCTGGCGTCCTTTGATACAAACATATTTTTCATGAAACTTTTCCTTTATCTACTATTTGCTTGCATAGTACCTCAATTGTAAGTCGTTTTGGATAAAAAGGGTCATGCCAAATCAATTAAAGTAGAAATTCTTATGAAGGACCTCTACCCCAAGCAGAGAGACGTTGTGCATCAACAGATTAATGATAAACCACATGATTCACTCCTGTCACTATGAGCTGTCTTTATTCCTGGGAAGAAAATCAGGTGGATTGCATTGTCTCTTAATGGCCGTCTTTTGGGAGAATGGCATCTGCAATCCCCACGCCATAGAGTGCAAACTATAGGTACCCTGTCAAAGAGTGGACTTTAGTCTCTTTTGCATCTTGACAAACGGAACATTGTTGCATCTAATGAATTTAATAAACTTGATGGGTCCGAATGGCCACGTGGATACACAGTGCTGTGTGTGTTTCCTTTGTTTAAGCTATTATTTTAGTGGTTCTTAACCTTATTGGAGGTACTGAACCCTGCAAGCTTCTTCAGTGCATTCACCGAACCCTTCGTAATTTGAAAAATAAAATATGATTTCTTCAAATGTAGGTATGTATAAAAACGGCCCGACATTGCTAGTGTGAACCGGGCTATACTGTGTGTGTCTTGACCCCTCCCGAACCCCTGAGAGTGACTCAACGAACCCCTGGGGTTTGATCGAACCCAGGTTAAGAACCACTGTATTATTTAGTCAACACAGCAACTGCTTGATAGTGGCTCTTCAGCTAAACACTGGGCTGGCAGAGACTGCTTATATCCAGACTGCCTCTCCTGTCACAGGTGTGCTCACATGCAAATTATGGCTTTGCCCACTGTTGGTGGCACTATACTGAACTGTTTGAAATGTGTTAAAGACACTATTTTAAGTGGCACCCTCACTATACGCAGGCATACTAAAGAGTGTGTCTGTATACAGTACATGTTAGACTATCTCTGTTTGAAGCCGCGCAGTGCCTTGTATTTGAGCAACTATTCAAGTTCATACGTTTCATGATTTATCAGAAGAGATTTCTTGTAGGCCATGGTATGCTACATATTGTGGCTTCATGCTCAAATTCTGTATCTGTAGGTACTGTCAGCTCTTGTGTTAACAGTTTTCCTGTGCTCCCAATGGTAGAACAGATATTATGATCATTTATTTAGTTATGGCTAAATCAAGTTAGTTAAAACAAATTAATAAATACAGAAAAAAAGGAATAAAATCCTCTACCATACCATGTTAGGTCTGCTCATTCTTTTCAACTTGCCTTCCTCACATGGACGGATAATGAAACCATGGACCCCTGAGCCTGGACATGTAAAAGGCCCCCTCTCCTTCACGCATATTTGAGTTTGAGAAGAGGAGGACACATCTTTGCAGGGGGAGGGGGCGGGGCAGTGTATAGCATGCCGACCAAGGCCCCTCCCCGCGACAAACTTTTGACATATTTTTCACATGCAAATTACCCCGCCCCCTCCCACGCAACAAAGTTTTGTCCGGGTAAAAGAAGATGTCTGGTCACCCTACATAGCAGCGACTTCACGCAGAGGATCTGGCTTATGGGCCCCCTAAGCTCATGGGCCCCTGGGCCTGGGCCCGGTCGGTAATCCATCCCTGCTTCCTCAACCTTGCCATGTTGCAATCCTCAGTATGTGTGACTCTATTATCAACACTGAAGTAATATAAGCACAAGAGTGATGCAATATACCAGTGACACATACTGTATATTCCTTACTTAGATGTAGTGACTACAATCTCCCCTGAGCCCCACCGACTCCATTGATGAGAACCAATGATAATGTTGCCATACATAAAGCCACAGGTATTCACAGGTGTCCGCACACACACAAAAAGAGAGAGAGACTGACTGTTTATGTCAATTAATCAATTACTGTCAGAAATAACATAGAAAAGAAACTGGATTAATCTTTGAATGTTGATTTCAGAGTCTTCATACTAACACAAAGCCCCCCTCCCCCCACTCACCTCCACCCTTCTAAATCTGAATTTCCTTGTGGAAAAGAATATTCTTCAGTACACATGCGGATGGTTAATCTCAACCATATTTTTTTGTGAATGCTCAAAGGCACCCTGTTAATGTTTAACTTCAATGCTGGAGTTAACCCTTGTGCACACTGAGGGTTAGGACATGTTGACATGGACAAGGACAACCCATTTTGAGTGAGATTTTCGTGCACAGAAAACAGCATATGAGTACATGTATCTACACACACTCAGCCTTCCCATTTTTTGCATGAAGTGCATGAAATTATGCTAATCTAGAATATTTAGGACTGTTATTTTTTCTTTGACCCACCCACTGATCTATCCACTCAGCTTATGAACAAAGCTAGGCTATATCATATCATTAATCGAGTAAAAATGGTCGATACATTAATTTATTATACGGCCCTTCAGAATGTTCGAAAAAGTACCGTTGATTTGAATGGGTCATCCCAACGTTCTTCCATACATTAATTCCTGCTAACAGACCGCTGCGAAAAGATAATGACCACACAGCATAGCATAATTTAACTAGACAATGCATTTCCTGAAGGAAATACCAGTGCATGAAATGCAAAAGATAAGAAAGGAAGAATAAAAAAAAGAAGAGTGAAAGAGGGAAAGAAGAGTAAAAGAAGGAAAGAACTGTTGAAGAAAGTAAAAAAGAAAAGAAAGAAGAGTGGAAGAAGAGTGAAAGAAGGAAAGAAGAAAAGAAAGAAGAATGAAAGAGGAAAGAAGAGTGGAAGAAGGGAAGAAGAAAAGAAAGAAGAGGAAAAGAAGAAAGGAAAGAATAGTGGAAGAAGGAAAGAGGAAAAGAAAGAAGAGTAAAAGAAGGAAAGAAGAGTGGAAGAAGGAAGGAAGTGGAAGAAGGAAGGAAGAAAGGAAAGAAGAGTGAATAAAAGAAAGAAGAGTGGAAGAAGAGTGGAAGAAGGAAAGAAGAAAAGAAAGAAGAATGAAAGAGGAAAGAAGAGTGGAAGAAGGAAAGAAGAAAAGAAAGAAGAGTAAAAGAAGAAAGGAAAGAATAGTGGAAGAAGGAAAGAAGAAAAGAAAGAAGTGTAAAAGAAGGAAAGAAGAGTGGAAGAAGGAAGGAAGTGGAAGAAGGAAAGAAGAAAGGAAAGAAAAGTGAATAAAGGAAAGAAGAATGGAAGAAGGAAAGAAGAAAAGAAAGAAGAGTGGAAGAAAGAAAGAAGAGTGGCTCTGGATAAAGCCAGTAAAGAGAGAGTGAAGAGGGAAAATATTGAAAGAAGGAGAGAAAAAAGAGTGAAGCAGAGAGATGGAGTGTGAGAGAAAGTAGAGTGAAAGGGATAGAGAGAAAGAAGGAGAGAGAAAAAAAGTAGAGTATGGAAGCCGAAGGTGTCTCATTAACATAGTTATAGGCTACAGTTGAATGGAGAGGGACAGAGAGAAGAGGAGCCTTGGAACCTTGGCGCAGGTGTCAGTGAAGCACAGGTGCAAGCCAGTTTAAAGACCCTATAATGATGTCATAATGTCTCAATGTAAGTCAATGGGAACATTTATATTCGTTTTTCTTTAATATCTTAAAAGGTATAAGTTTAGAAAAGTGAAAAAAACATAGCACAAGTGTCCTTTACAAGACATACGCGACAAGTTTCGAAGTTAAGCGGTTCGAGCTGAATTAATCGCATAAAAAGGTAACAAGAATAAGCAGAAGAAGAAGAAGAAGCCTAGGAATAACAATACAGGGCATTTCATGCACTGTAATAACAAGAAAGGCGCTCTATGTAGGAAACTGCGGCCAAGGATGTAAAGACTAACCTGTTGAGCGACTGAAAACGTGGTGACTGTAAAGGTCTCGTGATTCTCTGTTGTTTACTATGATTGGTTTAAAGATAAACGGACTCGTTCTATTGGTTCGTTGCTATGAACACTAAAGGTTCATTGGAAGATGGCCCCATGGAAATTGATTGGTCTTCTTGAGGTCTGCTGATTAGACGCTGTCTAAGGAGGAGAATTCGTTCCTGTGCCTAGAGTAACGCTAATGTGGAAGTTGTAGGATAAGCATTTCTGTCGTAACAGCTAACTGGAAAAAACAAGAGTAGTCTCATTTAACCCAAAAGTCGGAAGATAGCAAAGAAGTTAAGAAAACAATGGGAGAGGAAATTGACTCTACAATAACAACAGAAGATCATAAAATGGAAAATGGAGATGAAATTATGTCATCTGAGGACTCGCCAGAAAGCAATGTGAAATACTACACACTCGAGGAAATTCAAGCACATAACCTCAGCAAGGACACTTGGCTTATCATTCACGATAAAGTGTATGATATTACGAGTTTTATGGAAGAGGTAAGGGCGTTGAGTCAGATGATGGTAGCTAAATGTGTGGGGAAAGCCGGTTTGTATAAGAGCTAACGTTAGCGCTTGCTAATGTTCTGAGATGTGATGCATTGGTGGTTAACTTGACAAGCCTGACGTTAGTTGTTTAGGTTGTACCCCTTGTAAAACCTATGTAAAAGGACCAAGTATAGCTAACATCCAGTTGGCTGCCTAGTTGACTGTCTAGGCTACGTGCACTAGGTAGGTAGGCATGTAGCGATAGCTATACGCCTGCCTGCCAAGTGCACGTAGCCTAGACAGCTAACTAGGATGTCTGAAAACTAGTGTTAGCTTAGCTATCCTTTTAGCTATGCTAACGTTCGTTTTCAGACAGCCTCTTGGCATATCTTAACTCCGGGTCAAACAGTGGGTAGCTTGCTATGTGGCTAGTAACGTGAAATGCTGAAATGTCAACTGCTGTCCGTGCTGTTTGTGATAACGTGGCGGCATCTACCGTGTTCTTTTGGTGTTAACCAACGTTTTCACAGGCGTTGTTAGTCTACCCCAGCTAATACACAGGTAACAACCTCAGTAAAGTTCTTCCACTATCGTTACAAAGCTAACGTCTGTATGTGACATTTGTTAATTGCCGGTCTTATTTGCCAAATGTTGCTTGGGTTGGGAAAAGTTAGCATTATATGTTGGATAACCTAGCTAAATTAGTCTCGTGGGGAAATGGATATGCAAGCCCTTGAGCTTGGCTTATTAATGTCCGAGATCGAAGTTTAAAGTCGTCTGGGAAGTGTTACCAGTTAGTTAACGAAATTGAGTCATTCCGTGAAAAGATGCCGTAGTTGAGTATGACCAATGGGCATCGTTAGATAACATCGGGTTTACGTAAGGTCATTTTTGCCGGTGTTGTGCAACCTTGTAACAGTTTAAAATGGGGCTTAGGTTATCATTCAATTGGCTTTCACGAAAGCAACACGTACATTTTGGGTCTGTAGAAGATTGGTCTTTGGTCGAATTATGTAAAATAAATCTGTGCACAGTGCACATAAGTGTGAACAAGCACTAAGGAGGTCTATGCGTATCTCCTTTAACCAGTATGTGATTGCTAAACCAGCAAAGGATAATCTGGTGCCCTTTGTTCACATTCTCGTGTTACTTTTCCTCGTTGTTCTCTGGCCATTACAGTCTTTCATTTTTTCCCCTTTTTACACAGCACCCAGGAGGTGAAGAAGTGTTACTGGAGCAGGCTGGGTCAGATGCAACAGAAAGCTTTGAAGATGTTGGCCATTCCACAGATGCCAGAGAGATGCTGGAGCAGTATTATGTTGGAGAGCTCCACATGGTACCGTCTTAAATGTCGTAATGATTGAGTGGGAGTGGTGAGGGTGCAAGATGATGTGGCAGGTTGAAAGCATGCTCATTTAGCAGTGCATTATCTGTAGACAGGTGTCATTTAATTTCAGTGAACTAATGCCAACCATTCATGAGTTCTTAAATTCTACTCAACAAATATGAAATTTCAAGGAGGCAAGGGACGGTGGATTTGCAGTATGCAGCTTATCCTTATTTTATTTATTTTTTATTTGTACACAGAAAAATATGTAAAATCCCTTTAGAATTAGGCCCACAACACCTCCAGAAGGCTCCAAGAGCCACCCTTCTCCATACTCATGGTTGGTCAGGTCATGTCAAAATCAGAGACGACAACCGATACAACTCCAGATACACCTTGACAAGATTTCACACATTTTCGTGTTAGTTCAGGTTAATTTACAACCACAAGTAGTCTGAGCGCTTCAGAAAGCAACAACTACTGGTTTGCTTTTTCAGTAGCCTAGAACTTTAAAGCCTCTTTGAGTGACAGTCCTCGAAAACCAAAATTCAACAGAAGTGCTGTCGTTGATTTAGCTAGGAAGCCTCCAATTCCTGATGAGTGCCTGCCAAATCCGTTGCCGCTAACAGTCCCACATACTTTTGCTTCTTCCTTTCAAATGCTTTCTCAATTGCATCTCAAAGGGATTTGTTAACTCAATAACGTAAACAATGTGCTCACACTCAGAATACAACACCTTGTCTGGTCTTATAGCAGTTACAACAATATACATCAGACAGCAATCTCCAAGCCCGCACTTTTCCCCATTTGCCATCGCTGTTTGTTTAGTGTCTCTTTTTATGCCACTCCCGCACTAAAGAAATCCTCCTGTCCTGTC
This sequence comes from Sprattus sprattus, assembly GCF_963457725.1. Lineage (NCBI taxonomy): Eukaryota > Metazoa > Chordata > Actinopteri > Clupeiformes > Clupeidae > Sprattus > Sprattus sprattus. Next base: position 18,589,899 of record NC_137927.1, read on the forward strand.
ATTAACCAGCAAACAGTTAACCTTAACTCGTTGATTCTCAAACAAACATGTAAACTAATTTAAAACGTGACCATGTCTCCACCTGTAGCTAGTGTCTCCACCTGTCAGGCTAGTTTTACATCCAGACAAAAATAAAGGATAATTCACTAGTCATACTAGCTTGTCTGACCACAAAAACCTTTTGAGGTTTTAAAAATCTAACACCATGCATAAACAAAAAAAACAGAATGGGCTTTTACATGCAAATGCTTCATGTTTATTACAACAGATTTCTTACAAATGTTTGAGGTCATAAACATGTAAGGGATAATGTATTATCCGGAGGTCATTCTACAAAAATAATTCCCGACGGGGCGAACAACACCCCGACGCGCAGCGCTTATTATACGGGTACTTGCCAAAAACGATAGAAGACATTCCTCCAACATACCTCTTTTTAATGATTTAGGTGCCGTTTCATGTGTCCCGTTTAGAAATAAATAGTTCTTCAAGCAAATAGAACTTTGAAGTTTCAGGTGTTGCATAGCAACCCATTACTTGCTGACTTCAAATTACTCTCTACTGTTGCGTTAAAATTACTGGACTTCTGGCGGAATGATATGAAAGATGTGAATTAGAAGTACAAAACCCGTTGCCAATGACAGCGGTGATTATCTTTGGCAGAGGTCTGCTAGCAGGAATTAATGTATGGGTATGACGTAGGGATGGCCCATTCAAATCAACGGTACTTTTTGGAACGTTCTGAAGAGCCGTATAATAACAACCTATATTGGACCTAAATCACTTAACATAATAAACCATGTTAAGAAAACCAAGAAATAATCTGAAATGTATTCTCTCATTTATCCATGCAGAACGATCGAAAGAAAGATGCGAAAAAGGTAAGATCAAACTCAAATTTCATGTCCGTCAACTGTACATCTTTTTAAATCCTGAGGTTATTCCTATTGTCAATTTATAATATTTGCTTTTTTGCCTTAAAATATAAATTATTTCATTCAAACATTAATTTCATTGTTCTTTCTTTTTATATCGTCAGGATGTTTATATCACAACTTCAAACGACTCTGGCAGGTTGGTCATTATTAACATTTTTTGGTTATTTGTTTCTGATTTTCCTGTGTCCCTGTTGCTCTATTTTTTACTAGTTGTGGTGGTAAAACTTTTCAGAGTGTATTTGTTTGGTTGTTTGTTTTTTTACTTCTTTGTACCTCTTCAACTAAATTATACTGTTTCATATTCCCCTGCTACAGCTCGTGGACCACCTGGTTGATCCCTGCAGTTGCAGCGGCCATTGTTGGGGTCATGTATCGCTTCTACCTGATGGAACACAAGTCTTCTTGATCCTTTCCCTTTTACAGTTCCATTAGACCTTTCTCTCTCATTTGTCTGGAGGCCTTAATATATTTGACTAAATCTGCCTCATGGTCACATCGAACACAGACACATTTGATGGAGCCCTTGATTTTCCTTGACACCACGTTTTTCAGAAGAGGGGACAGAATTATTTCACTTGATGAGCGTCCTCCTCCCTGATTTTATGACTGCTCTTCCTGAGATAGCAATGGCTCGTTGTGTCACGATGGTTCCATTTGTTTGTCTGTTGCTCTGTTTCTGATTTCTTATGTGTGTTGACATTATATGAATTAGTACTAACTGTGTAAACTAGGTAAAATGGTGTCCAAATGTTCTTAACAGAATACATTTCCAGAATTGCCAGTAATACCTAGTGTCATAATGGATCTGAAAATGATGTGGACGTACCAACTGATATGAGTGGGCAACATATTTTTATAACAGCAGTGTGAGGTTTGATGTTAAAAAGTGTCTAACGTCTAAGGCTTTTATTATGCATTGCTGCTAGCTTGCCGATGATGGAAAGGGGATTGCCTTAGTTTTCACTTTGGGATCCTCTTATTACCTGAATCAAACGATAAGAAATAGAAACAAGAAGCTTTAGAATTTGATTGCATTGACTAATTTCCAGGTTGGTCTCCAGATGCATGTTTCTTCTCAATTGGTTAGCATGCTGATTCAAAGATTTGACACTATTGTTTTCCAACTGGATTAATAAGGCATTGATGTGTACGTTCTTCTAGGGTAAATGGTTTGTGTTGTCCTGTCTACATCTTGAATTTTCTTGCTCAAACCCTATTTTCTATTTTTGCATATACATATACTAAAGTATTCTACTATAATCATCTGTAATTTATTTGTTTAAACATTTGTTAAGAAAATTATTTGAGTGGTGATAATTTGAGTTAGTTACCCATGATACTTGAAATGCACAGAGTATATGCCCATATCTACATGTTTCGTTCATTTCTATGCACATTTATGATAACTTATGCTCTTAAAGAAAGCTGCCCCTTCGGGGTTTGTTTTCTGTTATTTTACTTGCAACAACATGCAGCATACTGATGAAATTGGAAAGGAAAATTGACAGCACGTTCTGATGAGTGTCATTTATTAAACCTGGGGTCCTCTTTAGAGGTGTTCTATTTGTGTGTCCTTGTTTTTTTAAGCTTGTTTGCCTCGCTAAAGTCCTTGACAAATATTTGCCTTGTCTGTTTAATTTTTTTAGCGTAATTGGGATTTAGGGGCATCTTTATGTTTGCAGTTAAGGCATAGATGTATGAATACAAATCTTGAATGTTAATCTAATCATAATAGTTTTCCCCTTTTACTCTTTGAAGTTTGAAAGAATGAACTTTAGCACCTTGTAGCACCTACTGCAGAAAAGGTATTAGTCTTAGAAACCCTGAAATGCCAATGTGTTAGGTAATGTCTTTCCCAACACAGTGTCATAACGAGGATATTAGCAGAACTACCAGGGGACATTTAAAAAGACATGGACTTGTACTTAAAGCAACTTAACGCAAACTATTTATTATTAAGCAGGTACAAATGGAGCATTAATCAACATAGAGAACCCACTTAGAATTGATATCGGATAAATACTGTATCTTTTCTTGTTTAAGTAGATGTTTGAATAAAATATTACAATTTAGTTTGTTTACATTTTCACACAACTGGGGGGTATTCCACATACGTGGTTTAGTGACAAACCTGGATAAGCTAACTCAGAGTGAGAGCCCTCTGATGTTGTTTTCCTAGGAGAATGAACCAATTTGGGGTCCTTTCATTAGGAGGGTTACCACTTACTCTGAGTTAACTTATCCAGGTTTGTCACTTAGCAACATGCGTGGAATACCCCCCAAGTCTTTTTTTCTTTCCACATTCCAAATCTCACAATAACATAAAAGACATACCATACACTGCATTTGCCACAACACAATGCCCTCCCCATTACAAGTGGCTCTAGAAAAAATTCAAACAACTAGATGACCATATTAAACCATCTATCAAGGTTATAGGGGGAACAGCAAGCTATTCCAGTTCAAGGCATGCGGCTAAAAAAATACAGGATTGGGCTGGCTTTCAGAGGTTTAGAAAGACCTTGATGAGATGATGCAAGATGAGTGACCATGAGCTTGTTTCTTTTAACTATATAGCCTCTTGCAACAGTCGTAGTTGTATTTGTTGGCCTTGAGAGATTCCCTGGCCCTCCTAAGTGAGTGTATTACATGGGATACTTTTAGGTGTGAGGTAAGTACAGTATTACAATTATAAGACTTTGTAAGGACTTTGGTATTACACTTAGTTTGTCTGTGGGCACAAACTGTATTTAAGACCCCCAGCCTAACTCAACCCACAGCATAATTATTTTTAGATTATGTTTTTTTTAATTATGAGTAAATTGAAATGAGACTCACACTCATGGACTGGGAATAGCTGGGCCGCCCATATCATGATGTACAGTGGGGAAATAAGTATTTGAACCTCTGCTGATTTCGCAAGTTTGGCCACTTGCAAAGAAATGTGTGATCTATAATTGTAATGGTAGGTGTATTTTAACAGTGAGAAATAGAATATCAACAAAAAATCCAGAAAACTGCATTTTATAACATTTATGACTTTATTTGTATTTGATGCAGAAAATAAGTATTTGAACCCCTAGCAAACCATGACTTAGTACTTGGTGGAATAACCCTGGTTGGCAAGCACAGACGTCAGACGTTTCTTGTAGTTGGTCACCAGGTTTACACACATCTCAGAAAACTTGCGAAAGACTTCTTTTCCCAACTGTACATCAGTCCCAAAGAGACTGTCAGCATTTGGCCTTGCAGTTGATGCCATTTCATGCCATACAATGCAGATTTTTATAAAACAAAAAATATCATTTTTAACACCAGCATTGATGTGTTTCATCACAGTGATATCATTCAGTTTACAGCTAAAATAAAACACTAATTTTAAGTGTGCATTACCTCTTTAAGGGAGCTAAGAATTTCGAGTTCGGCTGTAGGTGAAAATATATCCCATAGGTGGCAGTAATGCTCTAAATGAGTTAGCTGCTGTTTAGAAAAAAAAAGAATAACACAGGGGATTGTGGGATTGTAATGGCGGCATTCATCCCTGACATGAAACGTATTATTGTCGCTCAAACCCAAACATTTCCTCATTTTCAGTCCTTATGATAACTGTAAAACACCAGGAAAACATTAGTTGAAGACGTATCATTTACAGTGAGTAACGAACTCTCTTTCTCTTTTTACATAAAATATGAATGAATCTCTAATTCGAAACCAACCTGCTAGTTAGCTAGGCATAATGTTAACTAGCAAGCAAGTCATCGGAATGATGCCAGAGCTAGGCTCCTGGATATTGAGTATTGCCGACTCTTTTAACCTGTTGTATGTATTATGTACGTAAATGTATGTTTCTCCCACATGCTTGCCTTATGTTGGCTGTTTTAACTATATTTAAGGGCGTTGGGTAAGTAACTTGGGTTATAGGTAAACGTATAACCAACAGAACCCAAAATGAGGCCCCGGATTGTTTATAATAGGTTCAAGTCCGGGTTTCCCCAAAAACATCGTAAGCGTAAATTCGTATAATCCCTTTTACGAATCATTTTACAGTTTCGGACCGTTTCCCGAGTATCGTAACTTAAGTAGTACTTGAGACGCTCGTAAATGTACGTGTGCTCCTAAGAGCTTCTTACAGTGGCTGCTCATTGGTGTCACCAGCAAGACATCCAGGGAAATCACAACATTGTTTTACAGTATTGCTACTATATTTAATGTTTTTCCTTTTCTTAGTCAGCACAGGAGAACATCAAGCTTTGTCAAGTTTCACGTGGAGCGTCTTACTTCAAAGACGTCACCCCATGATGGTCTACCTGAGTTTGTAGCACGTGTAACACATCTTCGACTTTCAAATATTCCTTCATCTGGCCGAAAAATGGAAGATGATGCATCTCTGCATCGTTTGGAGGGCAGTGACCCGGATGCGCAGGTGGGAGGTTTGATAGTGAAGAAGAAGAATGCAGCTTCAGAGCAGCACGTGTTCCGTGCACCGGCACCACGCACCTCGCTCCTTGGGCTGGATCTTTTGGCGGCCCAGAAGCGAAAAGAACGCGAGGATAAAGAACGCCAGGATTCTGAAGCTGAACAGAGCAATGCCAAGAAATCTAAGGTGACATCATATAAGGACTGGGAAGGGAGCAAGAGTGATTCAGAGTCTGATGAGGAGGAGGAGGAGGAAGAAGAGCAAAAAAAGGGAGATAAGGGTGGCAAAAATGAGCGGTAAGTAAAGTGCATCTCTTTTTGATGTTCTCTGTACATGTTGAATGCTGATGTGTGTGTCAACAACAGATCAGATATGGAATATAGCACAAATCAAAGCTGTCAATTGACACGCCTCACAAGATCAACATGGTTGGCTTGCCTTTCACACACATCAGGCCTAGACTAGAAGAAAAAATCAGTTATTTCATTTTATCATGCTACCATGAGTTACCTAATCCATTAGATGTGGTGATATGTTTTATAAGAAAGATTTAGGTTGTTTCCTAACTTGTTGGATGACACTATGTGGCTAGTAGGTTTGTTAGTATCATCAAATATGATTTACACTTTGTTGATGAAATATAAAGTGGAAGAAATTAAGAAATCTGTAACAAAATATTGTTGCTTAATAGTGATATTCAGTATACTCCTTCATATTATTTAGACTATCAGATTGTAACATTAATCTTCACTTCTGCTTGATTGTGCCATGACATGCTTATTTCAGTTTACTGTCTTATTTGATACAGGAAATACCGTGTGACTGGTTCAGAGACACCATCCAATACAGGTGGTGTCAGTGATGAGTTTCGACGTAGACACCAGCAAAGAGAAAAAGATCGCCGGGAACATGGAGTATTTGCTTCCTCTAAAGAAGACAAGCAAAAAGACAATAGTGGGGACAAGGATAAGGATAGAGACCGCGACAGAGATAGAAAGGGTGATCGAAGTAAGTCCTAATTGTGACACAATGTTTTTAGATTTGGGAGTGTGAATGAGCTATTTTCCTGTATTTGGTGGTGAAGTTTATAGCTGGTTAGCATTTAGATCTAACCACAAGTTCAGTGTGCTGTCCTTACTTCACAGGACTTCTGTTCTGAGCAGGACTGTTCTAAGCCTTGCTCTGCTCTAATCACTTTTCTTTAAAACAGATGCTTATGCTAACCTTTGTCTCTGTTGCCCTGGCAGGCGAGCGTAGCCGTGCTAGCCGCTGCGATGGAGTTGGGGAGCGGAGCGCGCGCTCACAGCGTGAGGGCAGCGTGAGGAGCGAGCGCTCGCATAGAGACGGCTTCTCTGAGCGCAGCATCAGCCGTGGCAGCCCACGCAACAGGGACGAGCCTGCCAGCCCACGCAACAGACCTAAAGGTCAGTCATCATCACACTCACTCCTTCTCTTGATGTCTTTGGTTATGGGAGAAAATGTAACATTGTTTATCGTTTATGTCACAGTTGTTTCGGTTTGTCTTGTCTGCCTGCTCCTAATAATCTCAGGTGTAAGGTCACACAGCAGCTGATTAAGTGACGTCAGATACGTTGAATGAAAAGAAAAATCGATTGAGCTCAAACAACCTGTAGCCAGTAGTTGCTCCATTTACTATTTGTAAATGTGTATCGCGTGTAACTGACCAAGCATGTGCTCTGCTCTGCACAGATGCCATGACCCCTTCTCGCTCCAGCTGGGATGAAGATGACTCTGGCTATGCCAGCTCCCGGCGCTCCCACTGGGAAAGTCCCTCTCCTGCTCCTTCCCATCGGGAATCAGACAAATCCGAGCGCAGCCATTCCTCCGGCCAAGAGAGTGAGAGGAGAGACCGGTATGAAATGGATGCCTGACTTAACTCCCTCTAAAAATCAGCATATTAATGTTTTCCTCATACTATACAGTGAAAGGTTATGGGTAAAATGGAATACCATAGAATGCTGACTTGTTGTTTGTGTAACACATTCATCAATGTTATGATTGTTGCTCCTTGTGCTTGCAGTTCTGTTAGGAATCGTTACCCAGACGACACTCCTCTCCCTACGCCCTCATACAAGTACAATGAATGGGCTAATGACAGAAAGCACCTTGGCTCCACCCCTCGCCTCTCCCGAGGCAAAGGTAAGGCATGTGCTCTTCAACTCTCCCTCTGGCTTCCAGACTCCCCTTACTGTGTCTGGGAACTGATGTCTGAAGCAACTTTCTTCTGGGTGAAGGACAGCAAAGACTGGTTATTTATAAACTGCCACCACTGACACGAACAGCAATATATTGCTTTAAACCGACCAGATGTTCGGATTGAGTCTGAAGCAATGCACTCAAGTGTGGCATACAGTATGTGAATGTGATGGGTTTGTTAAGCCCTGCTGTTTTTCTCTGCTACAGGGAAAAGTGAGAATGGAGAAGGTGGCATTGCATTTGAGGACGAGTCGGAGAAGGAGCAGTGGGAAGAAGACCAGCGGGTAACTATTCACCCTTAAGACAGAGGTTCTACAGCTTCATTTATGCTCAATGTTACAGAGTAATTGTGGCTACTCAAATGTAGCAACTATTTACTTAGCATTGTTGCCAAAACCCTTAGTAGTTAGTTAGTTCCACAGAAAAATAATTTCTTTGACTGAATTATCAGTTCTGCAGTGTTACAGAAGTTGTGCGCCATCTTCTAATTGTTTGAGACTGTTTGGCTGCTTTTTGGTTCACAGCAAGCAGACAGAGATTGGTACATGATGGACGAGGGCTATGACGAGTTTCACAACCCACTGGCCTCCAGCTCCGAGGAGTATGTGAAGAAACGAGAGCAGGTCCTGCAGAAGCAGACCCAGAAGCGCATCTCCGCTCACAAGCGACAGATTAATGAGGTACAGCAAAGCACTCCCACTTCTTTTACATCTATCCCACACACATGTGTCAGCCTTTCAGTTACAGTACTGAGGTTGTGTTTCATACATAATGAACTTTGATGAGTTTATGGTATGGAATGACCTGGTGAAGTCTACCAAGATGCTGTTTTCCGATTTGTGGGCTTACTTATGGTGTCAACATGTAGTCTGGTCCATTTAGGCCAATCTGCAGGTGTGTGAGCTATTGCCTCCCGTGCCTGAATCTGTGTTGTGTTGGTTGCCTGCCCCCTTACAGGATAACGAGCGCTGGGAGACCAACCGCATGCTGACCAGCGGTGTGGTCCAAAGGCTGGAGGTGGATGAGGACTTTGAGGAGGACAATGCCGCCAAGGTCCATCTGCTCATCCACAACCTGGTGCCACCCTTCCTGGATGGCAGGATAGTCTTCACCAAACAGGTGAGAGCCTAGTCAACACTGTCACTGCTCACAAGGATAGACAATTGGTTTAGCTGTCACAAGGCAAGTAGTTTACTGCAGGTCAAATACATAATGCACATCTTGACAGGCTGGAGGGCTTCAGTGTTGTCTTCATGCCAGCTTACTTTGCCTCCAGCCTGCCGATACAATTTTGCTACTGTCCTCTTGGGCCTAATTAAGAGCGACGCTGGAGCCCACAACATTCCGTCTGCTCTGACAGATGGGATTGCTTCTGAAGTGTTGCAAGTCCTCATACGAACCCTTGACACCTTGAAGTTATCTTGCCAGTTGTTTGGTTTTTATTGACTTTTTCACTCCCATGCATTTTGTAGTTTTATGGTTGCTGTTGTGCAACTGCAGGAACTTCTTACATGGCCTTTTCAAACATGAGATTTTATTTCTGGTTTTGGGTATTGCGATTCTATCACAAAAATGAATGAGGGTAATGACTCTTGACGAGCCACAAGAGAAATCCTCTCTCTCTGGCCAGGGTGGGCTGAAGAGAGACTTGTCAATTTGAGTGATGCATTCTCCCTTAAAGCCTTATCCCATCCCCCCCTGTCTCAATCTAGATGGATTGATTTCTTTAGATAATGACTATAATGTTGTTCAGCCTGTCTGGCCCTCTCCCATTAACCTCACTTGCCCCCGGGCTATTTGGGTTTGTTTAAATTGTATGACGGGTTTATGAACCACAGTCTTCTTTCCTAACATCTCAACTTTTTCATTCATTTGAAAACAATTCTTTAAAAAAACTTTTATCTGAACTGCGTGTGTATATGTGGCTACAATCTAGTCCTTAACTCTGTGTGTTTTTGGCCCTAGCCTGAGCCAGTCATCCCCGTGAGGGACCCCACCTCTGATATGGCCATCATCTCCCGTAAGGGCAGTCAGCTGGTCCGCAAGCACCGGGAACAGAAGGAGCGTAAGAAGGTATGCAGCCCCCTCACACTGCTCCTGCAAGGGCCTGTGTGGGTTTCAATAAGATGCAAGAGGAAAACGAAGTTTTTTTTGTTTTTATTGTTATTTATTTATTTTTAATCCTCGTTTGACAGGCACAACACAAGCACTGGGAACTGGCAGGAACCAAGCTGGGTAACATCATGGGCGTTAAGAAGACTGAAGATGGTGAGGCCAAGCCTGTGGGTCAGGACGGAAGAGTGGACTACAAGTAAGTCTCAAAATACCGCACGTTCACCAACAGACTCTTGGGAAATCCACAACCTAACCTGTTATCTTCATAGCCGCTCTGTAACACGCTGACCTTGCCTCCCTCACCCCAGGACGGAGCAGAAGTTTGCAGACCACATGAAGGATAAGAGCGAGGCCAGCAGTGAGTTTGCCAAGAAGAAGACCCTGCTGGAGCAGAGGCAGTACCTGCCCATCTTTGCTGTGAGGCAGGAGCTGCTCAACCTTATCAGGTACAACTCTGCTGCCAGGGTTATCCCCAGTCCCTTGACATTATTTCTACCTGACTCTTGACGTCCTTCATAGTGTTACATGCAGTAAATCAGCTAATGTGGCTAACTGGAAAGATGCCATTTGGTATGGTTATGTAACCTTTTGATTGCGGTTTTCCAGGGATAATAACATAGTGATTGTGGTGGGTGAGACGGGCAGTGGGAAGACTACACAGCTGACCCAGTACCTGCATGAGGATGGCTACACCGGCTATGGCATGGTGGGCTGCACACAGCCCCGCAGAGTGGCAGCCATGAGTGTGGCCAAGAGAGTCAGCGAGGAGATGAACATCAACCTGGGCGAGGAGGTGAGGGCAGTAGGGAGCGTGGATCAAGAGATGAATCTCATACTTCACTCTCTGGCGTCTTTATTGTTGTTGCATTCTATTAGGCTTGTTTCGAACCTATATGTGATGAGACATACGATTCTAACTGTAAATTTGGTTCTTAAAAATGACTTTATTAGCTCGAAGGGTGCAGCATTGGACTCTTCAAGTGTCTCTTGAGGACTCCCCATATTTCCAAACTGTGTAATACTGCCACCTTGTGGATATTTATTGCATTACACCACAAGTTAACGCTGAGTCAGAGTGATTTAGCAGAATAGCTCCACCCCCCAAAATACAGTGTTATAGTGAATTACCAGATGTTATGCACACTTTTCCCTTCATTATACTTAAGAATTGGTACAAATTAACTAAATTATATGATTCAATAAAACCTGATTGGCCTTTATTTGCCAAAATGTATTGCAAAGAGCTGAACATTAGTTTTTGGAATATTTTGGGTGTGCAGAATCGTTTGATTTCATTTTTAAAGCATCATTATCATGGTTTAAGCGCCTAATTTACCATGGCTTCTGTTGTCCTCTAGGTTGGCTATGCCATCCGGTTTGAGGACTGCACATCGGAGAAGACGGTGGTGAAGTACATGACTGACGGTATCCTGCTGAGAGAGTCGCTGCGCGAGTCTGACCTGGACCACTACAGTGCCGTCATCATGGACGAGGCCCACGAGCGCTCGCTCAACACTGACGTGCTCTTTGGCCTGCTCAGAGAGGTTAGGGGGCACAATACACTGGGGAAAAATTGACTTATAAACTTTCTGGGGGGGGAATATATATATATATATATATATTTTTTTTTTGGCGCTTCACCATTCACCTGGTGTTACTGTTGGACTTTAGTTACGTTTTCACATACATAACCTCTACTAAAAGATGGAATGGTTTTTGTCATGTTTTCTCAGATAGTGTCTCGGAGGTCTGACTTGAAGCTGATTGTCACCTCCGCCACAATGGACTCAGACAAATTTGCGTCATTCTTCGGCAATGTTCCTATATTCAACATTCCAGGAAGAACATTCCCTGTGGACATCCTGTTCAGCAAGGTACCTTATAGTTTCCTAATCTGTGTATGCAGTTCTGCCTGTAAGAGCACTGGTAATATGCGACTGGTACCTTTTTATTTTTCTAATCTGTGTATGCAGTTCTGCCTGTGTAAGAGCACTGGTCTTTTGCAACCGGTACCTTTTAGTTTTCTAATCTGTGTATGCAGTTCTGCCTGTAAGAGCGCCTGTAATATGCGACTGTGTTTTGGACCTCAGACTCCTCAGGAGGACTACGTTGAGGCCTCAGTGAAGCAGGCCCTGCAGATCCACCTGAGCGGGATGATGGGGGACATCCTCATCTTCATGCCGGGGCAGGAGGACATCGAGGTGAGTTCAGGGAGAGAAACAATTTCAGAAATGGAACCAGTCTAGCAAAAGAGATGAAGTTGTCTGGAAATCAGATGGCCATAAACACTGAGGTCTGCATATGTAAAGATTAGTCAGAGTAAGATGACTGCATTCTAAACAGCAGGAATTCAGCATGGCTCAGTTGGTGGTCCTGTAACATCAGTTATTCCAAGCAGTCATAAAGGAAAGGGAAATCTTCACCTTGCCTAAACTTTTGTATCTTGTTGGATACAGACCTCTACGTCATAGTGCAGTTACTGCATATGGTCTCAGTCAGTTTTTCAAACTCTGTATATTGTTGTGTTCTCCATCTGTACCAACGTGTTCCTCCTCCACCCCCCTCAGGTGACCTCTGATCAGATAGTGGAGCGTCTGGAGGAGCTGGAGAACGCCCCTGCTCTGGCCGTGCTGCCCATCTACTCCCAGCTTCCCTCAGACCTGCAGGCCAAGATCTTCCAGAAGGTTCTTATCTCCATCAGCTTGCACTGTATGTGAAATGGTGTTTGACTGACCGATTCAGCACGTGATCGATTCTTAACTGTGTTCTTGTGTTCACTGACTCCCACTAGGCCCCTGACGGAGTCAGGAAGTGCATTGTGGCCACCAACATCGCTGAGACGTCTCTGACTGTGGATGGGATCATGTTTGTGGTGGATGCTGGATACTGTAAACTCAAGGTAACCGCGTTATTACTACAGAGAGTTGTTCTCTCCTCTTCCCAGTTCTCTGTTTTCAGCCATTGGTAAAGAGGTTGACGTGATGCTTGTGATTGTCTTGCACAGGTGTTCAACCCTCGTATCGGCATGGACGCCCTGCAGGTGTACCCCATCAGCCAAGCCAACGCCAACCAGCGTTCTGGCAGAGCTGGAAGGACAGGCCCAGGCCAGTGCTACAGGTAAACACTCTCACCGTCTCACCAGTCCAGTGCTACAGGTAAACACTCTCACCGTCTCACCAGTCCAGTGCTACAGGTAAACACTCACCGTCTCACCAGTCCAGTGCTACAGGTAAACACTCTCACCGTCTCACCAGTCCAGTGCTACAGGTAAACACTCTCACCGTCTCACCAGTCCAGTGCTACAGGTAAACACTCTCACCGTCTCACCAGTCCAGTGCTACAGGTAAACACTCACCGTCTCACCAGTCCAGTGCTACAGGTAAACACTCTCACCGTCTCACCAGTCCAGTGCTACAGGTAAACACTCTCACCGTCTCACCAGTCCAGTGCTACAGGTAAACACTCACCGTCTCACGTGGAGCCGCATGTCTGGGTAGTTTAGTGTGTCAGTCATTTTCCAGATCTAAACTTGAGTGACAGATGGTATAGCGGATAAGTACCTAGCCACTTCTCTTTTCTGTGAACAAGGAACCACCCACTAGCCTGTACAGCTCATGGCTGTTACTCATGCAGGAGAACTGCATTTCCTAGATAACTGACTGGAAGTTGTCTGGATGTATGTATGGATCGAGCACAGAGGCTGCACTCTTATCCCCGTACCTGCCACTGCTCCTCTGTGTCACTAGTGATGGTCACATAAGGAGGAGAACTTTGAGTAACAGTGATATCGGTCCTTAAAATCTCAAAATTCAATGTCATTTTGAGATGTGAAGGGGGTGACTCGGTGGTGAATTATCCTGCATTAAGAGCTAGTCATTAGGCCTGTGATCTTGGGCTCTCACTCTTCTTCCCCCAGCCAGCATGAGAAGAGGGCTGCCCATTGTTACCAGGTACCTTGTGCAATTTGAGCTTCGTAATGGCACTTGCAATCTCTTGCCACATTGGCGGTACGTTCAGTTCCTTCCCGTACCACACACACACACACACACACACACACACACACACACACACAGGCTATCTCCTCCAGACTAACACCAGCCTGATTATGGCCGCTCTCTCTGCAGCTCTCCAGCCAGGCGAGTGGACTGGCGCACACAATGGCCACGTTGGCTTAAGGAGGTCGTTACCAGTGAGCCTTGCCCACCGCCCCCCCCACCCTATGCCTCTCAGTCAATACATCAGGTCTGAGTGAACACACCAGACAGGTGTGCGTGTGTGACATGCATTTTGGGTGGGGGTTAAGGTGTGGTGCAGACTGTCCTGTTCATTCCTCTTATGGTCCTTCATTGCCTTCCTTCCCTCGACCCTTTCAGTCATGTCCAAATGGAGTGTAGGGTGTCTAATGAGCTCGGCGGGTTCCTCTTGACCCTGCAACATTTTCTCAGAACTGATCTTAGAAGTCTGAGAAAGATGTGCCAGTGGACATGATGTCTCGGTGTGGGTGGGTGTGTTGTGTGCGCATGTAAATAAACAAATCTACAAAGTCTTAAAAAAGCCTCTCTGTTTGACTCGGGTTGTTTGTAGATGCCCGTCTGAGCACTCTTTGGATCCTTTCATCTTGGCGCCGATCCGCATCGCAGCCGCTCGTCTTGATCGCCACGCCGACCCCACGGCATCAGACCTCCCCCCCTGCTCCACACCCCCACCCCCCGCATCAGCTGCGCCTTCCCCTGGCATCCCTGTGTGCGCAGGACAGCATGCGAGTGGGAGCGCGTCGGGATGGTAATCTCAAGAGGATTTCACGCCGTTCAAGTCTGTTTACAGCAGGCAGAATGCGCCACAAAGGCTTCCGGTCCCGCCAGGGCCGCCGGTGACCCTCTTTTCTAATCCGCACGCCAGGGAAGAGAAGATGCGTGGACACCCTTGTCTGTCAAGCGCACACACACACACACACACACACACACACACACACACACACACACACACACACACACACACACACACACACACACACACACACATGCCTGTGTTTGTTTTGCCTCCATGAAAATGTGTCTGGAAGCATCTTGAAAGAGCTCCTTCACTCTTCAGATTAGACGTGAGCTCCCTCTCCACCTCAACACCTCCAGCTCCTCGCATCTGTGAAGAATCAATTTCTGTTCGGGAGACGAGCTTTAAAAGAACTAAGGCTGTGGGGAACTGTGCGTGTGTGTGTGTGTGTGTGTGTGTGTGTGTGTGTGTGGCTTTCTATACAAGAATACATAGCGCTAAAAACACCCACCACAAGCCGTGAATACAGCAGCGACTTCAATGGCGGACGGAGGGGACTCAAGCTCCGCTCATATACATAACTTCATACACACCCCCCTACAGAGTCCCCTTCAAAATAATGCCACAGACTTCAGAGGGATTATCCATTAACCAGGAGTGGCAACAGAAAGCCTGCTTCGCCTCAGACCTATCTCCCCGCCACAGCACTCACGGCACAGCTTAATCACAGGGGGTTTAAGGCGCTCATAACAAGACGGTTTTGGTGAATTGTTCATTGTTGAGGGCCTCTGCGATGGCCTTTTCCAAAAGTAAGGGGTGCGCTGGTTAATGGGATGGGGAGTCCTACTGCAGACAGACTCTGGGGCGTTACTCAGACGCCTACGCACAAGTCCCATGCTGGGCATGTTCTCAGAAGGTAGTGTGCAGACTAGACACCACTCCACTATGTAGGCTAAGCTGTAACTTCTCCCCACAGTAAATGTACAAAGGAATTTAGAATCTTTGATGTTTTTTATTCAGTACCCTACTTCACCCTAACATGTCTGGGTCATTCTTTAATTCTCTCCCACTCTCTTTGTCCCCTTCTGGTTCTAGCTCTGCCATAAGTTCATTACCTCTCTCTGTTCTTCCCTGTCTTCCCTGGCAGGCTCTACACACAGAGTGCGTATAAGAATGAGATGCTGACCACCACCATCCCAGAGATCCAGCGGACTAACCTGGCCAACGTGGTCCTGCTGCTCAAGTCCCTGGGGGTGCAGGACCTCCTGCTCTTCCACTTCATGGACCCGCCGCCTGAAGACAACATGCTGAACTCCATGTACCAGCTCTGGATCTTAGGCGCGCTGGACAACACAGGTGGGGCTTTCAACACTATAGTGAGCACATTACTATAGCTTGTAATCCTGACAAGCAAAATCAGGTCCGCACGGGCAATGTAAATATTCAGACGGCGCAAATGTAATGCTCTTAGTGGTCCAATGCAGTTCATAACTGTGTGAATAGGGTGTTGGCCTGCCATTACAAAATGCGGATATTGAAGTGATAACCCCTTCTCCCACTCCCCAAAAAAGAAATCATAAGAGCAGTATTATTTCCAGTAGGCCTAATATTTAGGCTAGGCTAATGACTAATTTAACCTGATATTACACCCTCAACTGACTGCCAGCAGTCAGTATAAATGGAGGTTGTAGATTTGACCCGTCTAAGAGCCAGTCTGGCATTAACAGAGGATTGCATCAGGGTCTGACTGTCCTGAAGTAGCTGTTGGCGGCCGGCTCTCCTCTAGACATCCTGCTAATCCCACATAAACGCTGCAATGTCTGAGCTGCTGAGGGTTTGATCAAAGGCATGTTCCTGAAATGCTCAGCAATTTCCCCCCATTATCAGCTATATCCTCATTACAAGCCGAGTAGTCTGTATTGTGTTCCCTGTCTGATGGTGTTATACCTTCCAATGGCTTTGATGGCTCATTTATCCAGCAACAGCGTAGACATGGACTGCACCACCATTGCCCCGCTCTCCCCCTAGAGAGCAGCCCTTTGCCTTACGCCATTGAGGGCTGAGTCTGTTCTAATGTGCCCAACTAAACTGTTCAGAAGGGTTTTCTTCGACTGCACCAGGGTTTCTTTGAAGACAGCTATTAACAGGTGCGCTGGGGATCCAGTGGGATGATCAGATTCCTAGGGAGCACAGCACTGCCCTCGAATGAGCAATAGGCACATGGCGCATCTAACCCTGTTCTGTGCCACCACCCCCCCCCCTTTTGCCTCAGGTTCGTTGACCCCCACTGGCCGCCTCATGGTGGAGTTTCCCCTGGATCCAGCCCTGTCCAAGATGCTCATTGTGTCCTGTGACATGGGATGCAGTGCAGACATCCTCATCATTGTGTCCATGCTGTCGGTGCCCGCCATCTTCTACAGGCCAAAGGTAGGCCTGCAGTTACGTCATACATCTAGCATGTCCCATGCTAGGACTTTACTAAACTTAATGGATCGGATAGGGATACTTTTTATTTTTCTTAATTTCTTTTAACGAAGACCTTTTGTGGCTGTTCTCTGTTCTTCAGGGTCGAGAGGAGGAGAGCGACCAGGTGAGGGAGAAGTTTGCGGTGCCTGAGAGCGATCACCTGACGTACCTCAACGTCTACCTGCAGTGGAAGAACAACAACTACTCCAGCGTCTGGTGCAATGATCACTTTATTCACACCAAGGCCATGCGCAAGGTACCTGCACACTGATCAGGATCAGTGCCAATTGAGCAAGTTTATAACCTTTTTATAACATTCGACTGAAGCAAATGTATTTGTTTGTCGCTAACTGTTGGCTCATTATGTGCACCAAACATAACCCAACCCCAGTTTTACAAGCTCCCGTTAAAAGAATGAAATCGGCCTAAACTTACAATGAAAGATTGACTGCCCTGGTCCCTGTTGCATCAAACTCCAGGTGCCATCACCTGGATTTACCATGCATTTGCTTTCACTGTTTAAGTAGACCCATTCAGGACTCGCTCGTTTCCTCCCTGACACTTTAGACTTATCAGATAATAGCGCCATCTTAAGGTCGTTTTGGGAATGTGACATCCTTGAATGGATAATGAAACGATAATGACAATTCTTTTTTTTTAGGGAATCAATATTAGTTTAGTTTAGTTTTAGACATTCTACGCGGAAATAATTTTATTTCAGTTTACGAAAGCGTTTGTTTTAAAACCCTTATTTGTCGTCTTGATTTTAGTTTAGGGTAAATACCCTGCAATAGAGTGCTTTTACACCCCAAATGCTGTTCTAAATGGGCAGTATATTTGATAAGCGTGTTTGTGTGTGTGTTTTGAGGTGCGTGAGGTGCGGGCCCAGCTGAAGGACATCATGGTGCAGCAGAGGATGACTATGGTGTCCTGCGGCTCAGACTGGGACATCATCAGGAAGTGCATCTGCGCCGCCTATTTCCACCAGGCTGCCAAACTGAAGGTACACCACCAACCCATGAGCCAGATGTGTTATAATCTGGAATTAGTTATTACATGTTTACGGTCCCACACGAAAACTGTAAGGTCTTCCTTAAACCCACCATATTTGTTTCGGTTTCACTTTTCTCTGAACCTTAATGACATAAATTTGTACGAGTGCTAACAGTGTGCATTAGCTGAATAATTACTTTATGTTTGCTTTACGTACATACAGTCTTGGAAGTTTAGTATCAGTCAGCACTGAATTTGTTCTGTGTGTGTGTGTGTGTGTGTGTGTGTGTGTGTGTGTGTGTGTGTGTGTGTGTGTGTGTGTGTGTGTGTGTTTGCAGGGCATAGGTGAGTATGTGAATGTGAGGACAGGGATGCCCTGCCACCTGCACCCTACCAGCTCCCTCTTTGGGATGGGCTACACCCCAGACTACATCACTTACCACGAGCTGGTCATGACTACTAAGGTACACTTCTTTGCTATGCTCTTCCCTATGTTCTTTGTAAACAACTGTCAATTTAGATCAACTTTGCTTGCATTGTATGCATCGTTTCCAGTGAGCTTGTGATTACTGTATGATTCCAAATTTGAATGGATACATGTGAAAAGATCAGATAATCTGTGATGACTTTGTTGTCACAGGTAGATGTATGTGGTAACTCCCTGTGCAGGTGTCTGTGTGTGTTTAACGTATCTCTGTGTTGGTTTGTGTGTGTTCAGGAGTACATGCAGTGTGTGACTTCAGTGGATGGGGAGTGGTTGGCTGAGCTGGGCCCGATGTTCTACAGCATCAAACACGCCGGGAAGAGCAGAATGGTACAACACACACACACACACACACACACATACACGCACACACTGCTACAAACATTCGCCCGCATTCATTCTCTCTCCCTCTCTCTCTGACACACACACACACACACACACACACACACCTCCTCTGACAAAGACTGTACAGCAATATAAAGCAAGAGCAGGTAGGGACATGCCCTTGTCTGTTTACATACACACGCTTCTTTGTGCACCCAACTTTGTAGTGGCAGTATCAATAATAATCATCACAGTTCAAGAGACACTTTGTACACCTCCACTACTGACCTCTTCCTTTTCTCTGTGTGTGTGTGTGTGTGTGTGTGTGTGTGTCTGTGTCTGTGTCTGTGTCTGTGTCTGTGTCTGTGTCTGTGTCTGTGTCTGTGTCTGTGTCTGTGTCTGTGTCTGTGTGTGTGTGTGTCTGTGTGTAGGAGAACAAGCGGCGGGCCAAGGAGGAAATCACCAACATGGAGGAGCAGATGTCTCTGGCCCAGCAGCAGATCATAACCCGAAAGGAGGAGCAGGAGAGGAAGAACAACGTGGGCAGCATCAGGTAGTCATCCTCACAATGCACACAAACCCATACACACATGAACAGTCTCTGTCTCGCTCTCTCGCTCACACACCTCATTCCTAATCCATTAGCAGTGTGTGTGTGTGTGCTGTGTCGTATTCATATTAAGCATGGCTGTAATTAAGCAGAGAGGAGTGTTTGTTGAGAGAGCCACCCTTAACTCTTGTGGCCCCCGCGCCTCCTGCTAAGGAGCTCTAAGACAGCGTCTGGCCGGGCCTTTCTGCGTCGCTGGCTTAACTCCCATTTGTTTACAAAGAGCCCGCGGAAGCCTTTTAGTCCTGGGGGCGGACGTTTTAACGCAGTGGTCCCGCAGCGTGGCGATGCTGTGCATAATTGCTGCATTAAGACAAGGAAAGATAATTGTTCCCATTTCATATTTCATTATTTAACTTCCTGGTCAGGCAGAAGTGCTCATGAACTTAGAGCTATGTCTTAATTTGTCTCAGCAAACTCAACAATAATCACAAGCACACAAAGAACAACAAGCCTTTCCTTCTTATGTGTTGTGAAAAAGTTCCATACCTAATGACGTCAGAGTCCTTGGGCCCTGTAGTTCTGTGTGTTCACGCAAATGTGAGCATTGCCAGCTGAGGAAAAGTACCCTTCACTCAACCATTTTAGCATCCTCATTCCTCCCTTTCATCTCCTCAATTCATTTTCACCTCTTTTTTTAAGCTCTCCCTCTCCCTCCCTCTCTCTCTCTGTCGTTCCCCCTTCGTCTGTGCTTCTCTTTGTCTTCTTGATGAGCTTTTCTCACCTCTTGTCTCCACATGAGGGGAACAGAAATAATATTGACTCCTGGCTGACCCCCATTACTGTAGCAATTTTCACTGGGCCACAGCGGAGATGGCGTGAGAGGGAGGGAGGGAGGGAGAGAGAGAGAGGCGGAGGGAGAGACGGACTGGGCCTTCATTTTCTGATGAATCCCACCCCCAAATTAATTTTGCACACATCTGTCAGGAGTCACAAAGGAGGAAGATGAGTTCCACTTTCAATGAACACTTAACTAATTAATCAGCGTGTTTATCTCGGAGCAGGAGCATTTGTCTGGGTGTCTGGCGTGTCTTCACCAAGATTCACCGTTATCACATTAAAGATGCAGTCGGTTTTGTGAAAGGTTGTTGATATTTGAGTCCAACAGCCAGTCAAATGACACCCCTCTCTTCCATGCTCCTAAAGCACCATGTTGATTGGCTGGGATTGTCTATGGCTTGGTCCGAGTCACTATGTTTGTTTCCCTTTTACAGAGCCGGGGCTGTGTACGAACACTTTACGGATCGCTAGAGGACAGTGAGGAGCAGTTAGCTGAATTTGACAAAAATGCATGTGATTAGAATTTTGGACTGCACCTTTAAAAGTGAGGGGATTGCCATTTGTGTGCCTGACTGTTTTGAGACTATAATTAAAAGTGAGCTCTTTCAGTAGCTCATTGGCATCGGCTCCTCTCACTGGTTTAAAAACTCATCATCCGGTACTTAAGTGAGGATGGCTGGCATGGCACTGAATGGGAATAAAGAAACCCATCTGAGTGCTGTATATTTCTAAGCACATGTAGCCACAGAAGTGTGCTGGGGTTTTTTCACCAACATGATTGGGGAATAGTGTTGTCGTTTTGCTCCTCATCAGAAGGAGAATAACAAACCAACATGAATTGATGGGGTCACTCTGCTGTAAAAGGGCTCCAGGGATGCAGAGAATAGGCTCTCGGCTTCTTTGGGATGCCTGCTATTTGTACATTTGCCTGATCAATGGGAATGAGAGGCTGTTTGTATGCTGGAAGTAGAGAGCCTGTATTGTAGTTCCATTACCACAAGCTCTTCCTCTGTTCTTGCCACGGGGCTCAGTCATGACACACCTGGCGGTTGAAACGGAGAACCCACCTCCCCACCCCGAAACACACCACTCCAAAATTTGGCCCCCACTCTGCCTCCCAAACTTCACAGAGAATTAGGAGTGCGGTGGCATATTAGCCTGAATTTGGCTTTAATCTCACTGAGTGTACAGCTCCTCTTCCGCACCACAACCAGCGCATTTGCCCCACACTCCCCCTCTCTGTTCCACTCACATCTGAGGATCAGTCTTGCTGCAGACCCTCAAGTGCTTTTTGAGGAGGACTCCGGAGAGAGAGAGGGGGGCCCGGGTCAGCGCTCTCTTTGTGCTCGCTGCCCTGCACCAGGAGCCTGCAAACACATAAAACAACACGCCTCCTTAGCATGGGGCTCAGTTTAATGACAGCCAGGGCAGTGGGGCTGGGGAAGAACTACACAGCTTCTGCTTCAGTTTGTTTGTTTGTTTGTTTGTTTGTTTATTTATTTTGTGAAGGACAGATTTAAAGCACATGAATCGACAGAGGATGAAAAGGCGGGAGATACTGACACATCTGAGCTGGACGTAATTCACCTAATGGCTGCTGGGGTGAAGGGGGGAGGGGGGGGGGGGGGTGCTGCTATGGTGCCGAGGTCACGGCCTGATGGGTGTAATTGCAGGCCGTGTGGAGGGGGAATGCTGGGTAGCAGCTGTAATTAAAGATGATAGATTGCGCTGTCATGGCGCGCACCACAGCGGCCCTCCTAGAGACGGACTGTCCTTTTTTTTTATTCTCCTCTGTCCCCCCCTTCAACACTTCTCACCCCTTCCATCCCTCTCTCCTGTCTGCCTCATTCCCTCTGTTCTCTGACCACTCCGTGTTAAATCACATTTTATTCACAGGACAGTTCACCACATAACACACATTACTAAGATACTGTAAAAGAGGTTCAAAGCCTGTTTAAATGGCCTTACCCAGAAGTCAAATCAACACCCTGATACTGATCGAAACCTAGTCAGAGATTGATTTCTGAGTTGTCAGTGAGGTCATTGTGTAGATATAGTAGATTGAGTGGTGAGCAAGAGATACAAGATCCATGTCCACTAAGAGAGAGAGAAGAGTGCTGTGATGATATAGGTCATATCATTATTAGTCCTTTTTAATAATGATCACCTTCTGTCTGATTGGAGTGCAGAGGTAGTGTGTTTAAGCATGTGTGTTTACTAGCACAGAGGAACACACTTACGCTGTGTTGTATTGAGGAAGATGACATCTGAAGAATGTTCATTAGTCATCAGTTGTTTTGATCCCTTTGAAACCTGGTTTACCAATGATGTCTCCTCCTATGATGTTTCCAGGTCACCCCAAATCTGCACCCCTGGCCGAAAAGAAGAACTGCCCATGACCCCGAGACGAACCCCTTCACGCTTCGGCCTGTGAGCTGTGACCTGTGACGGACACTGAGTTGACCTCACCCGACACCACATCTCCCCCACTGAAACACTGTTTTAACGGACACTCTCCGTCTATGCTGAGCCAACCGCTTGGCACCATCAGACATGAGTACTGAAGCCTTGCAGTTCCCCAATTACGCCAGCAGTAGGCACACTCGTATAAGGCAAAAGATTTTAGGGCTCTGAGCCCAGCCCTTCAGAGGATGGTGGAGTGATTGTCCTCCGTGTGCAGGCAGAGCAGAGAGCCCCTGAAATGGCTGTTTTATTCCTCACTGCACTCTTTTAGACACACACATTCTCAGTTCAATCACAACAACAAAGAAATTATTGTCAAAAAATATCTTTTTTTTTGTCTTCTCTGTTCAGGCAATCCAATGTTAGGATTAGACTTTATAAGTTGTGATCATTGTCATGAACTATCATTGTAGGTGTTCTTAAAAAAAAAAAAGAGATGTACCTTATGTCTACCTGACATAACAAATGTAATCACATCTTACCCAGTGCATATTCCATTCTGTTTAAACAGAACCTGTGAAAAAAACAGCCTCTAAGACCCACTGTTGGTGAGCGTGTTGTTTGTACTCGCATTAAGGATCTGCGATGTGTCTGGTGTAATGGGCATAGGTGTTGTCTTGGAAACATGGAGGATCAGATTTAGCACACCGCATGGGTCTTGTGCCCTCTTCAGCTTCTTGTCAGCCCTGCTTGTCTCTGCGAAGGGGCCACTGCTGCGCCTCTCCCCCGCCTGCCTCGCTGTAAATTGGAGAGCGCTGCAGACGGGGTTGGAGGTGATGCGTTTCCCATTCATTTACTCGGGTTCCTTCTCTTCCTTGTGTACCCACTTCTGTTCTTTTCTCTTATTTTTTTTCTTTCCTGTTTTGTACAGATTGTTTTTAAGCCCTAAGCCCCTTTGAGCCGCCTTCGCGGTCAGTCACAGTCAATATTTATCTGCAACGGTGCACTGAGTGCAGCTTATTATTTGTGTGATTTTTGGAAATGATATTAAATACTTCTTTTGTAATTAGAAACTTTATGTGGTGTGTGTGTTTGTGTACACTATTCTACAACATTTTCTATGGAGCCTTAGCATATCAAGTTTATTACACATTTGAATGGCATTTTATTAGTTATGGGTCCGTTCTGCTCAACCTGTGGGAGTGATTAACTTTCCTTCCAAGATATTCAACACAAATATTTTCAGCCTCCTATTCTCCCCAAAGCATTTCTTTTTCCCCATCAACACTCTTGTTTGCCCTGCTCCTGACGATCACAGGGCCAACTGAACCAACTCCATTTGAATACATAAGCATTCACGGCTTTGGCCTTGCTCATTACTGGCTCTGCTGAAAGTATAGACCTGTGTTTTTAATTAATTCCCCTTTTCCCCAGTACCCCCTGGGTCTAACTCGTATGCAAACACAAGACATATACACACACACACACACACACACTCAACTATTCTCGTCTGGCTGAACTACTGTCTCTCTCTTGCTCACACACACAAAATTCAATTAATCTCCACAGGCAGAGAATATTTGATCAGACACTGATAGGGCAGAAAGGTGAGGTGACGCTTTCTAATTATAATGATGATGGATGACCCTCCTTGGCCAAACAGAGCCGTGTCCTTTGCTCCTCTCCGAACGTGGGCAGCCGTGGCCTACTAGTTAGGGTTTCGGGCTGGTGGCCGGTTCGATCCCCGACCAGTAGGAAAAATGTGGGCGGGGGAAGTAGTAGAGCACTGCTCTCCCATGCCCACATCCACGGCTGAAGTGCCCTTGAGCAAGGCACCTAACCTCAATCACTGCTCCCCGGGCGCTCAAAAGCAGCTCACTGCTCCGGGTTAGTGTGCTTCACTGTGTGTATCACTACCCTGGATGGGTAAAATGCAGAGATTGAATTCATTGTGTGTGTGTGTGTCACTATCTCTGCCATAACATAGTCACTAGTCACCAGGGCTCATTTCCATTAATTTCCATGCTTCCCTCAGGCCCAGTCACCGCACGTGTGCTCAGGCCCAGTTACCGCACGTGTGCTCAGGCCCAGTCACCGCACGTGTGCTCAGGCCCAGTCACCGCACGTGTGCTCAGGCCCAGTCACCGCACAGTCACCACGCGTGTGCTCAGGCCCAGTCCCCGCACGTGTGCTCAGGCTTTGGTGAGATTTTCACTCTTGTGTTTTGTCTTCAGGTCAGATTTAGTCCCTGAGAATTGTAAGAATTGGATTCCAAGTAACTGGTTTAGTTGGTTGGCTTGGTTGAAATTATATTACATTGCCCCCCCCCACACTCCACTGAATGTATATAGAGACAGCCTAAGCTGTACTGAAGTTAACTTAAGTGTTCCTGTAGGTACACAGGTGAACAAATTAGACAAACCTGCACTTCTGCAAAATCTCGAGCCTTGTGCGAAATCGATCAAGCCTCTAAAAGCTTAGCGTCTTGCTTCCAAAGAAACAACTTTTAGGGTATTTTTGAAGAATGGCTTAAACAACAAACATTAATGGACCAAATCACACTCAATGCTGCAATTTTATTGGACTGCTCGGGGTGTCCAAAGTAATGGAGCAAGGGCTATAACTGCTGTTTTTGCAACAGAAAAGACAATTTGTTACTCGCACTTTCACAGCCATTTTTGCTATTAAGGCTGTGGATGCATCCAGACAAAGAGATGCTCCCTAAAATAGATCAGCTCTCATTTCTAGAACAGCTCAACTTTACATTTATCCTTGTTCCTCTGGATCCCAAAGGTCCTTGTGCCAGCAGAGATGATTATAAATGTTTCCTCTCAGTTCTTCTTTTCTCAGGTCCTCTCTTCTGACAGAGAGAGAGAGAGAGCGAGAGAGAGAGAGAGAGAGGAGGGGTAAGACTGGGGTGGTCATCCGGCGGTTTTAATGAGACAAATCTCTGGTTCTGGCTGACATTTGAAAAGCCCCCGCGTGAATGACAGAGGCGGCCGTCACCTTTACGGGAGATTTCAGCTTGAAGGTCTTTGCGATGATGAAGGGAATTAAAAAAGGCGGCCTGCAAGTGGCTGCGATTCTGGCCGTCCAGGCTTAATAATAAAACCACAGATATCTGCCCGTGGGCTTCCTTCTCAGCAGCAGTGGTACAGGACTCAGTGATGGGGCGTTTGAGGAGCTGCTCGTCATGCGGCAAGGTTAACCGCACCCACGCACCAGCCCCCCTTTCTCCGAGACCACGGGCAGGGAGAGACAAGAGAGGCATGTTGTCATGTCTTGGCCACTGACAGGTGGTTGGAGGTTTATTGGAGACGTAGCCCCTTGATGTCCCTCACTGTCTCCCCCCCCCCCCTTCTCATCCCCCTGCAAAATCCTCCTTGCCCCTCTTGTCTCAGCAGTGAGGGACAGGGCCTGCTGTCATTACAAACGCAATAAGTGCACAAGATTGATGAGGAAAACAGCCCTAGCATCAACTACTCTTTTAATTAACTCCAGGGCTGTGACGGTGCCTGGGAAGCTGGCTGTGGCGGTGAGTGGCGGTGCAATGCGGGGGCATTCCTCAACCCCCGTACACCCCCGCCCCGGATCACACACACACACACACACACACAGACCCTCTGTTTGTTACCTCCTAACCCCCCGCCATAATGAAGAGCCTTCTGGGACCCAATTACATCCAAGGCTGCGTGTGAGGCACAGCAGGCCCCGGTGGAAACTTAACTTGAGCCGTCTCCTCTTCCCCAGGCCCTGCTGGGGATGGCCTGGTGGGGATGGCCTTCGCTTGATTGAATCAGGAAAAGAATGGAACCAACCTACACACACACACAGACACGCACGCACGCACGCACGCACGCACGCACGCACGCACGCACGCACACACACACACACGCACACACACACACACACACACACACACAAAGCCCAGCATCATTCCTTAACCCTGCTTGTGGCTTTCAGTAGAGAACAGAAAGAGATGAATGTTTTGGATTCCCTAGCGTGGACTAAATGATGAGGTTTCTGGCAAAAGGACAAAGCCAAGGTATACACCCAGGTGTGTCTTAGTCTCAGTGTACGTGTTCAACACTAACAGAGTGAGTGTTTTCCATTGGATATTCTCTCTGCCATTTAATGATGATTGCACCACTGCAAAGCTTTTAGGCGAGTCAGCACATGACCTTGGGAAAAATACTGTCACCTTCACACAGTGAATATGTTTGCGAGGCACAACATGCCAGCACAAACAGCTCCAGCTGAAGATGATGGCATCTTCAAAAAAAACTAGATTACGCTTTCATCAAGTCTTAAATTGATGCAGTTTAAATAATGGATGAGCTGCGTTCCATAGGCTGTCTTTTATCATGTTTTCCAGCCTACGCAGAATTAAAAGAAGCATCCCTCTTGAACAACGGTGCTCTTATGTTCCGGTATGTTCTCACACCTCTTTTTTTATTAATGCCGTCGCGTCCTTACACCAAAATAAACTGGCTTCATTAAAGGGAAAAAAAGCTGCATTAACAAGAGCCATCATTACTTTAATCTGCCATGCTGTCTGATATTCCAGTCAGCACACAGCCTGAACAACGTGGCCTTCATATTAGTCACATGGGACAGATATTGTTCAATAATTAAGCGCTGCTGTATCAAAGGCATAACTACAGCAGCACAGATAAAAATGACAAGTTGGAGAAATGACTTGTCAGACTATTCATCACAATTAAAATAGGGACAATCTGAACTTTTTTTTCTCCTATGATTTGGCCACGTTGTTTTTTTGTCCACAGCTTTTGTATCCTGTCCTTGTGCACAGGTGCTATCACCGGGGCCACCACAGCCCAAGTTGTGTTGATGTTACGCGTGGAACACTATAAGTGGCCTTAAAGGCTAGGCTTGGGGAAGCCCTAGGCATTAATAACAATTATTGGCCTTCTTTAGTTTCCTCAGACACCTTAAGTGTGGGGTATTGACTGCTTTGCTAGAGAGAATGTTGCCTATTGATTTCGCCAAAGCAGAAAGAGATGGTCTCCTCACCCTGAAAGGCAGGGATTAATCCGAGCGGGAGGCTGAGCAAACAGCCACAGCTCGATCCCTTTGACTGTAACCACTCCTGCCTCACTTCACTGTCAACAGCTACAGGAAATCAACACAGGGAACACATGACCTGTGACCACTCAAGTGTGGGGCCATCCCAGACAAACAGTGCCTGTGTTCACTACCGACTGTGTGTAGGGAGACAAGTAGGATAGTTCACAAGTAAGAGAGATTACTGGATTATTTCCATTTATACATGAAAACTATTCTTTAAAAAAAAAATTTTCTTTGTTGTAATGATGGACAGGTTTTAGTAAAACATGCAGGTATCAACTTAATGTTGGTCATCCCCATTTCGTCTCTGCAGGCTGAAGATGGGAAAATCCTATTTCAGTCCACACGCATGACGAGCAAACATACCATTTTTCCATTTTGTCATTTCACAACTTGAGGGAAATCATCCCATTAAAGCCCTTCGAGGACCGCTCTTAATTTCAAGTCTTCAACACCAATACTCCCGCTAATCATGGTGCAATATGGAAATGACCGTTAAGCTGGCTTTAAGCTTTTATGTAATACAAAAATGTAATGTGGGTGGAATTCATGAGCTGTTCCAATGATAGGTATGAAAATGTGTGCTCATTTTAAATGGGTCCACTTCATAGACACACTATCTCACCTTCAATTCTATTATTATGCAGCACTATGTTTTGCTCTCTAGCAAATGCAAGTGGAGATACTTTGAGCAAGACTGTATATACACACATAAGTGTTGAGCTTGTGAGTGCAGGCTACGGTAGCCACACTGCTGTGTTAAATAGTCTGTATTTAGCAAGGCTACCAGTGTAGGCTACTTTAAAGACTAGTTGATACTTCCTCTGGTTCTATTCTTTGCCTTTGCTCAGAGAGGACCAACTGGTAGAGACTGCATATATAATGGAGCTTTCTATTGCATTTGCCCATTTAACACAATGTCTCACTCTTTATTTATCGTATATATCAGAACATACCAAGCATCAAGCACATAGAACTAATCTAGACACTGATTACAGAGACACGCAAGAAATTCACTTTGGAAACCATTTTTTATTCCTTAAATAATTTTAAAATACATTCTGCTGCTGCCATATCATGTTTCATATCATTTTCATTCACAGTGATGACTATGGCTTACGGTAAGACTTACACTATCACAACTCCAGTGATGACACAGAACCAAGGCACTCCTAGGACAGCTACCCCTTCTGCAAAAGGCACACATTTTCTAGAATCTTTTAAAGTAATTGTTGACAATAAAGGCAATAAGGTAAAAATAAATTAGACCCTGTTAAAATACCTGAATAAAAAAACTAAACTAAACAAAGAAGATTACCGTGGTGATCCAATTCAATAAATATATCTACCCTTTATTGGCATTTTATAACTTTAACAACACAACTTCAGCACTCAGTGTTAAATACTCAATATAAAATAAACCTTTACCAATGGCTCAAATAGCATACTGTGGCAATGCCAATGCCTGATGCATCTCTCAGCTTACAAGTCTGAATGAGAACATTTACCAACATCTGCAGAATCATTCTCACATACAAATGGACACACATAATAGACTTAAACATCTGCAAAGGTAAAACGTCATGCCAGAATATTCTGTACCATTACAAATATGTCCCCAAAATAAAATCCAAAGATAATAACCACATCTTTTGTATGCCTACATGACATTTACAGAACACTCTCACACAGGCTTCTTCTCTGAGTTCAGAGGGCAGATGGGTAGTCTTCTTCTCCGAGTTCCAGAGAGAGTGATGGAGGCCCTTGCCCTCAGCAGGCTGAGAGTCTGCCACTCCAAAGCAGCACTCTGCGCCGCTGCAGTCTGAGCAGAGGCCTCTTCTCCAGAGCCCGCTGAGCCATCCTGCGTGCCACCTCCACCGCAAAGGTGTACTCGGGCACAGAGGGCACGGGGGGATGGGCTGCCAGTAGCTTCAGATGAGGTTGGCGGACATGGTTTTCTTCTTCTTCGTGTGCTCCCTCCGACCGCTCGCCAATCCTCTCCAGGTCTGGCTCGGCCTGCGACCAACGGAAAGGGTGGATGACTCTCACATGACATACATGGCACAACTACAGACTAATATCAATTTTAATATCTAATGATGTACTGGAAACCATCTTAACATATATAAGAGGGATGCGGTTATCCTCTGGCACTGTTTGACTGAGATTATGAGTTAATACATTTGCTACAGCAGTCTAATGTTGGATCCATTGGTCCCAGATATTGCTGTATTTTGCCCCTGCATTATGTCACCTGACCCACAGAGGCCCAGTATAACCTGCATTCATGAGCTGCACAACTAGTGTAATTACAGAAGGCTGAGCCCTATACAGTACATGTCACCTAAAATACGCATGTCAAGTGTTGGGTCTAATTTGTCCTGCACTTTGGTTTTTGTAAATACTTGAACACTCCCAAACCTGCGTTCCCCTGTCATGACCTACCATTAGGAGCATTTTCACTCTGCTCTAACCTACCACTCCAGAGCTGACCTCCTCTCCACTGCTCTGGGCCCTGCTGTCCCGGTGTGGCTCTGGCTCCTGCTCTGGGGATCCCTGGCTGAGGCTCTGGAGGCTCTGGCTCTGGCTCTGCCTGTCCCTGCAGCTGTGCCTGAGGGTTGGAGAGTCTGACTCCCAACTGGCCTGACTGCTGTGTGAGGGGTTGGGTGGCGGAGGGGGGGATTCAAGAGGGGCAGGGTCAGCCAAGAAGCAGCTGAGTGGCAAGCAGCACGTTCACCATTAACCAACCCTCCCCTGGTCAGGGGCTGTTGAAGCAGCCCCACTCTGCATTCATGTCCAAACACCAGGGCCACTGCCTCACCTGACCGCCAGTCCTGCTCGCTCGTGCCCTCTCTCCTAACTGAATGCCAAAGTTCTCTCTCCTGTTCTCTCTCACTGCTCACTTAGCCGAGGTCCTCCAGTGCTAACGTGGTCCTCTCCTTTTTACCCGAGATGGTCGTTTTTTTCCGCATCCGGCGGCTTTGCATACGTAATTGGCTCGTTGGCCATTCCGGCTGCATTGCTAATGCATGCCCTTTCGAGCCACTTAATTCCGCCGGGACAAACAGGCTCACGGACACGCACAGAAAAAAAAAAAAAAGGAACCGAACAAGAGACACTCCGGTGTGGGTAATTAGCAGAAGAGACAATGAGGGGTGTGAATAATAATAAAGTGCCTGTCTAGCATTAGAACTTTTTAACAAGTGTGGGACCATGAGTCGAGATGTGGGGGCGGGAGTGCGGTGTGTGTGTGTTGTGTGTGTGTGACAGTGTGTGTGTGCGTGTGTGTTAGGTGGCTGTGGGCTGATCAAATAATCGTCGGGGGTGAAAATGTGCGTGGAATGAAATGAGTCAATCATTCTAATGCGATAGACGAGCCCCGAGGAGAATAAATAAGCAGTCGCCGTGTCAGCCGGAGCGGAGCAAACGAGTGCGCGTGCACAAGCGATAGGCACGCAATTAGACAGGGTCATATTCTGCCACGGAGAAGAGCGCCGGATGTGCTAATGAGGTGTGGGGCGGTGTGTGTGTGTGAAAGAGAGAGAGAGAGTGTGTGTATGTGGGCCTTAGTGAGTGTGAAAGAGAGAGAGAGAGAGAGAGTGCGTGAATGTGGGCCTTAGTGAGTGTGAAAGAGAGAGAGGGAGAGAGAGAGTGTATGTGGGCCTCAGTGAGAAAGAGAGAGAGAGAGTGTGTGTGTGTGTGTGTGTGTGTGTGTATGTGGGCCTTAATGAGAAAGAAAGAGAGCGAGTGTGTGTGTGTGGGTCTTAGTGAGAAAGAGAGAGAGAGGGAGTGTGCGTGTGTGAGAGAGAAAGCATGTGCAGTATATGCATTTGCTTGTGTTGAGTGGGTATTTGTAAATGTGTACAAATGTGTGTGAGACAGACAGCTGTTTGACTATGTATATTAGCAGATAAGAGAGAGAGACAAAGTAGGTGTAGGAAATGGACACATGAAAACCATATACAGGTCAAAAATCTCATGGAGCCAGGCCTCAGAAGCTGGTGGGTCAGAACGAGTGTCGGGGGAGCTGCATTTCTGGCCGGCGCTGTCACCTAGAGCACCGGCAGACCAGCGGTCAAGTGTTGAGTCAGAGCGAGTGGGCAGTGGGGGCCAGTGGCCAACCATGTAGGGCCACGCCAGCAACCAGACAGACAGGCAAGCAGGTGTGCATGTGTGTGTGTCTGTGTGTGAGTGTGTGTGGCAGGCAAGCAGACAAGTGTGGCAGGCACGAACACAGGCAGGCCCTGGGCATTCTCTCTCTCTCTCTCTCTGGAAAGTCAAAGTCATTAAGTATTCAATCACGTAAAGGGGAGGTGAAGGCGTGAAAGGTTGCGGACCCAAGCACTTTTGCTTCAGTGCATTAAGAGCCCGCTTGGCCGTTCCGACTCGGCTTGGGAAGAGAGAGAGAAAAAAAAGAAATAGATTGCCTCCCTGGAAGACGGCTGCTCACAACCCCCCAACCCATTCCCTCCGTCCCCCACCCACCCCCCTCTTTCTTTCTCTTTAATAACAGCAATCTGCTGTGAAAATCTAATCCCGAGTACCATTTACGCTGCATCTAGATAACTTCTGCTTGGAAAAGCGTACAATATGAATATTTCATTCCCTGATATCCAAATAAACATCGCTGGCTTTCCATCAATCCGGGGGGCACGCGGCAAGTGAGCCGGAAAGGTACATTGCTAATGAAACTAGCATCCTAACGACGCCTCTGTTCTCATTCTATTTCTCGCCATCGGAAAACTACCAACCGTACGAGAGGATTCTGTAGCCCAGAGAACACACGTACCCAAAATGTATCACGCAGCGCAGAAAAACAGTACATCACCTTCACCTATTTGAGCCTGCCCACCCAGTTTGGAGTCAGCACACACACGATGGAGAGACAAATATGGCTTTTATTACATATTTATGACAGCAAATCAAGCATGAACGCCACTGTCCTTCATTTACTAATAGCTCTCTGGCCCTGCCATTAAAGATGACTGCACAGCACCCTTCCGCCCACATCCCTCCTTCTCCTCCTGTCTTTCTTCCCCTGGTTTCTCTCTCTCTGTCTCTCTGCCCTAATTCTGCTCCTCGGAGGGAGATAAGAGGGATCAGGAGTCCATCCATATGCATGCTCACATATCTATGGAGTGCTTGTGAGGTCTCAGCAGATTTGTAGGGGCTGTGGCTGGCCCCGGCGCTGAGAGCACTGGTAATGACACTTAATAAAAGCTGGGGAGCCATGCATGAGGAGGGAGCCGCCCGGAATACACACACACACACACACACACACGGAAACCTCCAGATGCCATGAAAACACACACACACACACACGGAAACCTCCAGATGCCATGAAAACACACACACACACACACACACACACGGAAACCTCCAGATGCCATGAATAAACGAACAACCCACATGAGAATGCACGCAAAAATACGGCATACACACAAGCAACATACAAGCACAGACACACACATACACTAAAATATGCAGACACACACATACACTAAAATATGCAAACAAACACATACATGCAAGGACTAAAGCCCTGCACTTACTAATCCATGAATTTAAAGTTTATTTAGAAGGGGACTGGGGACCGGCTTTTGGGACCTCCTGAAACATCAGACATGGTTCACCCTCTTACCCCTGTACACATGAGCGGTCTGTGAGTGAGTGGATCATGGCCACCAGCTGGAAGCTGAATAAGTGAGTCACACACAGGCCTGCATTGCAAACACTAAAAAATATGTAAGTCACATGTGCTCATACACACACACACACACAAACACACACACACACACACACACACACACACACACACTAGTGATTTCTGAGTTACAGAGGCAATTAAACTCCTACTGCACCAGTGCCTCTTCCTGTGAACTTTCCCCCCTGTGAAACTTCCAAACTGAACTCCGCAAAGCCGTGTGGAGGGAGTTAACTCTAGTAGGCCAGCAGACACCTTGGCATGTAAATGTGTGAGCGAGCGAGCGAGCGGGGCAGGAGAGAGTGAGGGGGGGAGTGAAGAAAAGCTCACTAAACTGAGGCCGTGCGACTCCGCCGCTGGTAGCCCAGCGATAATGGGAGCTTAGCGCTGGGAAACCAGAACAAACAGTGGAGCGGGTTGGAATGCAATCGGCGGCTGCCAAAGCCACCCCATCATTGCGGTCAACACGGCCTGCCCTGAGTGGGTTGATTTCCCCTGAACCCAATCAAGCGAGGGCCTCCTCCTCCTCCAGCTCCCCCTCCGCCCTTCACACTCCCCTTCTCCTGTTTGTATTGGCCAGGCGGATCTGGGGGGTTATTAAGAGGAAATGCCTGTGCCCACAAAAACACGTCCGTCTGCTCAGCTAGGGGATTGGCCTGGTGAAATGAGGCCTCTGGCGTCTTATGGCGTCTTAGAGGATGTGGCGGGGGGGAACAAGAAGCTAATATCAAATTCGCAGGCAATCTAAAAAATGGGAGTTGTGGTAATGGGCAAAGGAGGAAAGTTCTGGAAGCAGCCTGATGAGTCTGGGATTAAAGTCGTAATGGGTTGGGGCTCAATAGGGCAGCAGCAACCAGAGCAGTGTGCTATGTGTTTGAGTAATGGAGGTTAGAACACACAGAAATACACACTCACGCCAACACCAACAGAGTCAGATACATACACATTGACACACAGACAGGGACCCCCCCACACACACACACACATCCAAACACACACACTTGTCCAGCATGGGGTGTCTCCTCCTCTCTGCCGCTCTCTCTCCCACAGCAGTCACCCCTGAAGTTATCTGCTTCGATACACAAATGCATCTTCAGTGTTAACAAGCGCTGGTGAGACATCGACTGGAGGCCGGCTATTAGACACCGCCTCCCCTTCCCTTGGTGGCCAGCGGATGGCAGGCCGCTCACACAGGCACCCCTCCCCTGCGCCACACACACAGCAGGCCTCTGGGAGGTGAGAATGAAGTGTGAGGGCAGAGGACTAGAGGATGCTGGGAGTGTCCCGTGACGCCACGTGCTAGACCACCAAAGGCACTAGGGTGTGTGTGTGTGTGTGGTGGGGGCTTGGGAGTGGGTAAGAGTGGCAGCTCCAGCTTTGCATTCAGGGAATTTTTAAAACATCCCCCCCCCCCCCTCCCTCTTTCCCACCATCACTCTCTCCATCCCTTGTCTCACAGCTCTCTGATTTTTATGGCCGGCCAGCACGGCCCATTAGTCACAGAGACACTATGCAAATCCCAGAACATCGCCAGACAAGCATGCAATCCAATAAAGCTCTCTCCGGTTACACAACACCCCACTTTGAGTCGCAGGCAGGGCCAGTGATGGCACTGAGTGTTGCTAATGACCTACATTTCTCCTCTCACTTCAGGTACACACCAGAGGCCCCAGAACACCAGACGGTGCCTGTGACAAGACCCCCCTACAGCTGTCAGAAAAGAAAATCACTTTTATATAATTATTTCATGTGTGTGTGTGTGTGTGTGTGTGTGAGGTCAAGTGAGACACCTTTAAGCCCAACTGCATGATTTGATGGTGTTTTCACTTGTCTGTGCCCCTGACATGACTTCCAATGGCTCTCGGCCTGTCGCTTTGCTTTGTGATGTGGGTTAGCTATTTCACAGTAATTCATTTCATCATCCAATATTTTCATCATCCAATATTGATGTTTCAGCCTCCTTTGAATGAACACTTTGAACTTGTCAGATTCCACAACGATAGTATTGATATTCACTGAGTCTTGTCCAGATACCTGACTTCACTGGACCCATGAGTGAGGCAGCTTGTGAATAAAAGACTACGGTACATAAACATGGTGAAGAACTACTCACTCCGCTGTGGGCAGTGGATGTGGATGTCGTCCTACGGCACTGGAGAGTTCATCAATGCTCTCTTGTTTAGCCTGGAAAACATCAATAGTCCTCATCGTCAGTACATCATTACCATCATCATCATCATCACTGCTGTCAGTGTGCAGTCATCACTGTCTTCGTAATCCTCCAACACTGTCATCGCCATATTCACAATGACCAACCTAATCACTATCATTACCATCACATATTCACAATGACCAACCTAATCACTATCATTACCATCACCCTCATAATAATCTAGCCCCTCCAGCTACACTGTGATGCTGTGGATTGACTGTGATGGTGACAGTAGATTCAGGGCGCTGCCGTCGTCACCTTAAGCCTGTGCATCTCCATCCTCCTCTCATCCAGCTCCTCCTTCAGCCTCCTCAGCTCCTGCTGGAGGCTCTCCACACTCTCCTGCAGGTGACTGCATGGACACACACACACACACACGGACACACACACACACGGACACACGGACACACACAACCTGCCTTAAAAAAACTATACTCTGACAGGAGTCCGTATCAAACCTCCAATCTCCAACAAATGTAACCTGTACATTGACTGCGTCTCTTACTCCTTTTCTGCGGTGAGACTGATGATAGTTTTGGTCTGGTCATTGATCTTTTGGGACATTTTTTCATTGGCCTGTCTGCACAACCAGAAGGCAATGTTATTAGTACTGAAGGCAGCTGCACCAGCAATACGCTGTTAGTTTGAATCTGGACCTATGTGCTTACTTCTGTTCATTGACCCACTGGTTGATGTTGGTGACGACCAGCTGGCTCTCGCGGTGTAAGCGGGTGCTGTCGGAGCGGGCATCACCCAGGGACTGGCGCAGTGCCTCCGTCTGTGGGGGCAGAGGGAGGGAGGGAGAGATAGAGAAAAAGAGAGAGAGAGGAAGAGAGAGAGAGAGAGAAAGAGAGAGAGATAGAGGGAGAAAGAGGGAGAGAGAGAGTTAAGAGTGGAGGACCCTTGCGGTCCCAGGAGGACCCTTGCTGTTTCAGAGGTCACATGGAGTGGCTGATACTATTTCCTTTGGGCCCTCACCTCAAACACAGCAGTCAAGTACTTCTGTTCAGTGGAGTCCATCTGAGAGCGCAAGGCCTCCACCTGTGAGACACGCACGCACGCACACACACACACACACGCGCACGCACGCACGCACGCACGCACACACACACACACACACACACACGCATGCACACACACACAAACACAAACAAACATAGGCACAATCTGAATGTATACACTATCGACCTTTGGACAACTGTTAGTTAGCGATAAATGACCTGCCGATCTAGTTCTAGATATCTGGGCTGAGCCAGCGTGGCGCACCTGGGCTAAGGAGGCGTGGTAGTTCTCTCTGATGGAGGCCACCTCCACCTTCAGTGCCACCACCTCCTCCTCCCGCTCCTCCAGCGCTGCCAGCTGCTGTTGGCCCCACTGCTGAGCCCGTGCCAGCTGGGCATTCAGCTCTGCCACACGCCCCTCATACGTCTGCACCTGGAGCGAGCAAAACACACACGCAAACACACGTCACACACACACACATACACAAAGGTATTAAATGTGTGTCTGTTTAATTCTGTACTTATCTCAATGTGTGTGACCTGCAAACAGAGAAACACATTTACAAGAGGGCTTCACCTTACTTAAGTATATGACACCAGCCATGTTAAGAACACTAAAACACCCTAAGCCTGAAATGTAGTGACCTATACATCAACTGCTCTCCATGTCTATGTGCTCCATATTCATCTGGGATCTGTGATGGTGGAGGAGTGACTGCGTGCCAGATAAGGTATTCTGTGCAGGCCGTCAGCCTTGATTGTGCCGTGGCCAGGGGCTCTCCCACTAATTCAGCTCTGAGCAGGAGCTTCTGTTGGCGGGGTACCGTAGGGGGATGACATCAACACAATGACCTTTACAGATGCGCCGGCTACGACGCAATGCAGAGGAGAGGCAATAAATGTAATGAAAGAAGCAAGGGCAATTAAAGTGGTGTGTGTGTGTGTGTGTGTGTGTGTGTGTGTGTGTGTGAGGAGATGAGCTTCAGACTGCAGTGTGCCTCCCCCTCTAATCCCTCTGTGATTGCGCAGGAGCCAGAGTGTGCTCAACGTCTGATCATCCTCTCCCACCTCTCACCGCTAATCCACACAAAAGGCCAGTGAGTGCGCACACTCACACACACACTCACACCTGCACACACACACCTGCACATATGTTCATAAATACATCCTAACACATTCCAAGTGCACACATACCTGTACAGACTTATGCACACATTTTTACTACATTTCACATTTTCTTGAAGACACACAAACACACACATGCACAATATACATGTATATATATGCATACATCTATTAGGTGTACACCCATATGTTCTAGCCATATGTGAAAAGACGGTGTACACACACACACACACACACACACACACACACACACACACACACACACACACACACAATTATTTCAAGGCACTAAAACCATGCATGCACATCCAAACACACACACAGAAAATACATAACCATTAACCTATTAGGTGTAAACCAACATCCACAAAATGATCTCACCACATCCACATATACACACATCCATTTCCAAGCATCAGACCACGCATGCACGCCTGCACACACACAAACACACACACACAAACACACACACACACACACACACACACACACACACACACTCTCTCAGAGCCCCCCCCCCTCTATCTCTCCATGGCGTGCGTCTCCCCCCCCCTACCCCCAGCGGCCTCTGTTCCACACCAGTGCCAGCAGTCATTACTGGCCTTCCTGTGATACGGCTGCAGCACCAACAGCAATTATTTTTAAAAGCAAGAACTGAAAACAGACACCAGACGCACAAACACACACACTGCACATAATCATTATCTTTTCACTGGGGCGAGAGAAGAGGATCTGTGGAAGAGTGGATGGAGGGATAAAGGGAGAGAGACAGAGAGAGAAATGGAGAGAGAGAGATGGAGAGAGAGGGTGAGTGTGGGAAGGGGTGGGCACTTCTTTATTTTTTTCTCTCTCTCTAACCCAAGGAGTTTGCTGACCGCAAAAAATGACAACGATGCTTTTCCTAAACCAATTAGGAGCCCTGGAGAGTGGTGCTGTTATCATGCAACATTGACAGCACTTAAAAAGGATGGCGTAAGGAGATAGCCCTGAGCCACGCTAAGCCTGCCTCATCCCACTGCAGTTCACTCGCTTCACACACGCACACACTAAATGTGTGCAAACAAACACTACATGAAAAGTAAATGCACAAAACACAACCATAGCCACACACACACACACACACACTTTGTATACCTACAAAAAGTCTAAATGCAGACACACACACACACACACACACACACACACACACACACACACACACACACACACACACACACACACACACACACAGCCAAGATAGTGGATAACTATTTAAAAAAAACATGGGTTGGGGCATTCTTTGGATCTAAAAGTGCTAACAGAAGAGGTCTGTTTCTGTGGTGGTGCTGTGTGTGGGCTGAAGGACAGCTATGTGAATACAGAATAATGACTTCAACCTGCAGGCCCTGAAGATGCCACTGGCTCTGACACAGCACCTCTCACTGCTGGCAACAAGGGACACCGTGTGTCTGTGTAACCCAGGCTTAATCACATCACAGGGGGCCTGTACTTATGCATGGGGCTGGTGTGTACTGTGGTCATATATGAGAGGTGCACAGGCTGAAGCATTAGCTATGATGCTAGAGGTCATTGTTGTTGGCGGGTGCTGGGGTGTGTGCTTGCCTGCTCCTGGTTGAGTTGACTCTCGCTGCGTAGCCTCTGCAGCTCGGTGGCCTGCTGCCGCTGGTGTTCCTCCGCCTGCTGGGAGCCGCGCTGCTGCAGTCGGCACAACTCACCGCGCACCGACGCCAACTCACGACTGCGCTCGGCCAGCTGCACATACACACACACACACGCATCCCCAGAGATTTCACCACCAGCAGACAAAAAAATAGGCAAATGGACATACAGATACACCTCAATGAGGCTAAGCTAAATACATTTAAACACTATCATCTAATAGATATTTTCACTACTCAATTTCCACAAATCAAAATAAGGTATGCACTTTATCACATCCACACTTGCAACTGAAGTATACAGACCAGTGCCATGCTCTCCTTTTGGGAGCCCTGAGCAGAAGCCAGCTCCAGCCTCAGCTCCTGCAGTGTGTTCTGGGTGGCACACGCCTCCCTGGCCTCCTGCCGCCCGCTCGCCTGCGCCCGCTCCAGCTCCTGCCTCAGCCTGCTCGCCGAGTCCTGCAGCGACGCCACCTGCAGAGCCCACAGCAGAGACGGGCATGAGCTCACAGCAGAGACGGGCATGAGCCCACGGCAGAGACGGGCATGAGCTCACGGCAGAGACGGGCATGAGCTCACAGCAGAGACGGGCATGAGCCCACAGCAGAGACGGGCATGAGCTCACAGCAGAGACGGGCATGAGCCCACAGCAGACGGGCATGAACGAGGGCATGAACGAGGAGGGCATGAACGAGGAGACTAAATCGTGCAAAACTGCTGGATAAGGATTTGTATTTTGAACTATGAGAGTCTGTAGCCCACCCCCACTTTTGACTATTACTTTACAAAACCTTTGAGTCATCGGTCTCTTGTCCTGTTAAAGCACAATAACCAAAGAACCATGCTTAAGGAATACAAGTGAAATTTGAAATTAGTTTCTATTCTATCTCGTTGTATCTTCATATTATATTCTACAAAAACCTCTCCAATGCACACTTCCCACTCCCCCCCCCCCCACCCCCCGGGTACAGACGGCGTCTGCGTTGACTTCTGACCTCGTCAGCTTTGTGCTTGGCGTCGGCCTCCTTGCTCTCCAGTGATTTCCGGAGCCTCTGCAGCTGCGTCTGGCATGCACTCTGCTCCTTCTTCAGCCGGCCAATCAGCTGCTCCTGCTCCTTCAGCTGAGACACACAGACAGGGAGACAGCTGTCAATCAAGCGCTCACAGGCCGCACATTCACGCACACCTCTACCTTGCCTCGATGGAGGAGGCGATAGAGGCGTTACAGTGAGGACATCAAAGCATGATATCGGGATCCAATCTGACAAGCACGGTGAGATAGCGAGCCCCTGCTGGAGGATTAGTGGGGGTGGGCTGGTGGGAGATGTACTCTTATGTGCATGACAGATATTAAATTGGGATTAAGAGGATTAATTTAACACCATAATTGGTGGGGAAACTTTTTCATCAGATTGATTTAACTTTTCTAAGAGATATCAAAATGTGCTAAGATTTAATTTTCCGACAGATGAACGGTCCATAAATTGCCATGCTCCTGGTATACATCTCTTTGGCGAGTTAAGAGAAGCAATAAAACCTTTACATTCGTGATTAATGCAGATTTGAGACCTTTTTGAAAACATTTAGCCCCGCTGGGATTAAAATATAATTAAGGCAGCGTTTCTGAAGAGCACATTCAGACGGAAACTAATTGACTTTTGGGAGAACAGCTTGAGGTGCAGGCCTGATGGAAAGTGTGAGAAATTGCACTGAGCAGAGAGATAAAGACAAAGCCTTTTTCGCCGAAAAGAGATGAATGTCATCTGACGCAGACGAGATGACCTCCACACCTCGAAAGATGACTTCTCACATCTTATCTCAGTCTCCGAAACAGCCTTTTACTTATTAAAACGGTACAGTGTTTTTCAGAGAACAACTACAACAGAGTTATTCTTTAAGAAAGGGTAAAAAGTGCAGTTGCAAAAATGATCTAAAAACAAAGAGGTGAGAGTATCCCTAAAACCAGGCTCTCGGCAGAATAACGTTTGGTCATTAATATGCAGCGTACATGCTTTGTCATACTCTGCAAAGGCTCTAGGCTACTCCTTTCACAGACAGAGAACAGAGAAACACAGATGTTTCCTTCTCCTGCTCAGGGTGAAAGGTGGAGGAGTGTGCTGGTAGGGTGTGACCCCGTAGTACCAGGCTCTTGGCAGAGTGGAGTTTGGTCCTCAGCTGCTCCCTCTCGGCCTCTAGAGACGCCTCTCTACTGCGGCTGCCCCTCGCCCAGCTCAGCTGCTCCTCCTGGAGCGTCTGCTCCTGAGCCAGCTCTGCCCGAAGGGCCTGGTTGGCATCCGCCTGCTCCTTCAGCTGCCCAACAGGACCGAGAGACAGAGAGAGAAAGAGAGAATAAGATGCAATCACTCACTTGTGGCCACACTAAGTTGCAGCGAAGCCAGAGGGGTCCCCAACCTTGTCTGAAACTAAATGTCTGATTTGAGCTACAAAGGCGATGCAAGTTCATGAGGTAAGGTTTCTGACTGCCTTTTGCTCAATCATAGAGATTTCAAAGAGGTAAAAGTATTTGTGCCAAAATAAATCAAGCAACAAACTAAATACAAAACTACAGGAATATAGTTAGACATACTTTCTGAACTTGTGGCATGCACCAGAGGCCAACTTCATCACCATCCTTTTGGATATTGTATAGTCAAAACCATTGTGTGCAAATTGGTAATATCCTTACCACCAGTTCCGTCCAGGCTTTGTGAGGAGATGTGCAGAGGCTTTGAGGAGGTTGTGTGTGTGTGTGTGTGTGTCTGGTACCTGAAGCTGCAGGCTGTCCTGTGCTTCTCTGCTGTGTCCCAGCTCCACCTCCAGCCTGAGGGCCTCCTCGCGCTGCCTCGTGCCCTCCTGATGAGCCTCGAGCAGGGCCTGCTTGTGCTCAGCCACCTCCCCCTCCAGACGCTCCACCTGGCTCCTGAAAGAAACACCACAGACAGCAGTACACTGCTTAGCAGCTCTCAGTGGCTTACAAGTATACTTCCAGAGAGCCAGAGATGAAGTAAGAGACCTGAAATGCTTGATTATAGATAGAATACCCTAAACACAGGATATAGAAGAGTGAGGCACTGATCTGTTTGAGCACTGATATCAGGAGTTTAAGCAATGGACAGTAACTGATGCTGTAAGTCATGCTCTTTGTTCAAGACACACACACACACACACAGAAAAAAGCCACTCTCCTAATTCCCTATAAATCAAAGGGAATTAAACATTTCTCAATCTCACTGTGTCAGGAGGGAACATGAGTCTGACAGTGGTGTGGGCGGAAGGTGTTTAATTTGCTATAATTTGGCAAAGGCTTTAATTTGCCCAGGCAGGCTTTAACATTTAATGAGATGGACATGTGAGTGTATGTGTGTGTGTGTGTGTGTGTGTGTGTGTGTGTGTGTGTGTGTGTGTGTGTGTGTGTGTGTGTGTGTGTGTGTGTGTGTGTGTGTGTGTGTGTGTGTGTGTGCGTGTAGGCTTCTGCTGGGTTGGGCATATCGGGGGCAGGCAGTCACAGCTGGAGCGTGAATGATGGGGCAGGCGGGCAGGAAGGCGACTGGGCGGCCCGGGCAGCTGGGCCTCCGTCTGGGAGGTGGGAGGTGGCCGCAGCCTGTTTAACGCCAGGAGAAGCAGCTAATCGAATATCCAGCGAGTTCAGTGGCTCTGTTGAAACATTAACTCTCCTGACCACAGTAGCGTGAGAGGCCGCTCGGTTGAGCTACTCACTCTCACACACACACATACACACACACACACACACAAGGTCACGTTGGGGGGACAAGGAAAAAAATAAAAGAGGGAGAAACTATGCTGCCAACTATGCTGCCTGGAGGACAGCGACCTACTCCCCAAAGAGTGTGTGAAAGACATAGTGAGAGAAAGAGGGAGAGAGGCCACCCGTCAGCAAAAAAGTGCTCAGTTACTGTTAGCTGCTGTGTCACATCCAGACCGTGGCCATGGTTTGTGTGGGGGAAAAAAGACCCTGAAGCCCCTCAATGCACACCTCCTCTCTCCCTCTCTTCCCCTCTCCTTCTCTCTCTCTAACTCTCTCAGCCACTGTCTCTCTCCCATCGACGAGCTGGCCACAGTAACAGCTAATCGATCACTCGTGAAATCCCCCTGCACACCCTTGCCAGGATGATCAATAACCCTGGCAATTAGAATCCCCTATCTGCATGGCAGTGGGGACCTCGGGGTGGCTCGCCGGCCCACAAACACCCAATTTAGTCTTCAGCCTATCACTTAATTACTAAATCCCCCCTAATGTGTATTGGCAACCGGAGGGCGCGGGGCGTTTTACTGCTGCAGGACGGCTCAGTGAGCAGGAGACCTTTGGCAAGGTGCTGCTTAAGACGCTCTGATTCCCGCCCGCGCTGACGCTTTAAACATCTGATTTCACACGGGGGGCCCCGACCCCGAATGATCCGCAACATCGAGCAGCCCACGCACATGCATGCCAGAGAGAAGAGAGAGAGAGAGAGAGAGAGAGAGAGAGAGAGAGAGGAATGGAGGATGGTGCAGGGCGCAGAGAGGAGTATGAGTGAGTAAGAAAGGGGGAGGGGGGCACATACACATCAAGGGTCAGCTGAACAGCTGTAGGAAATTCAACAACCTGTGTGTGTGCGTGCGTATTGTTTGAGTGCAAGGTTCAAATACTTCAAAGAGACACTTCTCTGTGACTCCTAACCCTATGCCTCACAGGAGTGTAAGACTTGGCATGAGAACAATGAAGAGGGAGACTGAATGAGGTGACTGTTGAAAGGTTCAGCTTCCTATAAGGGAGAGAGGGTGCACGCAGTCCAACTAGTTTTACATTCTGAGCCACTTGTAACTGGCCTCTTCAATTATGATGAAAGAGAAAAGATGAATGTTATTTACATTGAATTATTACAGCCCTGACATATACTGTGTTACTGTTTGCACAAGGAGAGATAGGTGGACAGAAGGCATTAACTGTAGACAGCTAGATAAACATGAGGAATATCTTCAGATCAACAGAAAGATACTCAGATGGAAAGGCAGAGATGAATAGATTAGACAGGTCGACATGCTGACAGATGAACAGATAGTTAACCGGATATATAGCCAGACAGAGAGAGAGAAAGAGATAGAGAGAGATAAAGAGAGAGAAAGAGGGAAATGAGAAGTGATAGAACGAGAGAAAGACAGAGAGTGTTTCAAGCAGAATGAGATAGAGGCAGTGATGTGTTGTGTTGACTGTAGGGTACCTGCTGGAGAGGAGTTCAGCCTCTGTGCTGTCCAGCCGCTCCTTGAGTCTGCGTAGCTCGGCCTGCTGCCTCCTCTGGGCCTGCTCTGCCCGCACAACTTCTGCCACCCTCTCTGCCAGCTGTTCCTGGGCACGCTGC
The DNA here is from genome assembly GCF_963457725.1 of Sprattus sprattus. Classification (NCBI taxonomy): domain Eukaryota; kingdom Metazoa; phylum Chordata; class Actinopteri; order Clupeiformes; family Clupeidae; genus Sprattus; species Sprattus sprattus. Next base: position 18,634,558 of record NC_137927.1, read on the forward strand.
TGCCCACCTTCCAGCAGAACCACCTTCTCCTGCTCACGGGCCAGCTCCTGGGCTGCAGAACACATATTCAAACAGACAGACATTACACACACACACAAACACACACACACACACACACACACACACACTCGCAGTTGCATGACTCTGCTGTGGAAACCTTGTTTATTATGGTCATTGATGCTGCTGCATAAGTCTGCATAAATCTGCACCAAACATCTAGACCAACCAGTGAGGGATACACAAAAGGGAGCCGGATATAGCTACACTCTAATTATGAGATGTTTATGTTTATCTGATGTGCCCATGACATAGTTACAATGACAGATAAAACATAGAATCTATGAGGCTGCATTTCATTACAAGCAAATGCTTTCATGTACTAGGTTTTTTTTGTGTGTATGTCAGGGCATCAAGTCTAAGGTAAACAGCACCAAACTACAGCCCTCTGTTTAGAAACCCTTGTGGGCTTTTAAATATTCCTGTTTGAGATCTTTTAATTTAACCGAGCAGAAAACAGCATCCGAAGGCACATTTCAGGGAAATCAGAATCAGCACATTCTTAAATGGCTTTGGGGTCCTGGCTGAAAGCCTCTATTAACCCCCCTCCCCAGTTGGACCACCGCCTCTCCAAGCTCTTCAGCCCACATGGCTGGCCTCTGCAGCGCTCCGAGGGGTGGCTGCTGAACGGACACGAGCGCTATGCTAATGGGATGCTAAAAAAAAAAAAGTTAATATGCCCCATCCGGCCGAAATTATAGCCTCTGCGCCTCTTTCCCCACTTGAATGTCTTTTAGACTGAGTTGGACTTGGAGCACCCTGAGTAAATGTGTGTGCGTTCATGTGTGTGTGTGTGTGTGTGTGTGTGTGAGTGTGTGTGAGAGTGAGTGAGTGAGTGAGAGAGACAGAGAGAAAGAGAGAGAGAGAGAGAGAGAGAGAGAGAGAGAGAGAGAGAGAGAGAGAGAGAGAGAGAGAGAGACTGAGAGACGTGGGCCCTCAGGCAGTGAATTGATGGGCTGTTTCATTCTGGGCGAGCCACGGAGACCGAGGGAGCCGCACGCAAACAGGTGACCATCTCACACGGCTTATTAAAGCCAGCCCTGGAGGCCCTGCCGCCTCCAAGGCCTCTGGTCTACCTCAAACACACACACACACACTCACACACACACACACACTCTCTTTTTCTCTCTGTTTCCCGTCTCTGCTGCCCACTTTAATTGTTTTTCACCTCATCTTATGTTGAGAGAGGGAGAGAGAGAGAGCGAAACAGAGTGCCAAAAGACAAAGGCAGCCACTCAAATCACTGTCTGAGGGCTTCAAAGAGTGCCTGAATCTCAGCTGGCTGTCCAACACTCCTGACAAGCCTGTGCTTTAATGTGTATACTAAGACTCCTCACACTGCCAGGCTTATAGACTTTACATTTAACCCTTTGCTTTCATTTCCCTCAAACTAATACTGTGCCGCATTTGGTGTAATTATGGCTTCTTTAGACTATTTCCTAAGCTCTTGTTTCTAGTCAGCCTTGTGGCCTCTCTATTGCAGTCATCCGGTCCGGATTCTTAACATCCATCAACTACAAAGGCTTGAAATGAAAATAGAAGCACATCCATTCCAAGTTCTTTGTTTAACTTCCTAATCATACCTGAAGAAGTAAGTCTCCAAACAGGGATCATCATTAACTTTAACAAAGTGGTTGCCAAGTTTGGCATGAGCATGAGCATGAGCTTCTGGTTGCCATATCCCACTAAATAGCAGCCATCATTATCGGCCTTTATTCTGACTTCTGAGTGTATGTGTATGTGAACTACAACCGTGAGGAAACCAATTAGTCTTTGAATACAAAAACGGTTTAGGTAGCAGAGTGCAATTTGCATACAATAATTGATGAGTGTTGAGCAGTACGCATCGGTTTTGACAGGTTGGGATCAGTATCAGGAATCAAATGGTGGTACAGACTACGTTTTTAAAACAATAGCCTACGATTTTTAGTTAGATGCAAAATGCAGCTCAGTGTGTCTTAGAAGATGTTTGGATATGACTGAGAAATTGATTTTATTTTCTTCAATAATATCTTAAAAATACAGTGAAATGGTTGTCTCTTGTCTCAATTTGGTTGCAGAGGGCAACATGGTAACGGGTAATGTTTAGCCTTGCCTACAACACCAGGCCAGCTTGGTCCTGGTAATGATCTCATCTTGTTCTCTTCTCTATCTGATCTGTCTTTTTTTCGTATTCTGGGAATCAGTTCCCTCACTTCATCTGTTTTGGGTTCTGTACCAAATTACTTTAGGTTTACTCTTGAAAACCTTGACCAGAAATTGTGTGGATACCCGGCCTGCAACAAATACTGTAACAGCTTATGGCAAATCTAAATCTAGGGACATTTCTGACAGAGGGCCTCTGGTAAGTCACCGATGTCTCTGGTGCCGGTGCGGGTGTCCTTGAGCTCGTCTCGGATCTGCAGCAGCTCAGTCCTGAGCGCAGCGCACTCGCCGTCCCGCTGCCTCCTCTCTCTGCGGGCCTTCTGCAGTTCGGCCTCCAGGCTCTGGGCTGCGGCTGCCTGCCTCTCCAGCTCCTGGGCCTTCCCCCGCAGTCGCTCACCCGCTTCCCGCAGGTCGACCTCCGACTGCCTCAGCAGGGTCTCACGCTTCTGCACTGCCTACAGGATCCAAGCACAGAACCTGTTCAAACTATACTGCACCGCCTGCAGGAACCAAGCACAGAACCTGTTCAAGCTATTCTGAGTTACTCTATATCTTAGAACACATCATAAGACGTGTGTGGACGAGGCAAAGGTTAGTAACCACAGAAATGAGGAAGAAATATGAAAGGACTGTGGTCTGATTACACCATAAGCTCTGCAATCACACACAAGAGGCTCATTTGGTGTCAATATACCCCTTAGCAACAAGTCTTATTATGGAAGAAAGGTAGAGAGAGGGGGAGTGAGTTTAGATGTGGAGCAGCGGTCACCTGGTCTTTCTGAGCGCACTCCTTCTGTGCGGCCAGGAGTTGCTCCTCCAGCCTGACTGCTCTCTGCTGGAGAGCACTAACCTCCACTTGCCTCCTCTGATCCCCAGTCTGCGCCTCCTCTCTCAGCTGGCAAACCTGCTCCTGCAGACGCAGCACCTCTACACACACACACACACACAGAGTTACAGATACATGCACAAATGCACAGGTGTATATCCATTTGAGCAGAAAACACACTCAAACACAACACACATAATTATGCAAACAGCCCAGGGGGCGTTGATATTCAATGACTTGCTGTACTGAAGTACACAATACACACAAAGGCGCACACACACACACGCGAGGGCACACACACACATGCAGGCACACACACGCGAGGGCACACACACACAAGGCACACACACACGCCAGGGCACACACACGCAAGGGCACACACATAATAGGGCACACACATGCTAGGGCACAAACACAGGCGTGGACACACACACACATGCGAGGGCACACACACACGCAAGGACAGCTGGTGGTGCCGCTGGCCCATCTCACCTGCCGTGCTGGTGTCTCTAAGCTGGGCCAGTCTGTGACCCTCCTCTCTCAGCTGCTGCAGCTCCGCCTGGTATACGCTCAGCTCCTGAGACGCTTGGCCACACTTCTCTATGGCCTGTGCTAGTGCCTGGTCACACACACACACACACACACACACACACACACACACACACACACACACCTGTCACACATCTGTGGCTGTGCCTCGAGGGAGGAGCATGGCCGCCTCAGGCACAGTGGAGGCACACCTAAGGGAGCAAAGCTGCCACAAACCCTGTCTTCCACCCCTCCGCTTCTGCCTGTGCCTTCCAGGCCCTCAGGCTCCCCCCCCTACCCACACACACACACCTGCCTTTACCCTTCACCGGACGTCTCCACACACTCATTGGGCCTGTGCATATGCATGAGTGTATGGAGGAAATGTCCTGGACGCAGACACAGCAGCTCTCTGACAGGTGTCACATCCGATCTGCCGGTGGCCGCCTCAGACGCGTTAACCATTCAATTAAGCCGCCCACGGCACCCAGCCAGCGCCACTGACAGCCCCTGCATTACCATGGAGACTGAGACTCTGTGTGTGTGCGTTGGTGTGTTTGCAGGTCAACTGCTGACAGGTCAGGCGGTGTGTCATCACCCAGAATGTTCGGCAACACACTTTTTTCAGAGAGAATGGAGAAAGAACACAGAAAGCGTGACAGTGTGACTGTGTGTGTGTGTGTGTGTGTGTGTGGACGTGTCATCCAAAACTACTAGATTTGGATGTTAACCGAACAGGTCACAGCCTTACAGCTTAAATACGAATGTGTGTTTGAGTTTGGGTCTGTGTATTTGTGAGTGTATGTTAGTGTGTGTAAACATCACCCAACATCAACAACAACAACATAAGGAAATACTATCCCTCGAACCCCTCTGAGAGCAGGGACCTTTGCGCCGCTCTTTCTCTCTCCCCCTTTCATTTCGGCCCATTAAAATAACGAGGTGTCACCCAGACGGACGTCCAGGCCGCTCTCCACGCCAACACCCGTCACGACAAATCTATATTTCATGGCCACTTACCGATGTATAAATAGCCAAACGAGCCGCCCTAACCATCTATAAAATGCCCGCTAAAAGGTTGCTGGGGAGATGGAGGCCGGTGTCTGTGCGGGCAGAGGGGCCATCAATCTGGGGTCTGAGTTGAGAGGCGAAGGAAGGAACGAGGAGAGCAGAGCCGGTCCGGCCCTGTAAATCACGTCGCCGTTGCCGTGGTGCTCAGAGCGACATTGGGAGCGGCCGGAGCTGACATTCTCGATGTTAGACGGGAGCCCTGATGGATCGCCCCGACGCACTCCATTAAAAGGCGAGGCGGCCGCCCCACGCACTGACATAACAAACAATTAGTCAAAGTGGGAGGTTATGCATCTCTGAGAGGCACCTCTCTATCCACAGCCAGACCCGCCTCAGGTCAGGCCATGTGTGTGAGAGGGAGATGGCAGGGAGGGAGATGACAGCTTATTTAAATGCATCAATTCAACTTACATGGCACCTAACTGATGGGGGTCAACTATCATGGCAATCACGACACCAACCACAGGTTGCCCACCCAATCAGAGCATCCACTCAATGACATTTACACGTCTCCATTTTGCATCTCTCAGGCTATATCCTAGTTATACAAGACAATCTCTCTCACTGTTGAAACTGCTTTGATGTCATAGTATTTGATTCTGTATGGTGAAATATGTAAGTACAGCTGCCCAAACAGACTGAGGCTTCCTTTAGGCTAGATGCTGTGAATTCAGGCTAGTGTCAGTTTGAGAGAGCAAATCAATACACTAACAACCTAACACCAAAGGCAAAAGGCATTGTATGCTCAACTAAAATCCAGTTCATACTTTGTTGGAGTTAACTTTGAGGTTCTTAAACTTCCACAAACTTAGCTCTTTGACGGCCACAGCGAACCCAACAATGGCCATTTGATGTTCACTGATTGCAGCTACTGTTCAAGTGCATGTTTGTCCTCCATTAGAGGTTGTTATAGATAATTCAGTAGACTCCATGATGGCAGATGGTCTCTCCGTAGCAGTGACTGATTGTTGCGAGAGGGTAACTCATTCACACCCACCTCCTCCAGATCCTGCACGCGCCTCAGCTGGTGGTCGTAGTCTGTGTCGGGGTGTGTGTGAGTGGCTCTGTACACGGACAAATCAGCCTGGACTTTCACCACAGCCTCCTCCTGCTCTTCAACCTGGTGCACACACAAAACACACAAAATACACACATGCACAAACTGTCAAACTCAACAGCACCATCAGTTAGAATCCATCATCCCTCTTCACAGGCACAACTTTAATTGTGGAAAAATCTATGAAACATCTTTTCTGGTGTAGTACTGTGCGTGTCTGCATATCTGTGGATCTCAATATATCTAAAGTAGATTTTAGAAACTTAAACATAAACCTTAATGACCTCTCCCAACCAGACAGGATCATTTTTCCCTGAGGTGAATATCAAATATTCAGCAATAAGGTGATGGGTTATGAGTGCAGGTCAAAACAAGCAAACAAGCATTTGTCTTTGTTTCCCAGCGCTGTAGGTTATTTATCTGCAGTCCTTGGTTTCAAAAGACAAACTTTACTTGGTGTCTGAGAAGACCTTCAGGAAGCCTTGTAAAGGGAGAGAGGTGTTCTTGAAGAAGATGAAGACAGAGTGATGCAGTAAGATCAGGCGGCACTGATGAGGCAGGCCAGCATGTATCAGCGTCACCATGATCGGCTTGTTAAACCGAATCACTTCTCTGTCTATGTCTAACCCACTCTCTTCTTAGCACCTTCCGGCTTCTTTCTCTGTAGACAGGGAAAGGACTATAAAGACGTTTGCTGGAATATCGGGCAATCCACACACACACACACACGCACACTGATTTGACAGCACAGCGGGTTGTGGCTGGACAGGACCACTTAAAGAGGTGCACACACACTGGGGGGGTGTAGATGACGGCTGAGGGAGACAGACGGAAAACCAGGCTAGGTGTAGTGGGCTCTGAGGGTCTGCACGAGGACAGAGGAATCAATAGTGTGTGTGTGTGTGTGTGTATGTGTGTGTATGTGTGTGTGTGCCTGTGTGTGTGTGTGTGTGTGTTGTATGTGTATGTGCATGTGCATGTGTGTGCCTGATGTAGGGCTGTGTGTCACTAATAGAGTGCTGTGTACAGGAGGAGAAGCAGATGGGGACTCAGGTGCTGGAGGTGAATGGGGAGATGAGAAGAGACAGACAGACAGACAGACAGACAGAAAGAAAGAAGGAGACACAGAGAGGGAGAGAGAGAGTAAAAGAGTGACCGAAGGGATGAGTGTGCAGGCCAGTGGTGGGCTGACACCTCATCTGGGCTCAGAGGGAGGCGGCTGCGCCACTGAGCTGTAAGCAAGCCCCGCTGTTTCAGCGTGACACCGCTCTCACAGCATGCTTTTCCACTTTAGCTCTTCCGTGCACCAAGCTGTTGCCCTCCCCCGGTTGCATTGCCACCATGCACACACACACCACACACACACACACACACACACACACACACACAAGCAACTTTGTCCTTGCACAAACACCCATCCTTCCATCTAAACAGCTAGCTCTTGTAATCCAGACCCACCGTGCCAAACAGAGAAACCCCATATCCCTAATCGCTGGCAGGCATCGATTCCCTCTCTCCCTCCTTCTCCCCCTGCCCCACTCCTCCCCCTCTCTCCCTCCTTCTCCCCCTGCCCCCACTCCTCCTCAGATCTCCACACACCTGTGAGTGTCTGCAGGGTGAGTTTGAGAGTGCTGATGCCGATCAATGGCCCGTAGATCAATAGAGATCACTGAAAACACTCAGTGTGCTATGAGCCCTACAAACTGGCTCTGGTGCGGAGTAGTGTAGGTGCATCCACACAACACCAGAGGCCAGGTAAACCCCACACCTCCCTCCCATGGGGGTCAGTCTGACATGGAAATGCACAGGCAGCCATAACAAAGCACAAATGAGTAGCAGATACACAGAAAAGCGGCACTGTGTTTAAGTGCAGTTATATAAAGCCTATAGAAAACAAGCTTATAGAAAACAGATTCCTCACAAAAGAATTGTATTAACTGTAATGTGAATATAATAAACACCCCCAGAAAACAGGAGTTGACCTATAGGGTTGGTGAAGAGAGATATGATAATTATATGAATTTATATTTGGTCACATTAGTTTTCAAAATCACAGAACACCAGGACTGAAAACTATGAAACAATCTTGCCTCCCATCCAAATTGACTGTGCAAGTCCCATGCAAGTGGCACGGACTGACCTGTCTGCGCAGAGCTGCACTGCTATGTCGGAGCGTGGTGATGACCATCTCGCACTCCTGCGCGTGTTGGCGGCTGTGCTGCAGCTGCTGCTGCGTGTGGCGCAGGCTTTGGCTCAGGGCGCTCAGCGCGTCGTCGCCGCTCTCTAGCTGCGCGCTCTGGGCCTTCAAGTCGCCCTGCAGCGCCACTGCCTGTGCTTGCAGACGCAGAACCTCTTCCTCACCCTCGGCTATCTGTGGCTGCAGCGTCACTGCCTGTGCTCGCAGACGCAGAACCTCTTCCTCACCCTCGGCTATCTGTGGCCAGACAAACGCAGAGATGCATGACTGCACGATACAAGGCAAATACATTCTGGAACACCTGCCTTACACATACAGGCACATTTTGTGTATTCACATGTTTGAGCAGTATGCAGGCATTGTCGTATAAGGTACATGATTAAATGCACACGTACTGTATGTTTTAGTGTTTCATGTATCAAAGTCATTACCAATATATTGTAATGGCCCTTAGTCTTGTACACTTGTTTCGTACACTTGACAGTCTCAAGCAAGCTCATGACCTTCAGAGTATTAAGGAAACGTCTCCATTCAATTGAATACAGAGCAAACAGAGGCGTTTTTCCATCTCGAGCTGAATATCAAAACGTTTCCTAGAAAAGTAGAGTGGGCGGTGGGATTGAAGTGGTTTGGCGGCTAACCTGTGCCCTGGCCTCCTTCAGGTCCTCTCCTCTGGCCTGCAGGCTGCTCTCCAGCTGGGCGATCTTGCTCAGACAGGCCTGGTACTTATACTTGTGGAGCTCCAAGGAGTCAGAGAGGGGCTGCAGCCTGACCTCCGCATCGGCCGCCAGGGCCTGGGCTTCCAGCAGGCCTGCCCTGAGCCGCACCAGCTCCACATCCTGGGAGCGCAGCTGGGCCTCCCTCTGCAAGCTCTGTCAACACAGGGGGCACAGTCAGGGGCTGACACGGACTCAGAGGGGGTAAGTTCAACAACACCACCACACAAACTCTCATTCAGGCATGAAAAACAAGGCTTGGCCAAAGATGTTGATGTTTTTTCTTCACCTCTTTGGCCTCCTCTCTCAGTGCTCTATACAGGTTTTCCTGCATGCCTGAGTGCTCTCTCACATCACCTGTCTCTTTCTCACCTAAAATCACCTCTCGGGGGTTCCAATGTATTATTTCCAGTTACACATGCCAATATTGGTTGATCTCAAATGTGTCCCATTTCCATTTTGGGCACGTCTCACCTGCTCCTCCGTGTCCCGGAGCTGTCTCTGTGCCGTCTCCAGGTCCTCATGGAGGCACTCAGCGGCCGTGCGCTGCTGCTGCAGGCGGGTGTGGGCCTCCTGCTGCTCCCGCTCCTGCTGGGCCTGTGCCACCGCCTCCCTCTGCTGCAGCTCACACAGCGCCTCCTGCTGGCTCTCACGCTGCACAGCACCACAGGGGGACACAAAGTTACTGAGGTTCTGTGTGAACGTCTGGCACACGAACATTATTACAGAGGTTCAAAATACATGCAAACATCTGGTTGAAAAACAGTTGTTTTAGCCTGTTGTTCTGTTGGTGCAAAGGCAGGAAGATGGTTTCGACAGACAGGGTCATGGGTTCTACAGTAGTACTCCTCCAGTAAACATACTGATAATCTGATTATGATATAGTGTTAGCATATTTATAGTGTTTACTGCATGAAAACTGCTTTGAAAAGGCAAAATGGCACAGGAACGCAAATCTATAAATCTAAGAACATGCACAAATCACACAAATCACACATACACACACACACACAAACCTACAGAACTCAGGGGACTCAACTATATGGACACACAGACAAACTACCTACAGCACAGACCAAGCTCTCCCTCTGCCTGCAGCCTCAGCGTGGCAGTTTAATGACGCCGGCGCTACATTAGATTATAAGACTCCGGAGCCCAATATCTGAGATGGGATAATATTAGTTTTTTCCCCTGCTGATGATGCATTACAAAAATAAGGAGCAATGTAACAGATGTCTCGCAGGGTAAAAATAATAAATCACGCAGAGTTGTAACACGGTTGAGAAGGGGAAAAAATACACAGACGCCGGCAGTCAGGCACAAACACACACACACACACACACACACAGGCGTGCACGTACACACACACAGATACACAGACGCATACACGCACAAGTACACACACATATTGGTTTTGTGATTTAGCTTCCTCTGTGATTTATTTTCCCCGTAGCAGGCCCTGTGGATGAGGTCTCTATGAGAACCACTGAGGAGGAGGTGGTGGAGGGGGCTCTAGAAAACGGATTGCTTTGCATTTACCTTGCGAGCATCATTAAGATAATGGCACTAATTGTATTGTTTTAAAAGGACTGAAATCTGATAATGACTCCATTAGAGACGGCAAGGCATCGATGTCTCTGGCCCCCTGCATGTGTGGGAGTATGTGAGTGAATGAGTGTGTGTGTGTGTGTGTTTGTTAGTGTTTCGGCATGTTTAGAAAAAAAGGAGGCCAAAAGTAAACCAGAATGATGGAGCAAAGTGAACTACTACAGGAGAAAAAAGGAAAGTAGAGATGATGGAGAGGAGTGAAAGATGAGAGAGAGAGAGAGAGAGAGAGAGAGAGAGAGTGGTAAGACCGTCCATTCTGTGTGGGACCTGTGAGGGTAGGAAGAGAGAGAGAGAGGGAGAGAGAGAGAGTGGTAAGACTGTCCATCCTGTGCGGGACCTGTGAGGGTAGGGAGAGAGAGAGAGAGAGAGAGAGAGGTAAGACTGTCCATCCTGTGTGGGACCTGTGAGGGTAGGGAGAGAGGCCTAATCCATATTACCCTGGTGCGCTGCATGGCTGCATACATTACTGTGTCAATCAGTGCTAAGCTGCAGTGTAATTTTCTAACTCCCTATTTCTCTCCCCCAACCTCATCAGACAGACAACACCCCATGGCTGTTTCTGATGAGATTCAGAAGGGGAGGGGGGATACAGGGAGAGGGTGTTTGTATAGCCTTCCTCTCCTCTCTCTCTCCCCTCTCTCTCTTTCTCTTCCCCCCCCCCTCTCTCCCACTCCCCTTCCTTCCCTTCCTTCCCTTCCTCCCTCTCCCTCCCTCCCTCTCTCTCTCTCTCTCTCTCTCTCTCTCTCTCTCTCAGCTCTAGCACTGATTAATTTCCAACTAGATCGCTTGGCCAGCAGTATTATTAGCATAAAATTTCCATGGATCAGGCATCGCAATGAAACCCTTTCATCAAGTCGCTTGTCAAACATAAAATTTCAAATCTCATTTTGTTTCTAATATCATTTTCATAGTGGAGGAAGGGGACGGGGGACGGGGGACGGGGGGGGGGGGGTGTAGTGCGTAGAGAGCTTGTTCGGGTGCTGGCAGAGGAGGGGGCAGTTATGCAGAAGATGAACTGAGTCATCAATCTGAATTAAAAACAGGACTGAGGCGCAATTGCTACTGTGAGAACATAGTGTAGGCTTCCATAACTGGAGGTCAATAAGGAGAGAGAAAATAGAAACGAGGAGAGAGAGAGGGAGAGAGAAAAGAAAGAGTTGTGTGTGAATGGGTAGGGTGGTAAAGAGTGTATACGGTATGTGTTTGTGGGTGTGAGAGGTCCCTGATAGAGCAGGCAGCATATGGACCCTCCCTGTGTCAGCTGCAGGGCTGCTGTTCCTGGTGCCTTCTGGGCTGAATCAAGCCCATCAATCCCAACCAGATTCATCTGTGTGCACAGCCCCACGCTCATAAAGCAGCCGTCACAACCGCAGCCTCTGACAGCCCACCCAATAAATAATGACAAACCTCACCTCCATAACAAAATACCCAATGCTCCCACTAATACAAGCACACAGTCACACACACACTGACACGCACACACGCAAATGAACACACACATATATAAAACACACACAAACGCATACACACACGCATGTGCACACACACACTCAAATAAACAGACACACACACACACAAATACTTACACAATGGCAGATTGAGTAGAGCGCCATTAATTATGAAAAATAACATCACTGAAGCGGGGGCAGGGAAAGGAGTTGAGGGTGGGGAGGTTCATTTTAATAAGGACGCCAAATCAATGCAATTTAATCAATCTCGCCTAATTAAAAAAAGCTATATTGTGAAACAATCAAGGCGCATAAACAAGATTAAAATAAATGAAGGAACGATGCCACGAGCAGCACTGTTAATTAAATGAAACTAATTGGAATTTCGCGGCGCCATGCAGAGCCTGACGGAGCCTGGAACAGAAAAAGCAAGGTGGAGCATGCATGGCTGCCCAGGTAACGCTGGATGCTCTTGCATTTTCTACATGTGTAGAGAGAGGCATGACCAGGCCCTAATGCAGCAACACAGTTCATTTGTCCTTCACATGGGAAAGAGACTGGGGACTCAGGGGTTTGATCTGGGGAAGAGTTCAATATGATGTTGAGGTGATGTTGATAGGTTCATGTGATGTGTATCAACACTATAATTGGCAGTGTATGAGAATTTTGCTGAATGTGTGTATGATGTGTGTCAAATGTGTATACAAATGAGAGGGGAACATTTTGTTCAATGATGCATCCATTCAAATGTAAAGTATGCATATGTGTGACTGAATATGTGTGGCCTGAACACTGTAACACACTTCTTCTGTGTGACTGGGAGTTTCACAGGTTGATCAGCATGGCGGTGATGTTGGCACACTTCATCAGTGCGATCTGTTTTGAAATTGCCACTGTGTATCCTCACCAAGAACACCTCTCTGCTTTTACCTGGCTTAATGAGTAAGCACTATGTACAGTGGGGAAAATAAGTATTTGAACCCCTGCCGACTTTGCAAGTTAGGCCACTTGCAAAGAAATGTGTGATCTATAATTGTAATGG
>NC_137927.1:18652252-18699752 GCF_963457725.1 Sprattus sprattus
CACACACACACACACACGCACACACACGCACACACACACACACACACACACGCATACACACACGCACATGCACACAGACAGATAGGTTAAGGTTAATCTAAAGCACAGCAAATCCAACACAGACCTGAACCTAATATGAATTCACACATTCAGTTGACAACATTCCCTACCTGTGAATAGCAGGAGGAGTACTGCTGTTGTAGCAGGACCATGTCAGCCTTCAGCTCTGTGTACTTGCTCTCCTGCTCTGCACGCTGGGCCTCCTGTCGAGGTGAGGGCACATCCACAGTGTGTTACACGCGCACACACACACACACGCGCACCTCCATCACGCACCTCCCCCACTCACCTCCGCCTCCCAGCATGCCATGGGCCATGTACAAACATCACCCCCGTGTATATACAACTGTAATCAATATTTATCTAGTACGAAATAAAGCTTCAGCATATCCAGGATTGAACAGTGCACATACATACACACACATACAGATTCATTGTTTTTTTTTTGTATCTATTTAGTGCACCCAACATGTTTTAACGTGATAGGCCGCTCTCAAGACCAGATTTGGTGGTCATTACCTGCTCCTTCATTTCCTCCCTGTAAGACATCAGCTCTACACCAACACTCTGCAATGCATCCTGGGAGGCGTGCAGCTGCTGGCGTACGGCCGTGGCATCCTCCTCTTGGCTCTCCAGCTTCTCTCTGAGGGCATCGGCCTCCTGGACCACAGCAGCCAACTTTTCCTCCCGTAGGGAGAGCTGAAGGGACAGACCAAGTCATCAGTGAAAATATATATATACATGTTTCCACACAGAAGCTGCAGAGGCTAATGGTTTCGCTTAGAAGGGCTTTATAACTGATACAATACTGATCAGCACATGATGAGGGACCTAAGGACCTGCTCAAAGCATGATTTTTTTTGCAGGCATGAAAAAGGTTTAAAAAAGTCAATCAACGGCTTCATCGCTAACTGGCGAGAAAAAAGAAATCATTAAAACCCCATCAAATAAACAGTATCAGTAATGATTTGCTATTATAGAAGATTAAAAGGGAGGACTTCATTAACTACACTAATGAGAAAAATTGGCTTCTCTGCGGAAATTATTTACTGCTCAGAGGCAACACCATCTTGCTGGGAGACGTTCTGACGCTCGGATGCGGAATGATCCCCAGACCAATCTGACAGTTTTAGGGAAAAAGTTCAGGCTTTAGGAGCTTCTAGTCCTTTCTCACTGCAAACAGCAAATGGGATAATGAGAACTCACACCACTTTGGCTGTTGTTCTCTGGAGAGAAATGGATGTGAAATTACCCATAACAACGGATGAAGTAGCCCCTCTCCTCTGTTTGTGCATGCATATTGGTGCTCCTAAATGAATAATGAAACACTATATTTAAGTGTGTGATCCACCGAACTAAAATGTTAAAAAGGGATTTGTTTTTTTGGGAACTGTGAATGCAACAAAGAAGAGGCTAAGATATAGCAGTAAACAGCATTCTCTTGAACTGGGTGGGTTGTAGAGAGATGGCTGTAGGCAATATTTGCGAACGGCAGCGGTTGCACCATCCACAAATGCACCATGGCCTTTCACCTGCGCTCCAGGAAGAAACCCTAAGAGGCCACCAGACTTTGTGTTAAGCACACATACATGACAATGGACTTTATTAAGACTACATAGTGAGAGAGGGACAAGCAAAACTCTCCATGGCAAACCTGGAGGCTTCTTGTAGGAGGAGAATAAAAGGCTGTGCTGATGAGAAGACTGTGGGTGGGAGGATGGGGGTGGGGATAGGGTGGGGCTGGTGCAGGGGTTCATTTCTATACAGTGCCACACATTTCCCCTTAATATTTCATCTAGTGGTGTTATTAATGTGCCTTCTAAGCACAAAATGTTAATTAAAATAGCTGAGATTGTGTGCATTTTACGCAATGAGGGAATAAAAGAGAGAGGGAGAGTGAGAGTGAGAGTGAAAGTGAGAGAGGGGGGGGGGAAAGAAACCTAATTTCCTGTGCAGGTCTGCTGATTGCACACTGGGGTTGAGCTGGCCTTAATTAGACCCCAGTGACCTGATGTGATGGGGCCTGACCTTGTCCTCACATGTGCTCCCAGGGCCCGCATCACTGCAGTACCCCTCCCCTACAATCACCCCCACCATCCCCTCCTCCAACACTTCCCCTCACCCCCCACTCTTCCCACATCACACTTCCCCCTAGCCTGTACTGGCACCCACGCTTGCTTGGTCAAAGGATAATGTGGGCACACACACACACACACACACACACACAAACACACACACACACACACAAACACACACTGATCACCTGTGTCTGCAGTTGCTGCAGGCTATCCTGCAGGCTGTGTGTGTGCAGGCTGTGGCTGTGTCCCTGCTCCTCCAGCAGACGCAGGCTCCTGAGGGCTCCGTCTCGGCCGCGTCTGGCCTCCTCCAGGTGGCCTTCCCTCAGCCGCAGTGCCTCAGAGGCGGCCCGGAAGCCCTCCCTCCACTCCTGCAGCTCCTGGTCGCGCTGCAGCCAGCAGGTGTGCTGTGCCTGCTCTGCCTGCTCTAGGGCTGCCTGCAGCTCCTTCGCACGCTGCTCACTCTGCCTCACCTGAGGGATGGAGGCACAGGCACACACACACACACACAAAAGAATGTATGGTCATGGACACGCAAACTCAGACATAACAAGACACACACACACACACACACACACACACACACACACACACACACACACACACACACACACACACACACACACCCCCAAACAAAGTCAGTAACACTCTGTCTCTCTTTCTCAAACACATATTACCGCACTAATCATACAAACATACACACACATAAGCAAACACGTGTGCATACGCATATAAACACATGCATAAACACACAGACAAACGTGAAGATGTCCAGCCCCAGACACATTCATTATAGAAACAGAGCATTGTCAATGTGATGCCCGGTTGTGAATTAGTCAAGTGCTGCACGATGGTTATGTGTCCTGGCACTAATGAAAACGCAATTGATATTCATCACAGCACGTCTTGTCAGCACACACAGGCACAAACAAAGCCAGAGATAGGAGCGGCGAGATAAAAGATTGTTCGCCGATGGATAAGACCCCACAGAGCTGGAATGTAAATAAAAATACATACACAGAATCTACAACTCCCTCACGCCCCGCCACGTCTCTACAAACACAAAGACCCCTGCCTAAGCTGTCAGAGCCTGAGGTAATGACGCCGTTTTAGATGGTGTGAAAACACACACACACACACACACACACACACACAGAGGCACACACCCACACACACACAGAGGCACACACACACACACACACACACACACACACAGAGGCACACACACACACAGAGGCACATATCGGTGTAATCTGGATGCAGGACAGACTGGGGCTCCTTTATCAACTGGGCAAACATTCGTTACAACAACATGTCTGCACTGGACTTAATGAGTTTTCACCATGGCATAACAGAAGAGAAAGTGGGGAACTGAGAAAGAGAGGGAGGGAGAGAGAACAGTGAAAGAAAGCAACGGGGGACAGTCAGAAGAGAAAGAAAGGCAGAGAGAGAGATAGAGAGAGTGAGAGAGGACAAGAAAGCAAAGGAAGAGTAGGAGAGTGAGTTCTTTATGAACTGCCAAACTCCTCTGGTGACAGGACCGGCACATAAAAGTCTGCTCGAGTAAAATGAACGAGTGTAAGTAAGTGTGAAAATATACTGCGGCGTGCACCTCTGCAGACCCCTCTATTAATCAAGCTGTCTGCACTTTGTTTGGAGAGTAATCTTGTCCAACCACCGGAGAAGCACTCAACAGTAAGTGGCGGTTGGCTGTGCTCTGAAGGCCTTGCTTTATTGCGGTCCCAAAGCACAGCAAGGCAGCGCTGCGAAAACACTCCGTCTCCGCGTTCAACACTCGGCTCGACCCTCTTCACCTCGCGCTGAGCACTGCCGCCGTGCACCCCAGCTAAAGATCACCTCAAGCTCTCTCTCACCCCCACACACACACACTCTCTCTCTCTCTCTCTCTCTCTCTCAAACACACACACACACATTAACACACTTTTTCTTTTGTGTGATTTGTCATTTGTTTCCCTTCCCAACTCCTCTCTGATTAGTAGGCTGTCCACCCCACTGCTGGAGCCTCTGCTCCCTACTCCTCCTCCTCCTCCTCCTCCTCCTCTTCCTCCTCCACTGCTCTCCTCTCTCTCCAAACCCCTTCTGACCATGGCACAGGTCAGCTCTCATTAGAGGGCACTGAGGAACCCTGCTCTGTCTGAGTTTATCCTTCCTCCCTCCTCTCTGTACATCCCCCTCTTCCTCCCCACAGCAATACCCTCTCAAACTCCAAACCAAACCAAACAACAGCACTGTTCCACCATGAACTAACAGGGTCGGAGTTTTATAAATGTTACATTTCTGTGACTATTGAACTGTGTGTGGTGAAGAGTTTCTTAAAGCTGTGTCTGAACTTCATTAGAGTTATAGACAGTGACTCTACACAGAGAGGGTAAACAGATACCTTCTCCTCCAGCTGAAGTTGCTCCTCTCTCAACCTCTTCAACTCCTCCTTGGACCAGTCCTGCAGGTGAATATGGAAACAAACAAGCATAAACAATACAATAGTTTGGTTTTTAAAATCACTAGGAAGAGTTTGAATAAAGTACTGTTTATGTGTATTTACTGAGGTATCCATTGGATAGTAGCTGAAAGGGAAAAGTACAAATATTTCATGAGGCATGACCCCCATGTCTTCTTTCCTGGAAGCCTTGTTGTATTTCAGAAGAGGATGCATAGATGTGCCTGTATCCAGTACATTTGAAACATAAAAAAATGGTTTCTTTTGCTTCCTTTCCTCCGTATTCTTAAATATATAAAAAAGTCTTTAAGTATATCAATAGTAATGGAATGGCCACCAAGCACGGTCTACTGACAAGGTTGGTGAAATATTGACGTGTTTAGGGGCAGACACAGAATTCAAGTCTTCAGGGTGTAGCCTTGGGGTCAGATAATGACAGACTTACAGGACACTAAGGGAAGGCAGTAGCTTATAGTGAATTAGGAAGAAGTCTGACTGGCCCTGACCACCGTCCCTCACCTGGATGCCAGAACTCTCTCATTCTGACAGCACAATTTATGAGGATGGGGTGGGCTTCTCCACGTGTAAAAATGGGAATGTTGGTAGAAGGTGGTGTGTGTGTGTGTGTGTGTGTGTGTGTGTGTGTGTGTGTGTGTGTAAAACGTAAGTGGAGAAAAGGATAACACACAAAAGTCAAATGCAACACATAAAGCACAAGTCATGGCAACAGGCTGAAGGCTGCACTACTCATTCTGAAGCATTAACCTTTTCTTATTTTGCCCTTCTTCTGTGCATTCCCTTTCCAATGAGGCTGACAGTACTGTCAATATTACTGACCCCGCTGTAGAAATGATTCCATTCAACACTGATTACTGACAAGGTAGAGTCAAAAGAGAGCCACAGAGAAAGGAAGAGAAAGAGAGAGAGAGGTCACAGATGCTGCATGGATGAGCGGCACGCGGGCGGCCATGTCAAGGCCCCGTGAGCCGAGGCAGTTCCAGCCTTTTGTGTTGGCCATGGCTTTAAGGCTTTGAGGTGTGGTGAAAGGGAGAGGCTTCAGAACGCCAAGGACGCCTCGCGCTAAACAACCAAAAGAGCAGCTCACAGGAACACATGTGGCTCCTGACTTGGGTATTGCGCGTGGTTGGATTGACCTTGCCTGCGTTATTAAAAAAAGTGTGTGTTTGTGACACACACCTTTTGTAAATTAGTGAGTTTATGTGTGTGTGTGTGTGTGTGTGTGTGTGTGTGTGTGTCTGTAGTGTGCTGGCGTTGGGGTGAGATGGGGCAATTACGCAGGAGTGTTAGTTGGACTGACCTCCCTCTCCTGCTCCACTTGTGCCAGTGTCTGGTCCACCTGGTGCTGGAGCTCCTCAATCTGTGCGTCTCTTTCCTGCTGCTGCTGCAGTGATGCGCACACACACACACACACACACACACACACCACAAGGACACAAACCGACAAGGACACAAATAGACAAAGTGACAAAGACACAAGCTTAGAAACACAACACATACAACCCACCCACACAAACTCAAACACACAGACACACACAGGCACAAAATAGAGGTGAGACACACGGGGAGCTGGAGTGTTGCTGAACGTGTCAGCAGATGCCTTTGCATAATGCATATCACACCTCTGAAATGATCCATTAGCAGTTTGGAGCGCGAGGGGTGAGCTGTGCTAAATAAGCTGACTTGACACTATAAGAGTTACAATATCCTTTCTCTACAGCAGGCAGAGGCACTGCAGCAAGCGGGGGGCATTTGGTGCCAGAGCACACCACAGGGAGGCCTGTGTCACACACACACACACACACACCACAGGGAGGCCTGTGTCATACACACACAGACACACACACACACACACACACACACACACTACAGGGAGGCCTGTCGTATCCCAGCAGGCTTTTGGGACGTCTGAGGTGTCACAGGGAGAGAGAAGAAGGGAGAGAAAGCGTTCCTTCTTGGGAGTGTTGTAGCACTCCACTGCCATCCCCCCTCCCAATCACCAACCACAACCTCATGCAAACACACACACACACACACACACACACACACACACACACACACACACACACACAGACACAGACACTGATTTATAATTTTAATATCTCTAATTTCCACAGAGGCATCCACTTTTCCAAATGTCATTTTCCAATTTATGTCAAACCGTGTGACCATTTTTCTTAATAGCGCTTATGACAAGCTCGGCTGCGAAACGGATATGCAATTCAGATGGAGTGTTTTACAGGCACCGAAGCAGACGCTGCTCGCTGTTTGTGTGTTTATCTTTATCAGACGCCTGCTAAATGTTCTGCCAAGTAGGAAAAAAAGTGTGGCGTGCACGAAGGGGAAAAATACATTAGTTGAACAGGCTGGGAGGGGGACAGAGGGGTTCAAATGGCTGCAGGCTAGAAAATAATAACTCAGCCATAAATCTAATAATTACACTTATCATAATAAGAATTATGATGGCAGTAATGATAATCTATTAAAATATGCATTAACATTAAAGGCAGGGAATGGAAACGTGGAATGGCTCTTACAATGGCTATTAACAGAATATTTATGTTAATTAAAGCAGGGGCCTCCCCTTTTACACACTCCCATATCTCTGGCACTAATGGGGTTGTGGGGTTGAAGGTGCCACTGAGTAGTTCTGTGCATACCCTGCAGGTGGCGCTGTGGAGCTCCTCTCGGGCCAGGCGGAGTTGGGCCTGCAGGGCGTCCCTCTCGCTCCCCCACTCCCACTCTCGGCCCCGCAGTTCCTCCCGTGCCTTCTGGACACGCTTAAGCTCGGAGGTCTGGTCCTGCAGCTATGGGTAAGAGAGCATATGCAGACAGACATTACATACAAGTCATTCTAATAAATACTCAGACTAGCTAGATTTGAGGTGTGAGAGGGGAAGATAAAATATATATAACTTATATAACTTATATATAAGTTTGAAGGGCATTTTCTAACTATGAACAAAGTGCATACAGTAAAGAGGTGCATTTATGGGCTTGATGACCACCAGCTATTACTTGATGTCGTGCAGGTGTGAAACTGCTTGAGAATGAGAAAGATGCCTTGACCTATAGAAGCTGGGAAATGCATTAGAGAGTGATAATCAGATGGCCAGGTGAGCTGCCCAGCCTTGAGTCATCTCCTGCCTCTTAAGAGCTCACTGAAGGTGCTGGCTAGCCACCCAGGTCAGTCTGTGCAGTTACACTGTGAGTGGGCTGCTGTGTGTGCTCCAAGCGCAGAGGAGAGAGAGGGTGTTCATGCTTGGCTCCAGTAGTATGATGTGTTGTGGCCTTCTCCCTCAGCTGGTTGGTTAGACTGCGCCATGGCTTTTGCCGAGTATCCCTCCACCAAAACAAAATAAGAAAAGAAAGAAAAGAGGAAAAGAAGCCCTAAAAATACCAGGAACAAGTTGTCGGAAATGAAATTTCAATTCATCCAGTCCCTTTATACACTGGTGCGGGAGCTCGCCGAGCAGAGAGGAGAGGGATCAATAGTGTTTAGACAGCAGAGCAGATTTTCTAAGCGCCGGATCAATATGAAAGGGAGAGGAAAAAATACCCCGGCTTTTCTTTGGGTGCTGTAGTAAATACGAACAAATCAGTGGCCTTAGGCTAAATGGATTGACCAGCTGTTTCCGACACCTGGGCTGTAAACACAGATCTATTCGGAGGGGCTCTGATGGAGACCTGTGAGTTGGGGATTGGGGTGGAGGGGGAGACGGACTGCCACAGCACTCAACAAACAAACTCACTCTCTGTCACACACACACACACACACACACACACACACACACATACATACATATACACACACACTTGGAGCAATAGGCTGCCCACTTTAGCGAACATGGACATTTCCCCATCAGGAACTGCAGGTTAATAGAGCACCTGTGTGTCTCTTCAGTGTTCTGTGCATTGGCAACTTGGACATTAGTAAAAGTATATATTGGTTTTGTTGAATGATTAAGCCACTATTTGTGCTATGACTAATGACTAATCATTTTCTTTTGACTCATGTAATGCTTCTACTCCTGCTATACCAAAGGAAAAACACCAAAAAGTGAGTTATAGCGCCACAGATAGGATGTACTTCAATTCAAAAGTGGGCTGGAGAAAAAAAAAAGATGAAGACAAAACTTCAAAACAGTAATATGAAATG
This sequence comes from Sprattus sprattus, assembly GCF_963457725.1. Taxonomy (NCBI): domain Eukaryota; kingdom Metazoa; phylum Chordata; class Actinopteri; order Clupeiformes; family Clupeidae; genus Sprattus; species Sprattus sprattus. Next base: position 18,661,023 of record NC_137927.1, read on the forward strand.
CCTGTTTCAATATGAAAGAGACTCTTAAGGGAGTCAGAGGTGGAGAGAGAGAGCGAGAGACGTTGGAACAAAGATCATAAAAACTCATCACTCAAACAAAGCCAAGACAAACAGTGTAACGAGGACTATTAGGGGCATGAAGCTGACTACTCGGTCCTTTGCCCTTGTTTGGACAAAGTGACAGGAGTTGAGTGAATGAGAGGAGTGGAGACGATGCCACACCTCCCTCTCTCTCTCTCTGTTTCACCCCCTTTCTCTCGGTTCCTCTGTTCACCCCTCCGCCAGAGCAGGCCGTCCATTACCAGCAGCCACGGCAAAGTGATTTATAATTGCCCCCATTCTGCCACTCAGTCACCAGGAGAGAGCGTCGCTGACGTGAAGAGGCTTGGCGGAGCGGCGGCACTGACAGGCGGTGTTGGGCGTGGGGCTCTGACAGCATCGGAGGCCAGCTGCTCCTGCAGCTCTTATTTTAGGCACCCAGACCGAGCAGCCGAGAAGAGACGGGAGTGTCATCAGAGCCCAGATAAAAGCAACCCTCCTTTATATATATATATAAAAATTAATATATATGAGAAAGGAAGAAAGGCCTTTTGGAGACTGCCGTCAAGGGGGTGTGAAAGCGATGCTTTCAGGGTGCAAGGGTACTTGCCGCGATTAAAAAATGATGTGTCATTTTTGAGACGGTGACAGCGCCTGCCTGCAATGCAAACTCTCTGTATGAGTGTCTTTGGGAGTTTTGCATCTTTGTGTGTGCACACCTGTCTGTGAGCATGTTGGTGTCCTTGGGTTCACAGTGAAGGTTCAGGGATTTTCACCTTAGCTCTTGGCAAGGCACACTAAACATTAGGGTCAGCTAAAGGACATCCTAGGTGCATTTAGCGTAATGACATCATCCTTCTCAACTCAATCCCATCATCACCTAAGGCACCCATTGGCAAAACGCAGAACCGCAGTGGCAATAAAAAACATTCTCATATCCTCCCAAACTATTCTGTATACCTCCCTGTCAGAAAGAGGCATCCTGCCTGCCACAAGCTATGCTCATACCCCTCCCTAAACAAACAAGCTATAAACGCCGGCGCAGTATGCACAAACGACTATTAAATATTTACAGCACTTGCAGTTAATTCAGCCTTTCCCACAAAGCCCTTCTATATTTTTTGAATTGTGTAACAGGATTGTTTTTAAATATTAAAACAGTTCATCTTGCTGAATGTTAGAGCATGGCATGCGAGCGGCTTGTTTGCCTTTCAACTGTGGATAAAGCCCCAGTGTCTCACCCCTCTGCCTCGGCGGAGCCATCAAATGACGTGGCTTATCAAATGGGGTTCTAGCGGGGCCCCAGCCTGCATCTTAAAGCTGTTTTGTTCACTCTTTGGGTGGGCTTTATGTGTGTGTGTGTGTGTGTGTGTGTGTGTGTGTGTGTGTGTGTGTGTATGTGTGTGCCAGCATATGCTACTATACGTGATTCTGTTGGACTGAAGCTACACACAAATTGATCTGCATCCAAACTCTGCAAATGAGGTGTGTGTGTGTGTGTTTGTCTTTTTGTCAGTTTGTCCATCACCAGCCCAACTTCAACTTCAAGCCCTTTATTACAGTACTTTCTCAAGCGTCTGTAAATGTAATCGCATACAATTAAATGTATTAATTCAACAGAACCTTTTATTCAAAAGCACTTAAAGTATATGTTTCACTAAATACACTCATTGTAATGGACTAGGACTACTGACACTAGCTGAAATTTAAAATTATTTGATTCCAATGGCTTGTAATTCCATATAGGTATACACTCTGCAGGAAGCTGTAACATTGTATGCTTCTTTGAAAGTGATATAAGAGTAGGATCACTATCCAGAAAGTAGTGACAGGAAATAAAAACATTATTGAGTTGTCAGTTTATAACTTAAAATTATAATATGATCTAAATCTACAGTAGCAGTAAAAAAAAAAAGACTAATTCTAGTCTATTTGGGGCACATTAATAACCTTATTCTAAAGTCAAGGTCGTATATTTGTTAATTTAGTTTCGGGATCAACATGATCAAACCAACCCATCTAAAGCATCTGACCACAATCTGAGCCCTGCAGCATGTCAGGTATGTTTAGCAGCCTGGAGAATGCAGACTGCAGGCAGGGAGATAGGGGCTATTGAGCGTGTTTATGTTCCATTGCCCAGGCTGAGTCTCCTTAATGCATAACACAGGGCGCTTCAGTATGCGGGCGGCCCGGGGCTATTCTCAGTGGTCTTCACTGCAAAAACACAGGTGGCCTCTAGGGGGCATGAGTATGTGGGGCAGGACGAGGTGGTGATGGTGGGTACATGTAGTGGGGTTAGGAACGGAGTGCTTGAGCCTCGAGCCCCATGCAGAGCTCGGTATAATATGTCCATACATCAGCAGGCCGCGGCAGACAGTGATTCACGGGTGCAAGAGTGGGCCAAACCGCTGTGGTATTAGCTTTAATAATGCAGGCGCGGGTTAGCCGCTCACTCTTTCCTGACAAATATGGGCAAATCAATTAATTCCACTGACGTGCCCCTCCACTGCCGTCCCTGCCCTAAAAGCACACACATAAATCCAACATGGCCAATCTGCTTTCGTATTTAGTTTTTTTTTGACAGTCGGGCCAACACAGGGAAATCATTTCTTGTATTTATGTTCTCGTTTTAAGATGGCTCAACCGGGCAGGACATTTGTTATTACTATAAACTTTCAATGTTTAAAAGGTTAAAGAATTCAGTCACAGAACTGAAGAACGCGGCTGGAATGAGGTCTGGGATTAGCAAACAAGACACAGCTTGAGCAGATGTTTCAGTGACCAGTGTAACACACACAAGGCCTGTGAGACCAGCTCCACTTACAAACCCTGCCCTCACGGAATGGTATACATGGCCATTAGGAAAAGCCTATCAGACCCTCATTACGACTGTTTACAATGAGCTATTTGCAATAATGAATGCCCCACTGCCACAAAACACAATTCACTAAAACCATGACAATTCTTCTGCAATGAGAATTGTATCCTATGAATGATCGAAAACAATAGTAATAGCTTCAATATCTGAAAAAGCATGCATATTTTAGGTTCAGAAATAGAATTGTTATGGCAAAAAAATACAGTTTCTGTTATAAAATCATTAGTAAATGTGAATGTGAGTGTCTCAATGAACACAATGCAATTTTGGTGAAAGGTAAGAGGTAGGAAGGCATGGAATGGAACCAGCTACCGAAAGCCAAATACAAATCTGGAAGCTTCCATAATAGACCTTTCCCTGGCATTAATTTTCCCCTCTAATGAAATGTTTCTCTTTTTTAACTTCTTGTCTATCAGTGCTCAGCTCATAAATATTGTCTTATTATTATCATCATTTTTTTTTTCTTCTCCCCGATATGCCAGAGAATTCAGAGGCAATTACTGAAGTGACAGGTGAAATGGGAACAGGACTGGGGAAGAAAAAAAGAAAGAAATGAACGGTTGCTATGGCGACAGGCCGAGAGAATCAGATTGCATGTGTACTCAGTCATGTGACCCCCCCTGGTTCCACTGCACAGTGTCGCGTAGAGCCTCCCAGAGCCGACCAGAGGATACTTAACCTCAATAGCTGCCAGCAATCGCCAGCCCATCCAGCTGAATTTATTTGCTATTTCTGTCCAAAGGTCAGGTGGTTCAGTGTGTGTATGCGTGTTTCTTTGCGTGCACATGTGTGAGTGTTGTGAGGGTGACTGAGTATGTGCATGTTGTACGGTTGAACAACACACACACACACACACACACACACACACACACACACACACACACACACACACACGCACACACGCACACACACACACACACCTCTTCCCCACCAAAAGATGTAATTCCGTGAAAAAGGATGACACCATACAGGTTGTGTGATATAGAAGTCCTGGCAGATTTACAGCCTGCAGGAATAATCTGCATTTGGAGTAATGAAGTCTTTAATGCTGGAAGGTGATGTGAGGATAGTAAATCTCGGGGCGCAGGGCCCAGGCAAGATGGGAGATGGGGTTCCTGATGTGTATGCTGATATGTTCGCTTTAACAGCCGTCTTTAACATGTTGTTAAACCCTCGACTCACCTCAGCGCAGGTTTTCTTCTGCCTGCTTGAGGCTTGTATTTACTGAAGATGATCACAGAAAGTAATAAAGGCCCGCTTTGCTGAGCATCTAAAAACAGATTAGCATACTGTATTACGATAAATACAATTAAGATGATAAAGATAACTTTCATTGAAGAGCAAAACAAAACTAATCCTACATGCTGAAAAAAATGCAATGAAAGAGCTACACACAGGAGAGAAGAACAGTGAGAACACAGAGCTGAGTAAAGGTGACAGCACAAGGCTTCAGCGCCAACCAGTAGAACCCAAGGACAAGCCTTCTTCTCCCTGCGCCTCAATTATCACTGATTAGCATTGATTTAGAAAGGAGGGGGGGGAGAAACAAACAAAAACAAAAGCCAAGCTAATCAAGAGTGCTGTCAGTGGCTGATATGAAAGCACACCGCTGCAAGGCTTAAAATAGCCCCATAAACGCAGACGCAAGTTCAAAAGCAAAAAAAAAAAAATAAAAAAAAAAAGAGAAGGCGTGGAGATAGAAACACAGAGTGAGAGAGAGCAAAAGAAAAAAAAAATATCCCACCGTAGCAATTACGGGATCTAATCAGGGTTTTCTGCATGAAGGTACAGCGTGCCTATCTGGCTCCCATTTGCATCATAACACAGCGTGCAATATTAATTTCCGAGTTTACTGCTTATTGGAAGTGCAAAGTATGAAAAGCCATTAAGGGCCGCAAATGGGAAAGCAATTTGCTGTCACACGGATTCTGCTCTATTAAAGAGAAAAATCTTGTTAACCATTTGGAATTAGAGTCATTTGGCGCGAGGCATTCTGCTGCAGTCCACTAAAATAAGTAATTATGTTTCCCTTCTTTCCACCCTCTCTCTCTCCTTCATTTGCGAGGGTGGGGAAAGGCAGGAGAGGTGGATGGGGTTGAGGGCCGTCAGGGGTGAGTAAGTGGATGCACAGGCAATTAAAGTTGGTAGCTATCCGTTTGGCTAATGCACATAAGTTCACACATCACACCACTACTCGAACATGCACACAAGCTTGCCCACATAATATCAAAGACCTATAAAGGAAACATAGATCCCCAGACTATCTATATTAATATATCCAGGCTTTACTGTACCATAGTTATATCCATAGATTTGTCTGCCGTGATGATTAATAACCTTCCAATGATTCAGCATCAGTACTTAAATAAAATAACTAGTATAAACTACATACTCTCCATTATTCTCATTTCTGAGGGTACAATATTTCTAAAGTGATAGCTGTATCATCCTGATACTTGATACCCCACATACATACATACATACATACTGTACGTACACACACACACACACACACACACACATAACTGAAAGTTCAAAGAAACCCTCTTGATTTCAAACCCCACATCTCTGTCTGAGCAGAGCTTTCCTTCACCTCTGTATCTGAGCACCAAAACTATCCTACCCCCCCCCCCCCCCCCCCCCTGCACAGAGGCGGATTTATGGCTGCTGGGGCCCGGAGGCCTGCAGAGTGTTTTATGAGGGGGACCTGCAGGTCCTATTAAGGTGGCGTGGGGCACCCTGGCCCCGGCAGCAGGTATCGATCGGCCCCGAACAGGAGCGGGAGAGGGGCTCCACTGGAGAGTTAGAGCCCTGAGTGGACCCTCACCAGAGAGGATGGCAAAACATTGTGCCATCATCGGTGTGAGAACAGCACATCCAGCTTTCTCCTCTCTTAGACTGGTTAGGATGGGACCAGTGCCTATGAAGAGAGAGAAGGAAAGAGAGACAAAGCCGTATAGGGAGAAGGAGGTGAAGGGAGAGAGATAAATGGCTATCTGAAGGGTGGTAAATGATGCAGGGGATATGTGGAGCTGATTAGGCAAGTGTGGTGTGTGTGGTGTGGCTCCATAGCCACTGCCCTTGCTCCACAGTGAACATACTCTTCTCTGCATCTGCACTAATTGCCAACGAGTGCTGCTGCATAACAAGCAGAGACAGAGAGAGTAGGAGACAGAGAGAGAGAACGAGACCGAGACAGAGAGAGAAAGAGAAAAAGACAGAGAGAGGAGAGAGAGAGAGAGAGAAAGAGACAGAGAGGTCACATCTGTAGTGGCTTGAGCAGCCGGCCTAGAGGAAGCCATGGAGAAAACGCTCATCAGCAGGAGAGAGCTGTGTGGCCATCCAGCTCATCCCGCTCAGCTTCAGTTCACACACACACACACACGCGCACACACACACACACTGTGTCAGCGAGTGAGCCATATTTCCTTGAACCTATCCCTGTACATAGAGGCATGCCTCCATCTAAACACTGCATGCCAAAGATCTCTCATCGCTAACACAAAGATCTCTAGTATGAATATACAGGTATCTACTTCAGATACACTCATAACTTACAATCACAGTTCCCCATCTCGTCCCCGTCACAAATTCACATAGAAATGCACATTGCAGTGAAGAGTTAGTGTACATTTGGCTCGCCTTCTTCGCTCCAAATGAACATGGCTGCGCCTCATGCCTCAGTGGCTCCCTAGCCAACCGCAGGCAGAAGGGCTGGCTGCCCGGCACCTCTGATCCCACAGTGGCAGCGGAGAGCGGGGCCAACACACACTAACACACACTAACACACAGCCCTGACTGCACGGCCTGAACAAACAAACAAGTAGAGCAGTCAAACTCAAACATAGAACACGCACGCAGACCCACCAGGGCAGAGTGGAAAAATAAATAAATAAAGAATTGGAAGGACGAGAAACAGACAACAGAAATAAACAAAGCTAAGATGTCTGACGTAGAAGTAGGCAGCACACCGCAAATTGCTGCTGGTGAGGAATGGCTGTGGGCTTGTTGGGGTGGGGTGGGGGTGAGTAGAAAATGCCCTTGTCAGGGTACCCCCCCCCCCCCTCCACTGTCGTCCATAACCCCCTGTAGCCAGAGTGAGACTCCTTTGGCCAGGGCTCATTACCACTGTCCCCCCTACCCCACCCCACTACCCCAACATCATTAAGACGTTTTCCAGCAGGATTAATTGAAAGACAGATTAAAAATAAATTAAGAAAAATGTGTTGCAGAATGCCTTACACGCACTTCATAAATCATCCGCTGGAGCCAGGAGCGCGCGCCCCATAATTAACTGCACACTATTTATTTTATCCTGACGCTAGAAATTAGAATTCAGACACAGAGATTATATTAGGGGTGTCTGTCATGCGGAACTGCTGCGGGATGTGCAGAATATTTTAAGGGTACAAAGAAAGAGGCAGAGAAAAAGAAAGGGTGGGGGGTGGAGGGTGGAAGGGAAAAAAAAGAAATTCACCACAGCACTGGAGAAGGGGATTCAGAACAACAAACACATTTACTGTACCAAGCAAAATGACAAAAGTCCAGATTAAAAAAAGAATGTGTTTTGAATGTTCACATTTATAAAAACGTATCATTACCCAAATGCAATGGGCATAATGAGAAGAAACTGTCTGGTTTATGTAACTGGACAGGTTATAGCATTCCGCTAAAGCACTGCAGCAGAAAAGTGGAGAAATGGCGCCATCGTTTCAGTGTTCTAATAAAACTCATCTACAACCAGAAAAAGAAAGATAATTAGAAGCTCCAAAACTTCAGATCTACGCCAGAGGTCTGCTCGTGTTTGTGATTCTTTCTGCCTCCTCTCTCCCTCTGGGGTGGTCCTGCCCTGCCTTGCATACCCCGCCGTGCCAGGACGAGACCACTGGCAGCTCCAGCCCTGGCCGCACACTGCCTCCTCGTGGGCACGCAGCCCACACTGGCACGGCGCCAGACCCCTCTCCCCTGCCACGCTGAGCGGCCGCGCTGGCACCGGGCTTCCCTCTCACTCTCCTCTCTCTTGACGCTTCTTTCAGAGACCTTCCCAACTCTCATCAATCCGCTGGTTCATACTTCTAAAGCAGACGCTGCACTATCCCCTCCAACCACTCCATTAAAACATTCTAAAAGTGTGAGGAATAAATACGCTAATTTGATGAAAAATGTGCCAGGGTTCTCAAGGGAGCCATTACGTTATGCCTGCTGTTTATGCTGTATGTGCTTTACCCTCTGGTTGCAAAAACACTGACAAGTGTTCATACAAGTGTTGTTTATTTATTTGATTTTCTGTACCAGAGGGTACCTGACCATGTATGAGAAGCGGCTGATATGTGGAATAAGTCCTTTAATAAGTGGTTGTGAGCCTATTATCTCCAGAAGGGTACGGTTAAACTGATGTGTGAAACTTCACTGGGGGCTCGCTCACTAAAGATCTTTTTTTAATGAGTACTATACTGTAATACTACACAATGGTAATGTGTCAGAAAGAGAGCAAGTAAGAAAAAGACCTGACTGATTGAAATTTGTTTTTGCCTTTGCACATAAACTCACACTATGTTTAAATGTGATGAATGTTTGCTGTCTCCGTTTACTGTGAAAAGCTGACACTTACATCGCTATTGGAGCCCAAAAGGACACCAGTGAGGCATGTCAGATTGATGTACATTCTAGAAGTCTGCAGTTGGGTTTTAAAGAAAGAGGAAGTAACATATGTTATCAGGATATGTAAATGTGTCAAGAAAGACAAACAAACAAAATAGGCATTTGACCATCTGACATCTGAGTTAACTAACGATTTACTCTCTTATCATGCACACACACCCCGTTCCACCTCTTTCCCACAAGACACTTTAGTAAGCTGCTTTGCAAATCTGCCAGAATAAGGGGCATCCAAAATCCTTTTTTAACAAATCAGTTTGGGACATGGCAACCATCAGGAGTGAGAAAATTCTACTTTAAAATGGGCGTCCCTGTGGAGAAATGGTGCTAGACTAGAACCCACAAAAACTCTCATTCTCTCTCTCTCTCTCTCTCTCTCTTTTCCACACACACACACACACACACACACACACACACACACACACACACACACAGGCGCGCACACACGCACACACACACACAGGCGCGCACACACACACACACAAAGGCGCGCACACACACACACACACACACAGAGGGAAAAGCACTGCCCGAGTTTTGCTCTGGGGCAAGGGAATGCCGCTTGTATGTACACACAGAGCTAGTGATCTCATGAGGTTTCGGCAGCGGCGACACACACCCGATAGAGACAGCCGGGGCAGTGAGTGTGATGTCACCGTTCTCCAACAGCCTAGCCACAATCTGTGGGTGCTAAGAATGGATGGAGACCCAGCATTCAAGCAGAATCGAATAGAAAGGATTTGCGGCAAGCGGCAACATGACCTGCAGCTGGCTCCACAGCACAGCACTGAAACGCTGAACCAGTGTTTGTGAATTTTCTGCGGCCTGAGGTCCTGACACAGTATGTCTCATATTATTCACTGAGCAAGCTGTTGTGCAAGTGAACGATAAAATCAAATGACTGAAGTACTGACAAATAAGATTTGGTATTCTTGCGAAGGGAAGAAGAGAGAAACAAGTGAAAGAGGAATCTGTGGTCATGGGAGTGGGGCCAAGAGTATGAAAGAGACTCAAATATAAATTCAGGGCTTTTTTTTTTTTTGCTTCTTGCATGTTTGGTTTTGCACAAAGAAATGGTTGATGAAAGGCCAAATGTATCTTCCACATGGAGGGGAAAGAAGAGGGGACACTGAGAAATACCCCAGAAAACTTTGTGTGGCATCCCATTAAAGGGCTTCCTCCGTTTAGCGAGGGTGTGTGTCTACTTTCGCATGCCTCAGAGGACGGGCACACACACACACACACACACACACACACACACACACACACACACACACACACACACACACACACACAGGATGATCCATCTCAGAGAGTGTAGCACATCTGAGCTTCTGTCCTCATGAAAGAGAGGAAAGAAGAGGCCTTTTCTCTTAACTCAGCCCTCTGAAGACAACCATCTTAAAGCAATACCCCACGGCTAAGCTAATCAATGACAAAAACAGACACACTGGACCAAAGGCTTTTATGCAGCACATTTACTTCAGAAAAAAAATCTTTCATTTTCATTTATTTCTTTCTTAAAAAAAAAAGGGAAATTCGGTCAAATGCCCGCAAGGGGATGGTGGTAGGGGTGGGGGTGTTCGGCAGCTCATGGGTCGGAGTTCGGAGAGCGGGAGAATACATTTGCAGTTGGGCCGCTTCCTCCTGTTTCGTGGGAGTTCTGCTTCCTGAGAGAAGGTCCTTGCGTCGATTTCCGGCCTCCCGCCAAGCTTTTAGTGTGCTCAATGAGTGTGTGTGTGTGTGTGTGTGTGTGTGTGTGTGTGTGTGTGTGTGTATGTGTGTGTATCTGATCCTTTAGAGAGCACGTGGCCCCAGGGTCACCCTCCAGAAGGAGAGAGATGGACGTCTGATGGGGAGGCGACGCTTGATGTGCCATTAGCGAAGCAGGTCAAAGGGGGGTAAGGAGGGACAAGAAACGCATCACCAGCCAGGACTCAGTAATAATGCATTACAATAAAACTCCATTCTTGGGCTCTTATTGCCAGCTAATGCTACTTTAAAGTGTATGCATCAAACATGTTCTCCTTTGTGTCTGAAGAGCTAAGGTACCGACAGGGTTTATACGGCAGGCAGCTCTGGTCGTCAGGGTGCACTTCACAGTCCCCTCTGTTTCAGTCTTTTCTGTTCTTTTTTTTTTTTACGGTTACTCTATCTACCTCCCCAAGCCTGGGGAGCACCAGTAAATCACCAGCGCAGAAAATAAATGTACACTTATTAGACTGGCCATGCTGCATATATTCAGCTCTTTAATGTACGGCGCAGGCGAGGTGCCGAGGCAGCCGGCTGGAAAAGGCGCGGTGAAAAATGACTGCGTGAGGAGAGGAGCGAGGAGTGGGGACGCGTAGCTCGGTGGAGGGGACGGGGGAATAATACCTGAATAATCAGCGCTCAGACTCTGCTGGTCTGCGCTTGTGTGTTGGGTTACTGGGAGTTGTGTGTTATACAGCATTCAGTGCTGTGCTACTGTGTCTGTTTGTGCTGTTTGGTTTCCGTCCCCGTTGTGTTTTGCTGTCGTGCGCTGTTCTTTCTCTGTGTATAGCTGTGTTAGACTGTGCTGGTAAGCCAAAAGGGCTATAAGACAGGTCTGCTACATCGCAGGGTGATGGAAGTTCCCCACCACTGGCTAGACCAAAACACAATCTCCCCTTACAGAACAGGTAAGTAAAAACCTGTGTGAAGAGAATTTGGCTACGTTTCGGTTTGCTTCCCACTGGCTCCCGTCGCCTCCTGGGGCGAATCCCTCATCCTGGGGCCGACGGGGAAGTGAGTGCAGGACCTTGCTGGTTGAGTACCAGGGCTTCATGGGGAGACTCCTGGTGTGCTGCTGTGTTTCAGCAGTTTAGTAAAACCACAAGCTCTGTGTGCTATTGTTCCACAGATGAGCTACAGCCACATATACACAGGCACACACACTCACACACTCGAACATATCCTCACATACACACACACCAACAAAAGAAAACAAACTAGATGGAAAATAAATGAAAAAAAAAGACAAAAGAGGGAAAATAATGTCCATCAACCAAGTGGCAACCATCTCCCCACATCACTTCTCCAGTATGAAAAAGCAGCAAGCACCCTGCAATTCCCACTCTGGCCTCTGGGTGTCTCTCTTTCACTGTCCATGGCCGCCAGGCCGCCTCCTCTGCGGCACCAACCCTCCCCTGGCCCCTTCTCTCCTCCTACCCCCTCCGACATCTCCACATAATATATACACCATCATTTAGAAATGGCAGCTTTTTGAAAATTCACCTTGATTATCAGACATTAAAAGTGACTTCTCCAGCGCTGAGTGTCTGGCTGTGGGGGGATGGCTGCAGACAGCAGAACAATGCAGGGCTGCCACGGCATTAACGGCTCGCCTGGGCCCTGCCGGAGAGAGAGGGAGAGCGAGAGGGAGAGAGGGGAGCCGGCCCTTTGTTCTCTCCCACATCCAATTATTTTTAACGTGTGCCTCTTTTCACAACAACAAGAGAGAATTTAATTTTAATGCACTCAGGAAAAAAAGAATGGAAGGGCACACACACTAGCTCACTCTCAATGTACACAAATACACACACACACACACACACACACACACACACACACACACACACACACACACACACACACACACTAATCTACTCTTAAGCAGGATAGAGGGATGAGTGTGGAGGGTTAAGAATCATGCAGAGCAGAATGCATCACTGGACCAGTCATGGCACAATCGAGAAGCACAATGACATAGAAAGAAAGAGAGAGAGAGAGAAAAATTCCCTGCATGCAAACTCTAGGAGACAGTAGTCATTACATTACTATATTTGGTGTGGTGTGGATCGACGCCTCTAGATACATGCCGCAAAGAATGAATTATATATAACCACACACACACACAATTAAAAGAAAACAAACAATAAAAATAGCCAAGATCCCTGATAAAAAAGTAGTTGGGAAAATAAGAAGGCAAGGAGCTCTGTTGGAAGGTATGTGGCCAAATATTTTTCTAATTGGACGAGCACTTTATCTTGCTGTCAGGGAGGCAGTAAAAATGCGTGCCGTTCCCAGAAGGAGAGGAGCTGCACCACTGCTGGCCTTTTATTAGTGCAGAGCTGTGTGGCTGATATATGCTCCTGCCTCAGCCTTTCAGCAAGCCCCCTGCGCCTTACACACACACACACACACACACACACACACACACACACACACACACACACACACTACAACACCACATACAACACAAATTACACATATTTTAAATATGTATATTATCAGACAAAGATATTAAAATATGTATATGAACAAATATATACAAAAGAGATACAAAGAACACAAAACATGCGCACCATCAGCTATAATTACATTTGCATCACACACATACACGTGTAATGGCATCACCCTATCCGACAGGATGAATGGTTTATGCACCTGGGAGCACATTAGTTAAATGCTCTGTGCTGTGTTGCACTCTGATCCAGTTGGACACAACACTACGTAAAGGCATCATCCGAATGCACAGTGCAGATCCCATCATATACAAACATGCCGGCCAGTCACACATCAATATGAATCACATGTGCAAACACACACACACACACAAAAACACACTAGACTCGACACAACCGCAGCACACCCTCTGAGACACACACACACACACACACACACACACACACACACACACACACACACACGCACACACACAGTAGTTGTAGTAGCGTGGTAGAATCAGAAATGCATGGAAATTGCATGCTGGAGCAATGACAGCTCTGCAGTGGCCGTGGAAGCTTCTCCATGCGTGCATTTCGCCAGCAGTATGAAATGATTGTTTTTTGTCTTATCAGCAGCAGAGCCGCAACTAGAAAAGAACCAAAGTTGTCTTTCCCGGAATTACAAAAATACGCAACGCAACACAGCCAGCACAGAAGAACACTGATACGCATGCACACACACACACACACACACACACACACACACACACACACACACACACACACACACACACACACACACACACACACACACACACACACACACACACACACACACACACACACACACACACACACACACACACACACACACACTAAATTAAATTCCAGTCCTAGGGCAGACAACTAACTGCTTGTGTATGGGGCCGGCACTGCGGCATGGCAAAAACAATTCTCTGGGGATGGCAAAATTAAAGGGCAGAATCCAGCCTGTTTATGGCCCTCACTCTGTACTCCTCTCAATCAAATGTTTTATTAGCAATCATTCGCCACTCGCCGGCCCTAACAGTCCTCCGCCCCGCCGCAGAGGAAGGAGAGGAGGTGTGGGCGTATGTGTGAGCGTGTGAGTGGAGGTGCTCTCCCCCCTGCACACAAACACCCAGCCAGGCACACACAAACTCTAAAACCAGCCCAAGGAAGGACAGATCCCCCTCACAGTGAGCTTGCACCACCAGCGTTTTCACTCCAACCATTAATGCAGTTGATGTGTGTGCGTGGATATTTGTGTGTGTGTGTGTGTGTGTGTGTGTGTGTGTGTGTGTGTGTGTGTGTGTATGTGTGTGTGTGTGTGTGTGTGTGTGTATTATGCATGGGTGTAAGTTTGCCACAACAGAGAAAGACAGTTCAAAGAGACAAGAGAGATGAAAGCGGTGAGGCTCTGCGGGTTCCGTGTTAAAGACAAACTAGTGGAGATGGCCACTGGACTAGCAACTAGAGTTACACTGCAGTCACACAATCACAGTCGAGGAATGTCACACAGAATTATGCAGTTATGGACACCAGACATCAAGTGATCAATGGCGTGATTGCGGTGCGACTCAGGAGACTGTATAGGAGGCTTGTGTGACTGCTGATGTGGGTGTCTGAGAGCAGAAACAGGTGGAGGGGTGAACTGGACAGTTCCATAGCAGCAGAGGGAGGTGCAGCCTACCTGCTGACTGGCAGAGTCAAGCTGAGACTTCAGGAGCGTCACCTCACACCGCAGCTCCTGGCTTTCCTCCTCAGCCTAAAGACAGAGAGGGCAACAGAAGAGTGGGGGTGAACACCCACCCAACAGAAAAGAGAAAAAGAGCCACACACAACAGTCTACTGCTCTCTGGCAAGACTGATTAGGTGATTAAAATGGCATTACCTTCCTTCACAGTGCAAATGTAGTAAAAACTAGAAAGAAAAAAATCAGGTATACACAGCAACTTTATATGAAAGTGTGTGTGAGTGTATATGTGTTTATACATTCATGATTTGTGTGGGAATTAGTGTAAATGTATTCTGAGGGTGTGAAGAATTTCTGTGTGTATAGCATGTTTCTACGTTCCACAAGAACAACCGTTCCATCTGCCCACAAACACAAATGCACCCCTCACATTAATGCACACGACCCCCCCCCCCCATTGGTGTGGGGATGTGCTCCTGAGTAAGCAGGACTGGGATTAAGCACAGGCTGGAGATAGATGGAGGATGCAGGCCTCATTAAAGCACAGAGCAGCATGCCTGACAACAGGGACAACGGCAAAAAGGTGACCGTGTAGAGAAAGATGAGGAATAACACATGCACACCTCCACACACACACTTCCACCCCCACCCCCCCCCCACACACACTATATCCAACGGCATGAAGCCGTCTATTTTGGTTGAGAAGGGGATTCCCAATTTCCCATGCAGACAATTTGTCAAGTAAAATCTTGTTACGTTTTTATCATCTATCCAATGTGTCACGGTCAACCTATTACATATATTTCTATTCTATTTTATTAATTTCTCTACTATAACTCCAACAAAGACATTTTGTATTGTTCAAATAAACATCTGACGAAGACATGCTTATTTCATCCACAACAATCATATTCTCATGCCTCTTTAAAATGTCCTTGCAAAAGCCAAAAAATGTATAAAATAAAGCTTTTAAAACGTTCACATATTAACCATGTTGAAGGCTCACTCACCCAAAAAGGTCCACTTATGTAAATCGGGGTGAGTGAGTTATGTACCATAAATCCCACTGAGATACCACTCCACTGCACTGAGATGCCACTCTCAGCAGCACCGATTCCAGTTGGGTGTAATGAGACACACCGCACTGGGGAACCTTCAGTGCTCTCAGATCATTTGGGGGGTTGGGCTACTCAACTAGTTATATCACGCAGAAATCAGATTAACAACCGGTTCCAAAAACGTCTCCAAACGTGGAGCCCAGCCATCAGAATTGTAATCATGGCCTTAATCGTGCTGCTTTCCAGGGGTGCTGCATGTAGTGTGAGCTCAAAGCTCCAGGACGATGGCATCAGAGTGGACATCATTACAACCTGCTGGGAGCTTCATACAGGAGGGCCTTCATATAGGAGGCAAGGAAATAGCAATGTGGCGAAAATGCAGAGAGGATTTTAATGGAAGGCCTTTAGGTTAAGCAGCCACGGCCATTACTGGCTGATTACAGGTGGCGCAGGTGGGGGGGTGATCAATGGCGTGATTGCTGTGTGACTCAGGAGACTGTTGGGGGGTGGGGGGCACAAATGAGCTTAACAGGGATTCCTTAAACAAGAGAAGTGATTTCATCACTGTACTGTTTGTGTGTGAGTGTGTTTAAAGGATCTGACCTCTCTGCTAGCCTCCTGAGCAGCACTTTGGATCTCCTGGAGCTCTGTCTGCAGCTCTGTGCATTTCCTCTGGGCTTCTGCAGCCTCGGTGTGGGCTGCTCGCATGGAGCAAAGCTCTGCACTGAGCCTCTCCACCTGTACACACACGCGCACACACACACACAGACACACAAACGACACACGGACGGACACACAGACACAAAAAAATACCCAAACAAATGTGAAAAAAGAGATACATACATTCAAATACACACAAATACATGAATGCAGATTAAAACAAACACATAGGCAGTCAGACGCATACATACACACACAAACAGGCACAAACGAGCTATAGGACTGACTATTTTTTCAAACTTGGAAATTGGCTTGGAAAACAGCCATATACAGTACATCCACACAACCCACACTCACAATCAGAAAGGCATTACTCACTGTTCCATCCAATCCTTCCCAAGCAGTGAGTTTTCACCCTATACACACTCTTTCCTTCTCTCTCTCACACACACTAAATTGACCCCTTGTGGGGGGAACTCAGCAATCAGCAGCAGAGTTGCTCCTATCTGCTGGGTTATTAGTGGAGCTCACAGGCTGTGTGCTGGATTGGTCTTTAGCAGCCCTTTAGCCATGGCTATGAATAACCACTGCCAGCTCCCTGCAGACTGGCACACGGGGAGGCAGAGGCAATCAGGTGATGGCCAGAGAAACGAGACCCAGAGAGAGGAGCGTGGACAATGGCAGCACCCTTGCAGGGCAAGTGACAGGGATGTGGCTACCACACACACACACATGTGCAAACACAGACACATACACAAGGGCACATACACACAAACAAACAAATACTCACTCACTTAATCAATAACGCATGCATGCATATTCACAGCATAAACACAGAAACATTTACACACAGGTATACCTCAAAATTACAG
Organism: Sprattus sprattus; assembly: GCF_963457725.1. Classification (NCBI taxonomy): domain Eukaryota; kingdom Metazoa; phylum Chordata; class Actinopteri; order Clupeiformes; family Clupeidae; genus Sprattus; species Sprattus sprattus. Next base: position 18,678,089 of record NC_137927.1, read on the forward strand.
ATTGTAAATGTGAATTTGATCCTAGCACACTTGTGGGATGTTAATGTAAGTGTAATGCATCAGGAAAGACCTGCCCATATCCCTACATACTTAAACACATAAATGTGGGATGTGTTGATGTAAGACACAATACATTCAAGCACTGCTAATAATGGTTGGGTGTATTACATTATGGAAACTAAGTGCTGTTGGGCGTCAAGAAGAGTGGAATATGTGGGGGTGTGACATCACCAGAGAGGATGAGATTAAAGCACATTTAAGGCAGTTAGGAGATAAGAGTGAGTGACCTACACAAGTGTTAGTGTGTGTGTATGAGAGAAAGTGTGTGGGCACAAGTGTGTGTGTGTGTGTGTGTGTGTGTGTGTGTGTGTGTGTGTGTGTGTGTGTGTGTGTGTTTTGTACCTCAGCTCCTTTCTCCCGTTTGAATCCCTGGAGAGCCTCATTCTCGCCCTCCACCAGTGAGAGACGCCCTCTGACCTCGGAGAGCTACAGGGGAGCAAAGGCACCGCGTCAGCCTGGCCGCATGGCCCCCTAAATCACATTTACCACACTTACTCAACATCCAATACAGCCAATTCCCCAGCAATTACAAGCACATGACTGATGCTGCCGCCAACACTGCACTTTTTTTTTTTTTTACCAGATCCTACCTGATAACAGTCTCAAAACAAAACTAAACAAAAGACAGAAAAAAAACAGAAAAGACTAAACTAATCAAACAACCAAAGAAATAATACAATTGACTATTAAATATAGAGACCAACAAAATACTGTGTAGCACCCCTATTAACCTGTCTGGCTTATTTGTAAGGAGAACTGAAAAGAGAAGCCTCATTATATGGATGGGCAGAATGGGCAGACATATTAGGTATGAATAAACAGTGTCTCTGCACAAAAGGAACAGAGACTAGTCTTGTCAAAAAGGCAAAAGAATCTGCTAGTCATAAAGCAAAAGATGTTCAGATGTTCCCAGACTTGCAATAACGCTGGATGGAATGTAAAAATGAAAGCAACACTCTGAAAGAGGACTGTGCTTTACAGAAGAGAGGTAGAAAGAGAGTGTAAAACACAGAATGAGGATAGAGAGAGAGTGAGAGCAAGAGGAGGTGAGGGATGAGAGATGGGTAGAGTGAGTGAGTAAGTGAGTGAGTGAGAGAGAGAGATGGACAGAGAAAGTGAGGGACAAGGGGTAGAGTGTGTGATGGTGAGATGGACAGACGGAGATGTAGAGTGACAGAGACAGAGATGGACAGACAGAGAGGGGTAGAATGATGGAGAGAGAGATGGACAGACATAGAGAGGCTTAGAGTGATGGAGAGAGAGAACGACAGACAGACAGACAGACAGACAGACAGAGGGGTAGAGTGATGAGAGAGATATGGACAGACAGACTGACAGAGAAGTAGAGTGATGGAGAGAGAGATAGTGGACAGAGAGGGGTAGAGTGATGAAGAGTGATGGAGCGAGATATGGACAGACAGACAGACAGACAGACAGACAGAGGGGTAGAGTGATGGAGAGAGAGATGGACAGACAGACAGACAGAGGGTAAAGTGATAGAGAGGTGGACAGACAGACAGAGGGTAGAGTGATAGCGAGAGGTGGACAGACAGACAGACAGACAGACAGAGGGTAGAGTGATAGAGAGAGGTGGACAGACAGACAGAGGGTAGAGTGATAGCGAGAGGTGGACAGACAGACAGACAGACAGACAGAGGGTAGAGTGATAGAGAGAGGTGGACAGACAGACAGACAGAGAGTAGAGTGATAGCGAGAGGTGGACAGACAGACAGACAGACAGACAGAGGGTAGAGTGATAGAGAGAGGTGGACAGACAGACAGACAGACAGAGGGTAGAGACAGAGAAGGGTGAGGCATTGCACGCTGTAAGCAGGACTCTCATTGAGGCTGGAATGAGGTGTGGGCAGCTTGATGTGTGCCTGAGTGAGCCCGTGCTCCAAGTTACCACGGAGAGGAGCTCCTGTGGAACTCTCTCTCTCCCTCCCTCCATCTCTCTCATCAAGCCGCGCTGAAGTCTGCCGTGACGCCTAGCGACAGGTGACACAGCTGCTGCTGACGGACAGTGCAGGCTCAGCCTCTGATTGGTCAGCCGTCTCCTCTGAGAGACACAGAGGGGTGGCAGTGGTGATTCTTTTGAGCTCTTGCAGAATGAATTTCAGTCTCTGTCTTCACCCTCTCCCTCCCTCCCTCCCTCTCCCTCCCTCCCTCCCTGGACTGTCCTGTTTGTTGTGTGTCTCCGAGTCCGCTGTTTATTTATGTTTATCGAGATGTGCCTCTTTTCCCCTGACGGTGCTACAGTGTATCGATATGACGGCTCGACACACTTCCCATGTGTCTGGCTGTACCTAGCTATACGCCCGCCCGCCCGCCCGCCCGCCCGCCCGCCCGCCCGCCCGCCCGCCCGTCCGTCCGCCCGTCCGTCCGTCACTCCGTCACTCCGTCTGTCCGTCTGAATCAGTGTTGTGCTGGCTGCCAAGCACAATCCATACTCTGCGCATGGTTATCCCGGGTAAAAACAGACTGACTGCTCAACCAGCCCTTCCAGCACAGGTGAGAGACTACTGGGTAATGAACCTTTGCATTGCTCTTGCTCCACTGCGGGCGCTGAATGAGCTGATATGGCCAGAGTTCTACAAACAGGTTTAAAACAAAAAACCTGAACCAACTAGTAAATCCACATAGAGAGCTCAGAGTCCTGGAGAAGGAGTTTTTAACTTTCCAGACTTGGACTTTCCAGCTCGACTGGCCAGTAATCCACTGGGAATGCGGCCCTGTTGCTGAGGTCAGGTGATGCAGGGGGGATTAGAGGAGGAGACGAACACTGGTCTCCAGAAGAAACAGATCCAGGGGGATCAGGACCCATGAGTTGCATCAGCTCCGCCATGTAAACACCCTTTCTCTGCTTAGAATCTGAAGTACGGTAGAATTGACGTATTGTCTAGAACAGCAAAAGCAGAGTCAAGGCTAAGACTTAAAGGAGGCAGGCCAGAGAAGAAATGTACCTGTTTATATCATTGCTATCATTTTTCCAATACATTTTCAATATATTCAACCAATTGCTGATATATTTTTGCTCAATTCCCTAAGGTATATCAACTTTAAAAGGCCCTACTTGGACTTGTAATGGTAGTGGACTATGTTTGGTCATGGGATCCGAAGCTAATGCCAAGCAGGTTGTCTCATGTCAACATGTACTTCACCTCATTTATCATGTAAACAAGACTACTTAACTAGTTTAGACCAAGTGAACTCTGCAAAATAATGCATCACAAGCCACATCTTATCACATCACACTTGAAACTATAATAAAACAATAATCAAACTACTATTTGATCCAATGCATATGAAAAGACGATGGATTAAAAAAATTCTAGCAACTACATCTGAATAAACAGATAAAAGATGATGGATTTAAAAATTCTATCACCTACATCTGAATAAACATCTAAAAATAAATACACACACATAAACATACCTTCAATGAGCAACACCCATTTAACATGAATGAGAGTGTGTGTGTAGCTGAAACATGCAGTTGAGTGGGAGTGGAGGTGCAGGCCTGAGAGGCCTGGGCCTGCGGGTGAGCAGCCTACCTGAGAGCGGAGCTGGTCCTCCTGGCTCTGCTGAGCAGCGTGTTCCCTCTGCAGCTGCTGGAGGCGGCCGTGTCCTCGCTGCAGCTCCAGCTGGCTCTCCTGCAGCTCTCTCAGCAGCTCGCAGACCCTCTGCTCCTGGACGTCCAGCTATCGAACCACAAAAGAAGGCAGGGCGCAAGAGGGAAGAGAAAAATCAATCCACTGCAAAGAGCCTCTTGGCTGGGGCTGTCGGAAAGAGAGAGAGAGGGGAGAGACGAGAGGGGAGACGAGAGAGAGAGACCCTGGCTCTGGAGCTGAAAGCTAGAGAGGGAGCCGCCATTTGCCTCTCCTTGTCTAGTGGTTTTTCCAGGCACATGGCTTCTCCAAGCCATTGCTCTGACACCCTTAGCCTCTGACAAACAGGAAAGGAAGGCATTACATGGAATAAATGAGCGCTCCAAAACAAAAATCAATCCACCCGGTCAAAATGCGAAAATACGCCATTGTTAGAAAGCATCCAAATTACCACATTTGTCGTTGTTCCCGTGACACTGAAAACAACATTAGCATTCAATTCCACGTTAATAAGAATGTTTAATTGATAACTCATTGCTATGTCTGTTGAGCAGTAATCAGCATTTCAACACAGTCGCTTTGAAATGGGATACAAATAATCGCTTTATTTGACCCCTGACATTATGAGCCACCATATCAAATCAATGCAGGAATAAATAATTAAACAGACTAATTAACAAAAGGCAGTCACCTTCTTAAGAGAGGGAGGGAGAGAAAGAGCAGGGAGGGGAAGAGAAAAGAGAGAAAAAAGCAGACGAAAAGGAGGGATTGCAGACCGGTAGCAGTGGTCCACTCAGACATACTGAAGTCCTCTGCTGTCTTCCTCCAATGGCTTCTTCTTTAGCGAAAAAAAAAAAATGCAAACGGCACAATTGCAGGCCCACTGATGATCTGCCGATGGTCAATTAATTGAGCGCCTTCATTTAGGCCAGAGTAGTCCAGACATTCAACTCCCCTCAGAAGAGCTGAATGAGCATGCGTTCCATCTGATTCATTCTGTCTCTGCTCTGTTGACAAACACTACGGATGCCTCCTCCTCCATTTTTAGAATGGCATTGCAAAACATCAGATTCCAGCATGTTCTCAGGTTTAAAAACGAGGGCAAAAAAGGACAGTCTTTGCCACACTTTAATCCTAAAAAAAACCCGGCTTATCCTCTGGCTCTCCTTTTTCTGTGAGCGATGCAAGCCGATAACCCTGCTCCCTCTTTACTTTCCCTTACAATCGCTCCCTCTCTCTCCATTCTCCCCACCTAAACTGATCAATACTTCATTTAAATCATGACATTAGCACGCTACAACTGAAAAAAACTGAAGGTCTGAATACCAATGCGGTTTCTTTGTTAACCGAAAGATGGCGAGATATTTGGGTGTTTTTTTCACCTTTTTGTGGGAAACAAGCATTTATTTTTTAACAAGCCGTCAAGACATAGGCTGAAACGTATGCAAGTGCTCGGTGGCGCTCGTTTTCATTTGAGCTGCCCCTGCCCCATATTGATCAATAACACATTTAAATCCTGAGCGAGAGGGCGAGATGTGCCCAATGTCGCCTGATGCTAAATGAAAAGCTAACACACAAGAGCAATAATCATCTCAAATTTCACATGCAAAGTACCGACAGATTTTTTCTTTTCTTAAATAAACCCTCCGGAATAATTTAGTTTCTTTATAGATCTGAAAATTTGCCCCGGCAATTCAGTGCATGATTGCGCAATATAGATGCTCTCTCACGCATTCATTTATGCATGCAATTTGCAAGTGGCACAATCAATACAGTGGTGAACCACGTCACACACGCTGCGCTGTAATCATACAATAATGGTCTGAGATGAGGAGGGAGGGAAAGAGAAAGAGAGAGGGAGAGAGAAAACGAACTCTGGTAATTTCCTGCAGCTCATTGGAATAACGGCGGCACGAGTGACTGGCTAATCTCCCCGCCCATCATTAATCCCTGATATTTACCTGAGCACACTGGGTGTCGCGGGCCTGGTGAGACATCAGCAGATCCCGCCGAAGCCTCTGGATGACGGCGTCCCGAGATGACAACTGGGGTGGCGTTCCACGGGTCGGGTTTTCCCATCCCAAACACGGGGGAACAACAGAGAAGAGGCGAGGAGACGAGTGGGGAGAGAGAGGAAGAGAGAGGGGGCAGAGAAGGAAACCAAACAGAGGGCGTGAGGTTTTTTTTTCTTTCTCCTTTTCCGCTTTTTTCGGTTACAAAAAGGGGGTGGGGGAAGCAAATCACTCTGGATACGTACACTTACATATAGCTGAGTGCCAATGTCAACCAATGAGGAATTAGGCAGACAAGACTAAAGTTATTGATCTGAAGGTCTGTCGCCCTTTTTCTCCGGGCTAACTAGGCTGCCTGTGGTTGTGTGATGCCTGGTGTGGTTGCAGTGAGGTAAGGGAGGGAGGAAGGGAGGAGGGAGACAGGCAGGGCAGCTCTCTCTCTCTTTCTCCCCAGGCCTTCAGTGCAGAGTTGGGGACTTACTGACTGGTCATTACCATTGAGCCTGCTATTGATCTGCCTGCTAAGCAGACCCACGCCACACAAAGCCAGGAGAGACACATGACCATACACAGACATATGTCTATGTATAGGCCTGTTTATACACACCACACACTGTAACAATAATGACTAGAAGAACGGAATCGTTGGGCATCACTTTCAGAGCAACTGTGTGAATCATAACAAAACTACAGCCAATCAGAATCCACTGAATTTGAAAGGCAAATTACATGAGAGGTGTTCCCTATTGTTGGTTAGTGTGGACACTCATTCTGTCATTGTTACAGTTGTCGATCTAGTTATTGTAGGCAGTGTTGACAGCCCTTTAAGCTTAGCTAAGTAGCAGAGCTGTATTAAAGCTATGTGTGAATTCACTAATGTAACAACTGCACTTTCGCATTAGATTATGATTAAACAAATTTGTAACTGTACCTGGCTAGCATCATAAGATCTAATGGTCTGTGTATTCCCATTGATATCTATGATGATTAAGGTGGAAATATTGTAAACTGTACTTGGCTGGCATCACAAGATCTTAAGGAATTTGTAATGTTACAGTGTGTTGGCTATTGCCAGTGTTATCTGTAAAATAACTTCTCATTCATCATTATAACTGCACATTGCCGTAAAATGGATATAAATGAGCTGTTTAACTTCATTATGCTGGCATGCATATTATTCAATTACGCTGGAAAAATGGATTATTTAATTTTCCTTCATTGATTAAGAATCTTTTACATCAGCATCACAATGCATCTTAAAAGTGATTATTTTCCCCAGTTCTAGTGACAAAATCCCTAAACTAAAAACTATATAAAGAACACCTCTGAGTTAGAAGTGCAAGGCAACACCTACACTTGTTCTAAACACTGAATGCCATAGCACAAGACTGTGTGAGATATACAAACAACAAGATTACAGAGGTATCCTCCTTCAGGCTGTACTGCATTCAAACCCAAACTTCTTAAGGATAAGACCATAAGAGATTCTACTGTCAAGTCATATGGACTTTAACTTTGATAAGGTGAATATTGTGTTGTATTCTGGTTGGTTCTAACTAAACTGCTTTTCACTGCATGTCATTGTCATATGCTGAAGGTGAGCAGTTGTGTAGTTTTGACAGATGCAGAACAATATAGGATAGGTCAGCTCCAGACCCAGACAGCCTGAGAGGAGACTGGACTGACTGTGGATCAGCTCAAATAGAGATAATGTGTGAGAGGCGAACAGTACCTCAGCTTTCAGCAACTCTGTTCCACTCAGTCCAGAGGCATCAGTGAACACCTATGGAGAAATCAGGAATGAACATTCATGTAACAATGCCCATCACAAAACACAGAGTGTGTGCTTGGGGGGAGATAGTGGTAGAGGGAGGGCCTGAAAAACAAATTAGCTAAGAAAGAAACGTACAAGGAGAAATACCTCACAGAGGAGATGCATAAGAGACTACCAGAGTGAAATCCTGGGATATATGTACAGCTATACAGAGCATGAAAGAAGTTAAAGGAGAAGAAAAAAACAAGAGAAGAAGAGGGCAAGAGTGATCAAGTGGACAGAGACTGTGAGACACCATGAGTAATCGAAAAACACGCCTTTTTTTATGGGAATTCCTAGGTGGTGACGGTGAGGGATAAAGAGAGCAAGTGGAAGAGTTCATGAATACTGAGCGGGGGGGGTTGGGGGCTGGTGGTGATGGTGGGCGAGACACCTGATCTGCCCTCCTCGCTCCATGACGATTCACTCCACATTAACGTCGGGGGCTGCGCAGTCGGCTAACACCGATCGCCTTTAACCCCACGGAAGATGGTTGAGAGGGAGAGCAGCGCCTCACCTCCTCCAACACCCCCTCCCCCAGCCCTTATTACTTCGGCACGGTCAATTATGTCCTCACCTTCTCCAACCAAGGACATTCCCAGCACACATAATCAGAGCCGTGACAAAAGGGCTCCACAGCTGAACTGAGGAGCAGACGTCAGCCAGGCTGTTGTTACAACAAAATGGCTGCCTGTTAGCTTTCAGCAATATGAGCCGTTTCCTGCTATTGGACATCGCTGTTATGAGAGGACGAAATGTAAACTATGAATTGAAGGACTAGACCAGACATGCATGTGAACACTCTGTTCACGGATGCTCTTTGTGCTTTTGATGAAGCCCAGCCCCCTGACGTCTTGAAAATCGATAGTGATATTTCCAAAGAGAGAAATCTGATAATGAAACAATGGGCGAGGGAGAAAAAAAGCCCTGCAGAGGTGATTGCTCATTCTGTGCGACTTCAAACAGTTAAGCATCAGAAGGACACCTTTAATATTTGGACTTTTCACGTCACTCCTGGGCTAAATCCCTAGCAACCACCATAGCAACACACTCTGACGCCGACGTGAAATGCATGGCAAGTTCCCCCCTGCCACCAGAAAGAAAGAGAAAAGGAAAAAAAAGAGGGAGAAATAAAGAAAGGTAAAAAAAAAAAAGGGAGAGGGAGAGAGGATATGCCTCAAAGAGCAGAATTAAAGCGTAGGTGAGCAAAGAGAGAGGGAAAAGAAAGGAAGTCAGACGAATGCTCCTATCAGCAATCACACACATAATAGCACCTGATAAGCACACAGGAAGGCTGGAGATGGGGTGGAGGTGAATGCAGGGGAGAGGCAACGTGCCTCATTTGAACAGGAGCTGAATCAGGCTGAACACTCGGCTCTCAGGCAGCACTGCCTTCATGTCTTTGTGGATGCGGACATATTGTGTCCATAAGGACCGTAGTGACAGAGTTTCAGGTGGTGTGTGTGTGCGTGTGTGTGTGTGTATGTGTATGTGGCGAGGGGACACGTGCTTCAAAAAGCCAATGGAAACATGGGAAAACTGTCATCCACCCGCATGGAGAGGCCCAGAGCAGGTGGGGTATCCCCCCCCCCCCAAACTCTCATCATACAACTACCCCACTCAAACCCCATCCTCTCACCCACACAAGATTTCCTGTGTGACGGTAATGACCTCTAAGTGAGCCTCTTCCATCGGAAATGTCTTCCCCCCCCCTCCTTTCTGCCTCGCATCTGGTTTCCTAGTCTGCGGGTTCTGAGCTCTCAGAAGCTGATGAGTTCAGTCAAACTTCATTAAGTTTATAGCCCCAGCCCCTTGCTCCCTGGTGGCGCACTACACGGAACGAGCCCCTTGCCTGGCAGGGTCTTTACTGCTCTCTCCCTTGCCCAGGCAGAAGGAGGAGGAGGGGGCACTTTCTATCTCTGTCACCGTGTCTCTCTCACTGTTGCTCGCTCGCTCGCTCTCTATCTTTCTCTCTTGGGTCATCGGGGCTAAGGGTCTAGAGTCTGTTCATCTTCCTCCAATTGGGCAGCCATAAATTCAGAGGAATACATTTATGAATGCATTAATGCGGTCATGTAGAGGAGAGAGAAAGGAAAGGCTTGCAGTCTGAGGCTCTTCCCCCATACATAACACATCAGTCCTCCAGCGCTGCCCAACACAATGTTGCACTAGAGCCCAGCGAGGCACACGGTATGGTTAAGGTGCTGTTTTACCACCCATTTCACTTTTTGACTTTCAAATGTACATATTGCCATCCAAGGGTATGACTATCATTTGAAAAACAAAATAGCCTCCATTTTTCACAACTGTTAACCTTGTTTATTACTACTAGCTTCATTGGAGATGAAGTCGGTATTGTAGCAGTAGGTGTACAAAAGTGACTCAGATCAAATGGCCTTTGCGTCACACAGCACGTTCTGTTCATCCCAGACCCCACACTATTGAACATACATACTTGAACATGCATAACAGCAGGGACCAGTGCACAATGAGGAAAATAACTCCGAAGCTTGAAGTGCCAAAAATATATGGTGTGCCTTTTTTTGGCCCTTAAGCAGGGAAAGGTAAATCCCGTCACAAACCAAGTGTATTTATTGCCCGTCAGGGCAGACACGCGCTCGCCGAGGCTCTCTTAGTAGGCATTAAACAACTCCAGGGCTGACCTCCAGTTTAAAGTGGCTGCAAGTCTGACAACCAAGGCTGCAGAGGCCACCATAAATGGATTTCTTCAAGTTTCATTCAGGAGTATAAAAACGCAGGAGGCTGCGGCAGGGCCACGGCTGAGCAACAGAGCACTGCGGCGGGTTAGGGTGCCAGTGTGTGCTTAAAATGTCTGCCTTCCCTTTGTGCTTCAGATGGGCTACACTAGCTGCAGGGCTGCAAATAGCCAACGGAAGAGAACGGAACCCACGTGACCATGCTTTCAGTCAAAGTTGCACAGTAATGAAGAGATCCTGCTTACATGTCTGCCTTTAGACAATCAAGAAACATGAGCTTTCTGAAACATTGGCATGAATACTCTGCAGGGAAGAGTCCATTCAGTTCTTAGCAAAATTTCAAGAAAAAAATATTGCAGGACACAGAAGTGAATTTAATGGACAGAACAGTTTTTTTCCTTCCTCAAAGCTTCATTCTGGTCTGACTGGACATTGAAGAAGGAGCGAACAGAGGCAACACCTACTTATGGTGTTTTCATACATTATACATGGGCATGAGAGGAGAGTATGGTCTCACCTCAGACTCAGTGAGACAGGTTACATGTCCTTATTCTGCAGATGGATGAGTTCCTGGTGCCTCTGCGCCACGCCTGACACACTGTGGCCTGCATGTCAAACGGATTTTGAAGCAAAAGAAAGAGCCAAGAGTTCATTTCCATAAAATCTGAAAACGTGCTTAGCTGGCCCCTCTTGTGTCTGAAATGACAGGGGGCTTTATGATGACCGGGCCCAGAGTAGAGTAGAGCCAAGCAGGGGCCCTGAATCAGCTAGACTGCATGCAATGTTGCGTTTAATTAATGAAGTGCAAAAAGGGGGATTATGCTGACAGGATTATTTTTAATAACAATGCAGCACCCCGCTAGCCATTACCAACCACAAAATCAGCCTGGTCTTGCTATACTGGAGATGTAGATGGAGATTACACACACACACACACACACACAAGTCACACACATGCACACTAATTTGGTCGGCTGATCCGACTGCACACACACACACACACACACACACCCACACACACACACACACACACACACACACACACACACACACAGCTAATGAATAGGCTCTGACTTGAGAGTAGGGGAATATAGTTCTGAAACTGAGCTGAGCAGCCAGAGCATCTGCCAATCGAGGAAGCGATGACTTCCCATCAGTCTCTGCCACCACTGTACCTGTAACACAATTAGCCTTCTGAACTTTTCCAAAAGACCGCACAGGCTATGCTCATGTCTGCCGGTAGATTTAAACCCCCTGACAAAGATCTCCTAGCGTCTGCACTCGAATCAGAGTGTCTGCACCCGAATCAGAGCTGTCTGGCATTTCTCGGGGGCAGCAGCAAATCTCATTAGCCAAAGCGATGTTAATTCTGAGCAGCATTTCATTAAAAACAAAACAACGGAAAAAAAAAAAAAAACAGAACAAGACGTGAAAGATAATCAGCGCCGAAGACTCCATGTCCTTCTGCCTAATCTAATATCACTGCGTTTGTTTGCTTTAATTATGTTTGGCCATTACAGGGGACAGAGACATGCCTGAGCTCATGTAGACAGAGGGATCTCATAATCGGCCTGTCATGGGCGCTTCCAGAGTTCATGCCATTCGTCACAGCCTGGATGCCATTTCAGCCGTGCTCCTCCAGAGCTGTGGAGGTGTGCAGACGAAGGTGCGTAGCCAGGGGAACTGTTCCTAAGACATTTATTAGGAATCCCCAGGGCATCACTTTTACTGAGATGTCTGCATGATGCTGATTTCAGATCAGGGATGATAAGCATAAAGAACAAACATGATTCTTCATCGAGTCAAGAATGTCTTCGCGCACTCAGGTGTAAAAGGCTATTATGTTTGTGGTCCTGACAATGCACAGTATATTACATTTGCCATACACACCTGGGTTGGCTGTCGTGCCACTTGCCTTTCTTTTTTGCTGTCCATAGCTATTTTGAAAATACTTTTTGCTATCAGACAGACATTTATGATGTGTTGTTTATTTATGTTACACCGTTAAGATGTAGGAGAGCTGAATCAGGGATATGCCGCACCATGAAAAGCCCTTATTTTTGTGTCCACTGTATTAAGGTTGAAGAAACTCATCAGATTTTCTCCTTTTTTTGTACTTAAAAAGGGGCAAAAAAGGGGGACAATAAAATAACTCATTCTTTATCAGCGGAGTGATCACCTGAATGGAATCAATCAATCGTGTTCCGCTCGACACTGCTCTGCCTGGCTCCTCGTTTCCAAATCCAATCTCTTCCGTGTCATCTCGGCGCACATTTAGAAGGGCCCAGCCTCTTGATTATCTCTCTCCCTTCCTAGCGCTTTCTGCCACTGCATGCTCCAATGTATTAAATGAAATGAGGTGCCTGTCCAGGTCACCCCCACAGCCCGCACCCCTCCCTGCTTCTCTCCTTGCCACTGCTGGTAATCAGCCTGCAGAACGCCCCTCCCTCCCCACAGCTACATGCATTAGCATTAATCACAGCTGCTCTCCCCGGAACCACACTCACACCACTGACAAACAAAAGGGTACACCTCTCTCCCGTTGCTTTTTCACTCCTGCTTTCATCCACTCTCTCTCTCTCTCTCTCTCTCTCTACCCATGCCTCAATCCCTCTTTTTCTCACTGCCTATCCATTCCTCACTTTCCATCTGTTTCTTTTTGTTTCCTGCTTACTCCTTCACTAACCTCTCTCCATCCCTCTTTCTCCTTCTCTCTCTCTCGCTTTCGTTCTCCCTGCTGCCCCTCTGCTCAGCTCTGTCCAGAGACCAGAGGATTTTTGCAGTATCTTATCTCCCACAGACAGGCGAGACAAATGCTTTAAAGTGAGGAAACAGCGCAAGGCTGGGGCTCTGGCACGGACACCAGATAAATCATGGATGAGCCTGTGTGAGCACTGTTAACGTAATCCCACCATTCAGGCTCACAAATACTGCAGGGTGCTAACTCCTGTGTTCTTCATCAAATATTGATGCGTCCGTAATTATACAAGCATGGTGCGTGCATGCAGCCAGGGTGTATTTGTGTGTGTGTGTGCTAGGGGGGGGCGAGTGTTTTTGTGCAGCTCAGACGGGAGTGAGGGTGTTGGTGCGTGACGCTATGACCAGCGTAGGGAGTGTCTGGATCCATCCTTTTAAATTATGTGTGTCTGTGTTCTGCTTGTGTGTGTGGTAGTGTGTTGGATGGTTTGTGTGTATGCGTGTGTCATGTATTCTAAAGACATTCAGGATAAAATGCTGATGTACAGCACATTGCTGTTCCCCCCCACCCCCACCCCCTTCAGGCCTCTCTCCCCTGTGATCAGCAGTGATAGCTAGGCAATTACAGAAAGGAGCAAAAAAAACCTTGTTGCATCACTTCAGTTTTCTGCCCCCTAAATTTAATTGCTTAATGCATCCTTTTCTGCCCCGGTGCTCATCCTCTTCGCCTTCCTTCCCTTTTTCCTCGTTTCTTCTGCTATGCCCAGAGTCCATCAACACAACCCTTTGATCAACAGAGTGACATTTTAAACTTGATCAGAAACCTTTAAGCATAAAGACTAATATGAGAGAAAGTAGAAGGAGGGAGAGTGGAAAAAATTTGTACGATTTGAATTTGAGAAATTAGCACGATGACTGCCTATGAAAGTATGGCACTGGTGGTTGAGAGTACAAAACAAGGAGCACTGTTGGTTCTGACTATGAAACCCCTTTGTGAAGTCTATGTCATCCAGCAAACCCCCCAAAATCTCTAGTGGGTACAGGCACCAAACACAAGCAGAGCTGATCAGGTGGAAACTGAAGCACAAAAAAGAACCACTGCTTACCTGGAAACCATTTCGCTACAACACACTCTATTCACATGGCCCTGCATACAATTGCTTTCAATGAGCCGGTAGCACACTCAAGTGCACCAGGCTTTTCCATCTGGTACTGGGATCATAAAGAACTATGGGGTTGGGGGCAAACACACTCAAATAAGATTCTGCCCACAAATAATTGCATTCTACAGAGCATATTCTATCTTGTCAATAATGAGGGTAATGGGCAAAAAATAACACATAAATCAACTCAACAAGCTCACACTTACTAATGCTCACAGACACACACATACCAAGTCGAGGTTACACATGTGGATAAACACACAAACAAACAATCACACAAAGAGTCATATGTGTATGCACATTTATACACACACACACATTATTCAAAGGGGGTCCTCATCTTGACAACAGCTCCGAGAGGGGCATTATGAAGCAGCATCCAGCAGCTCATGCTCAAGCAGAGGCACAATAAAAATTTCTTTTCTTAATTAACTTTTATGGCTGCCGAAGAGAGGACACGCTGACACCCATCTTATGCAGCACCACAGCCAATTTCCTCGACCCTCATCTCTCCTGTGTGTGTGTGTGTGTGTGTGATTGTGTGTGTGTGCGTGTGTGCGTGTGTGCGTGTGTGCGTGTGTGCGTGTGTGCGTATGTGTGTGTGTGTGTGTATGTGTGTGTGTGTGTGTGTGTGTGTGTGTGGGAGAGAGAGGAGCAGTCAGACTATTTACTACAGCTTTGTATTTCCATGCATGTCTAGCATAAACCAACCTCCTATATCTGCTCTAGATCACAACCTGCCTGATTCTAAATAATAAACCCTATTTGCAATTAATAACAAAATTAAGACAAATATTATATTTCAAAAAATCAACTGCCACAAAGCGTTTTTGCCAAAGCAGATCCTTTTCTTTACAGCCAGCTCTCAGTGCGTGTGTGCATGTATGTGTGTTTGTATACTCTGACATCAACCACCTACGCACACATCATAAAAGATATGAGCCTGGCAGTTATGACTAAATATAGTCCTGATGCTTTCAGAGGCAGAGGGTCAGCAGAAGCTGGCAGAGTCCCCTCTTCCTCCACTGCTGCCTAATTAGTGTAGCTCAATTAACCGCACAAGTTGGGGAGATCAGTCTCTTTACATTGGCAAAACATACAGAAATTAAACTGGGAGGTCACTCAGACCTCAGGCAAGGCCAAATGCCCCATCTCGCAATGTTAAAGAAAGTGGAAAAAAAGAAAGCGCCCATTTGATTTAATGGGATATTGCTTGGCCCATGTTAAACCCCTTTACCAAAGGCCGCTTTCAACAGCAAGAACTAGCTTGCCGTTTATGGGGCGGCAGGTACCTTTGTGCATGTTCCGACCACAGCAACCGTACCGTAGGACTTATTTCAGGGACGTTTTGGCGGAGAAATAAGAATCGACCCCAGAGCAGGTTCTTCTGTACGGCCCTGAAACTGCTGGGTGGCTCTTGCAGTGATGGTTGACACTTAAGACAATAACGAGCACTATATTTAAAACCAGCAAGAATAAATTTTTTTACCAGAGGTTATGCAGTGCATACAGCACAGTAAATTATAGCTTACAGTTAGCTTGTTAAGGTTACCATTACTGAATGAACACAGCAAAACGTCAGCTTAAATAAAGGCTTTAATTAATCATAGTGGTGCTGGTATATTCATTTCTCAAGTAATTATAGCTGCCGTGAAGCAATTCAATTGAGTGTTAGCAACTTTATAGCAAAATTCAACTGTCAACTCGACCTTGGGGAAATCCTAATGTTATCTAGAAAACCTAAAAAGTCTAATATTGGTGCTGCCGCTGGAGAAATATATATCATTATTTTGTCGAGCTCAGAATTGACGTCATGATCGAAGAGCAACCAAAAGACAAAAAGGCCTGAGCTGAGGGCTGTTCCTGAAAACATTCAAAGGCATCTCAAGTTTAATGAAAATTTGCCAGGTATTTTTTTTTTTGTGCTCACAGAAAAACTAACAAATGGCAACAATAACTAACTCCTTGGCGGAGGTAATAAAGGCATAAAAGCCCTTTGTAGATCAAGGGTTGAAAGACGAGCCCAACAGGCATGAACATTAGTCAGAACTGTCTAATTGTTCTTTTAAAAAGAAGAAAACATGGCTAGGATTGAAAGGAGGAGAAAAAAAGCTAAATGTTTACTTCCTTCTCAAGAAAGTAAATAGGCTCTGTGAAATGACTCCTGCATCAGGCAAAGCAGCGAGACAGGCAAGCAGGAAATGAGGGATGTGACATCTTAGGAGCTCAGAGAGAAATGAGTTTTTTGGTGTTTGCTCTTTGTCTGTGATTAGATGTTTGATTGCTAGGGATATTAGCACACATGCCCTGAGGAGCAGTGGCAATATCAGCTACATCCCTGGAACTATCCTGGGCTAAGATGGGAGTGGAGATATTATGAACATACATTGCAAGAACACCAGCTCCATCTTGAAGCTTGGCAAGTTCTTTGGGTCATGACAAAATCAGACCAGATGGTTTAAGATGAAAAGTTGTTTTAAATTTACAATTAATTATCTAATAAGAAATTAAATTGGTGCAGCCAATATAGTGAAATTTGAAAAAAAGGAAACAATGCATTACAACCGATATATCCTGTCATCCAATTGCTATGAAACATTGCACAAGGTTAAAAGATAACCAGATGAAAAACATATCAGAATCATTTAAAACCCAAGATTATCTGGGGATGATGGCTATGCTACTAGAACAAGCTATAGCTAACAAACCACCAGTAAACGTGCCACACATCTAAAACACTGGCCAAGTGGTATGAGTGCTGGAAATGTTATCTATACTTGTCTCATTAAGTTCCTGACACCTAAACATACTCTACGGCTAAACAAGCAGCATTTTTACCATGTGATAAAAATTGTCCAATCCCCGGGAAGAATTAAGATCCCCTGTGTATATTTGTTTACTGTACACTTCTAAAAAGCTCTCCCTTAGGCTTAGGTCTTTTTTTTTCTTGAAATTCAGAGTGAATATTCATGAGGTCCTCTTGAAGAGGTAAATGGCATTAAGGTTAATAGCAGTGAGAAGACCACACAAAACTGCAACTTTTGCTGTGATAAAAAAAAAACACATACACAATAATTTGGCCTACAAAGTCATATGTATAGGTTGTATTAAAGTGTACTATTTTGGAGATTATATATTACGCATGTATTTACAACAAAGTTGGAAAAATGGTATGTTATTTGTTGTTATGACTCTTTTTTACTAGACTTTTGCAATGCTGGACTGATTTTGTTGTGACAGGACCCATTTGAGAAGAGGGTCACCAAGAATGTCAATGCCTTACTATCAATTATTCATCACCACCCATATCTGTCATAATAGAGTGGCCTGGATGGACAGTGCATGCACTGAATGAGGACTCCTGTGGAGAGGGGATGCGAGCACATAAACTGGACAGTTGCTTAAGTGGACCACAACATTAGCTTTAATGGGCTTTGGGGACGCTTCTGGCCTAAGCAAGAAAGAAAGAAAGAAAGAAAGAAAGAAAGAAAGAAAGAACGAACGAAAGAAAGCAAGAAAGGAAGGAAGAACGCACAGCACTGTACTGTGCTATGCTTTCACACACTGTCTTGCTGGGAAGTGGGAAATGCAGCGGTGGGTCCAGCTATTGACTTTCTGTATTGATTTTGGCAAAGGAGTTGAGTACTTAAAATCACAACAACTTTTAATCCAATGTGATGATTGTGTGTAACGGCTATCCCACCCAGAATGGGGGTAAAATCAGAGGCGGCCAGCTGCAGAGGCTTAGGACCAACCTGGCTTCCCACACAGCAGCCCAACGCCACCGATAATCCCCACCCCACGGGCCAATGCTTGGAATCATTCTATTATTTCATTTTTTTAACCAAATAAAAACCCTCCCTTAAACTTCCTTCACAGTCCAACAGCAAAAACCTTACTCCAAAAAAAACATCATTTGGATGACAGATTATCTGCCCTGCTTAAATACCAAAGAGAAATTTCCAATTCTGCTCCAGGGGAGATTTATGCATGGCCACGGTCCTGCTATCTCAGCTAGGCGTGGTTCATCACGTCCTCTTCAGCCGACCTCCTTGCCCTTACCCCACTGGCTGAGCAAACACCACTCTGGAACCTTCCAGCAGGAGTCACTCTTTAGCCCGCCCCGCTCTCCTCACTCTTCAGACTGTCACATCACGTCCTGCGTCCCGATGCAGCTCCAGTCCTGGGCCGTGGCGCTGAGCTCAGAATCCCAGGTCCTGGGGTGTTTATGGTGGCTGACGCAGGTAATGAATGATGGAGGAATGCTTAACTCTGCGTGGTCATTACTGGCGTTGCGGGAGCGAATTGAAAAATGTCCTCTGCTTGGGCTGGCCCAGGCCGGGCCGCACAATGCTGCGCCAAGAGGACCCCGGGCCAAGCGGCAGATTGATGGCCGTCGATGAGTGATTAGAGATGAGCTGCGGTTTATATCCCTCCCCTCACCGCTCCCACGCCACACCAGCCCCGTAAACATTTCACTGCATCCCTGTGTGCTTTACTGCTTTTAAAGTTGGAGGTGTGTGTGTGTGTGTGTGTGTGTGTGTGTGTGTGTGTGTTGTTGAGATGGCGGGAGGGGTGGCGTTTGCAGCCATGTGCCTTTAATACTAAAGCAGGAGACTGACGAATCTCATTACCACAACCCCAGCCAGTGAGCACACGCACCAGCGCGCACACACACACACTCCAGCCTAGACAGACCCAGGCACACAAGCTCCTCAGAAAATGAATTCCATTGTCAGGCCAGCGTCAGCCCGCAGGAGAATTGGAGGGGCGGCCGTGTCCATGTGACTATCCATCTCATGCCCGTGAGCGCTGCCACCACTGCCACTGTCTCCTGCCGCACCGCACCGCCCCTCGCCTCAGCTGCAGCAACATGTGCAGCGCCGGATGGCTGATGAATAATACAGCAAAGCTGGTTTGTTTGGGCAGAGGAGGAGGAAAAAAGAGAGAGGCACTTCATCCATATACACAAATCCAACACACACACAAATCCAACACACACACACACACACACACACACACACACACACACACACACTACTTGGGCTATGCATTTGTAAGGCAGCAACAAAGAAATGCAATAAATAGCCTGTGTCTCTAAAATGGCTCTGAAAAATAGACTTCAGCAAGTTATAAATTGAAAGAGGAGTTTGTAAAATATGATGAATAGATGTAAATCTATCTAAATAAATACAGTCTCTCCTGTGGTCGGGGCAGGAGTCGATGACAGGAGTGGGCAAATGGATGTAAATGGAAGAGGGGGTTATGGGTAATGCATTTGGGGGTTGGGGGGGGGGGGGGGGGTTGAGGCATTGCCAGATAGAGGACCATGTGTCACCGACTGCGGTGTCAGGTAGGAGTTTTGGCGCGACTCCAGCCAACCGGCGATAAGGACGAGTGATCTCGGCGTTATGAAACGCCACGGTGAGAAATGTCTGCGTCCCAGGCACTTCTTTAGAAATCCCACGCGATGGGTACCCCTCCAGTACACAAATCTCTCTCATATTCTCTCTCTCTCTCCAGCAGTGAGAAGACAGAGGAGGCCACAAATCAAACATGCAACCCTATATGCATACTGAGCAATACTGCACAGGGGGGAAAAAGTACCTAGTTTCAGGAGAAATCAGATTAGGGAGCTATCTGTATTCTCTACTTTATATCCATTAACTCAAACTGGAGACAGTACAGGGAAATGCTGGCTCACATCCTGTCTGTCACCAGCTGTAAACACGCTCTTCATCACACACACACACACACACACACACACACACACAAACAGACATATAAATTCATACTGTACATGCTCTCCCTTCAAAAGGCTGCACGCCACATGCATACAGTGCACAAATACAGATGGATGTGAATACACAGGGAAATACGTTAATGAATGGATCCAGTGCGGGTATTAAAGATAAATATACAATATATCTGGATTCAGGATACCTTTGCCCCTTCACATCAATCTGAATCTGTCTTGTCAAGAGGAGACCACAGGGGAAAAAGTGGTCTTTAAGAAGTCACGTAACATATTCATGTAACACACTGCAAATGCTCCCATGGATGCTGACTAATTTGGTGATTCTGACTGTGCTGTTGTTGCGGCTTAAGAAACATGGATAGAACAACACCCAGAAGTGGTGCATGTTAAAGTGTTTTAACTGGCCAGATGTCAATGCTGCAGATTCTACTGGTTATACGGATACGAGGAAGACTGATGGTATCTTTTCTGACAAGGCTGAACATATGGTTTCTCTCACTTATACTTAAACACACACACACACACACACACACACTCACATACACACACACACACAGGGGATGTAGTTGATGGGTTAGCCCAATGAGCCATTTTCTGATGAAATATGTGGATATGTTGGCCGGAATCGAGAGGGTCTAAGATGTACACAGCGTGGGATCGAGGCATGGGTGAAAGAAAGAGAGATGGAGCGACAGATTGGAGTGAGAGAGAGAGAGACAGAAAATCAAGCGGGATGGGAGGACGCAGGCATGAGGAGGAGCACCGCTGAGGACAGACGGATGGGAAAGAGAAATGAGGTCATTATGTATATTGCTGGCAATTCAGAGCCTTACACATTCCATCTAAGATCCCATCAGCTGTCAAATTGGGAAAGCGATGGGGATGCGTGACGCCACGCATCTCAAACGAGAGAGGAGCGGGGCGCGCTACTGAGACCTCATCAAAACACAATCACGTCCACAGCCAGACTGCTGACACACAAGCACTCTCCCTTTTGCCATACACACACACACACACACACACACACACACACACACACCACATCTCCACACAGTTTCAATAAAAGATTGATTTGAAATCACATCAAGACACATTAAGTCCTCCACAAACCACAAATCCATTAGCATGCACCAAAATCACACCAAACGTCCTCTCTTTCTCTCTCTCTCTCTGTCCGTCACTGCCCAACTTGCTTCCATGGCCTCTTCCCCCGGGTCTGGCAGAGCTTCATGGGTGATGGGGATTGATGAGTTGGGCTCTGGTCAACCTCAGCCTCCCCACACACAGGTGCCGGCCAGGGCTCCAGCAGGCAGTCATGGTTGACCAGGCAGGTCCGAGCCTGTGGTCAGCACTTCCGCCGCTAATCCCAGCAGATATCAGCCCTGCTGACTGCAAGAAAATAATTGGCTCCAGACGGCTCTCCTCCAAAGCCATTTTAAGGCTGGGACAGGTGTTTCCACGTAAGGGGGGATTTTTCTAGGACTTATCATGATCGCTTTCCGTTCTGCAATACTAAGAGATCTCACCTGATATCAGCTCGGTGCGACTGATAAGATTGGCCCTGCCGGGTTGCCCCTGTCTGATAATGTTAGCTACTTTTACGCTAATGTTGCATCTTTACTTTCCTTATCGCGATCTGGAGGAGGGTGAAGAATGTTGCGCAGCTTCATGCTAAGTTCAACAACATTCCTATTTCTTCATCTGACGAGAACTGTTTAAATTTGATACCTTTTTCCCTCCCTCTCTCCCTCCACCCCTAGCTCTCTTTCTCTCGTCTGTTTATTGCTTTCGAATGCCGCTGGCATTCTTTCCTGGGAGAACAAAGGCGCAGGGCTG